>NC_056749.1:439684183-439849183 GCF_019279795.1 Protopterus annectens | reverse complement strand
AACCCCTAGTGGGCGTGGCTTAAGCCTTTAAAAACTAAGTTATCACCTTAGAGTTCTAGAAAACTCTCATTGAAAGAGGTCAAATATCAATAGAGTTGTGTTTGCCATCACATATGGCTCAAGACAAAATATCCTGGTACCTTGTAAGTAACATGGTTTTGGAATTATTAATGCAAATATGAATAATCCATATTTGACGCCTAGAGGAGCAGTAGGGGTTAACTGCAGAAGACGCCTGGAGGAGCACTCGGCTGTAATGAGTTAAGCCTAAGCAAAGTTGTGTGCGTATTGTGGCACATTTATGCCAAATCCTGGCTCATTTGCTAGTGAGGGGTTAGTGCGAGATCAGCAGAGTCAGGTGACCAGCTGTGATGTCATTCTTTGGCTAGCACTGAAATTGTATTTAGGTACTAGTGAGAGATGTAATAGTGGGACTCTGCACTATGTTATTGGAACTGACACAAGACACTCATCCACTTCGTCTTGCCTTGCTTAATAAGTAACCAGGGAATAGTAATTTTTCAAGTCAGTTAGAAAATATACTGAGATTAGTTAAATATTGTTTTTCTGTATCTGAATCTTTCCATTTGTGTCTTATATTTTCTGTGAATTGAAACTCTGGTATTCATTGTGAATAGATATTCAGTATTGTCTTATTTATTTATTCATTTTTAAGTATATCTAAACTTTTCTTTGTGGCTGGTCTTTTAGAAAATATTTTAACCTTTGAGAGCACTTGCATTTATTTAATGGCACTGTGACTTCACATTGCTGAAAGTCATGCCACTTGGTCAAACATTACCATTTGTATAAGTATTAATTTTACTAAGTATAATTGGGTACCCTTAGAGTAGCTGGCTTTGTGGGTGTTATGGTGGCAGTGTTATCAACCGTATAGTTTGTGTGAAGGTGGCAAAGCAGGTAAGCTGTGCCAGCCTTTCACAGGGGTGTTTGTGAATCAAGTGTGTGTGTGTGTGTGTGTGTGTGTGTCAGCTACTTTGAACAGGGACACAGAACGCTGATTTCACACACAGGGTGGTGGAGGACTTGGCTTGGAACACCAGGTTGAGGATTCAACTCTAAGCCGGTCAGTGTGGAGTCTTATTTGGGGCCTGGAGAGGAAGTCCAGCCCCAGGACTGGGGTGTGCATTCCCTATGTGCTCTTAAAGTAATTTGTGTTCAGTGCAGAGAGCTGTATCTGATAATACTTTGCATCTGTTTTTCTCGGTGAATGTTCCACACTGGTGTCAGTGGTGAGGATCGGTCTTGATCACTGACCCAGAGAAAGGACGTCACACACATCACAAGACACATCCACCCTGTGACTCACTTGTTTGTGTAGTCTCTTCATTGACACCGTTGGATCCATAAACATGGGCAAGCCATTGTATGAAGATTATAAGCCTGGCAGGGTACATAGGCCTTCTTCATCCTTTCTGCTTGCATATCCTTTTAACTTCCACAGAAAACCTTCTACAGTGCCTGGTTTCAAAGGAGTCATCCTGGTCAGCGTAGTCTTTGTTTTCCTACCTTGAACTTCTTTCCAGGCTGCCACACTGTTGCCTCAGTCCTCATTTACAGTTTGAACGTCTGCAGTCTGGTTATGATGTCATTGTTTACACTCCCTTTCTTTCCAGTCTCCAGGCTGTATGATGAGCTCTGTCTTCGACTCCTCTAATGGAATTTTTGTCCAGTGATGTGATGGCTCTTGAATCACTGTCATACAGTTAGCCCCTTTGTGCCTGTCTGAAACCCCAACTATTATGTCTTTTCTTCTGCATTTGTCCTCCAGATCCATTAGTTTAGCTTTGACCCAATCCAGTCTTGCTTCAGTTGCTTGTAGACATAATTTCAGTTCCACGTTTTCATCTATCATAATTTGATTAGTGTAATATTACTCTCAACACTTGCTCCACCTCATTCAGTCTCTTCTTTTGGGAATGTCTTTTTTTCAGGGTTTTTCATTTTACAAATCTCCTGCCATATCATTTGTAGTCATTAGCTGTTCCCGCATATCCGTTTTTTCTACTTCTCTATTTTTTATCCTCCTTTTATTATTCATTTTCTGCTTTCTTTTATTTTTACTGTACATCAAGGTTCTTTGTGCTGTGGTAGCATTTGGGCTTTTATCACAAGAAGCTTTATTCTGACAAGCTCTCAGCTCAGATTTGTTGCTGAACAGCACACTTCTGGTGTGGTGACCCATTAGACAGCAGCCGAAGTGCCTGCATTTATACCCTTTGTTCTTTCAGACCCCAGTTCTGGTATTTATAAAGAGGCTCTGTGGTGGATAGACCGGGCAACTTGTCAAACAGATCTTCCATGCTCTCATCTCCCCTCCTCCATTTGGTCACCACAGGTGCTTCACACATGGCATGGGGAGTGGTTTCACAAGGGGTAAAAGTACAAGCTCTGTGGGGTACCAGATAGTACACTTTTTACTGACTTACCATGATAGGCTGGGAGGTAACAAGTCAACTCAGTTTGATTCTTTGGGTTTCATACTTTACATCAGAGAAACTGCTTTGTAGAGAAGGTTAGTACAGACCCCCGACAAATGGATACTTCATCCTGAAGTCTTCCTAGATTTGATCGAACTGTGGGGAACACCCTAAGTAGATCTGTTTGTGTCCTTTCTGAACAGACGGCTGAAGAAATTTTGCCGCAGGACTCATTGCAGTCAGGCCTGTAAGACAGATGCTTTCTTAGTCCCTTGGATGGTAATGTTCCTCTATGCTTTACCACCCTTTCCACTGATATCCAGGGTTCTTGTAAAGATCCTGAAGGACTACCCAAAAAATTGAGAGGGTGAATCCTTTTTTGTCCCAGGCAAAATTTGCTCTTCCTTCTCTTCAGTTTGGCCAAAGGCAACTACCACATAGTTCCTTACATGCCTGATTTACTCCCACAAGACAGGGGCTGATATCCTCTTCAGCTAACTGCCTTAATGATTTGTTTTTAACTTTTTCTCATGGATGTGTAGCAAGTACTAAAGGAAACAAAATAACTTAACACTAGAAAATCACGTACATATAAATGCAAGATTTTCTAGCTGGTACCAGTGTAAGGACCAGGGTGGACTTCCCCTGGTTCTTGATTATTTGTGAGAGTTAGTATCCAGTGGTCTTTTTTTAGTTCTGTTTCAATTCAAATTGCATTTTTCAAACATTGCTGCTTTTCTGCCCTTTGACAACCCCTTTCCTGACCAAACAAAAAACAGTTTTTGAAAGTGTTGTTCCATATTCACCCACCTAGAAAGCAGGTGGCTCCTCCTTGTTGGGATCTTATGTTTTCTCCAGCTGAACCAGCTCATCAGGCTCTGTTGGGGTTATTAACATGGAAACTGTTTTAGTCATCGCTGTGACATCCACTAAGAGAGTATCAGGTACTTATGGAGAGTTGACCCTTCCTCATTTTTTCACAAGGGCAGGGTTTCTTTGATAACTATTCCTCCTCTTATGTCTAAACTAGTCTGAGTGTACTTTGTCAAACTGTTCATCTCCCCATCTTTGCTGAACCCAAGTGTGAGGGAGAAGACACTTCACACCCTGGATGGGTACAGGCAGTTTAAATTCTACCTAGACAAAACTCAATCCTTCAGGAAAGCTGATCAGCTTTTTGTCTCCTATGAAAGCAGGAGAAAAGGACAACCAGTGTCAAAGCATGCTGTCTCCAGGTGGTTTTTGTGCTGTTGTCTTTTATACTTGCTCTATTACGCTACCTCCAGGCAAGGTTAGGGTCAATTCCGCAAGGACTTTGTCATCTTTTTTATTTTTTGTAATGGGGTTTACTGTAGCAGTTTTCTAGAGGCAGCACTTGGTACTTGATCCTCTGTACATAGTTCTGCAAAGCACTATGAACTGAATTCCTTATCCATGCCTAGGACAGGCTTTGATAGGACCCATTCTGCAAGGACTCTTGGAATCTTAGTTTATTGGATGACCCATTCTATGATTTAGTTTCTGAATTAAGACCGTCTTAACCTTATGGCTTCTCTACTGCAGAAGTGATCTGTATGTTAAACATAGTGCACTTGTGTAAGTAAGCTTAACATTAACAGTAGATGTTCTGATCACTGTTATATTAGACTACTTTCCCTTAATCTCCTCATTTTGACTTTTTTTTTTGTTGAGGGGGTGTGGAAATTTATATCCTTTTGTGTAAATCTTAATGTTGGATTGGTATCCTAGAGTTGTTGTTTTAGGGCTTTTGCCTCCCTTTTTAAGCAGAAAATTCTATAAAGTTGTTTGCATTCCAGCTGAATTATTAGAGCTTTCTTCATGCATTTGACTGTTGAAGCATGTGGAAGGTATCTTAAAGCTTTGAAAGCTGGCTGGTCACAGGCAAGTAGGTCCCATGTAGCTCAGGCTTTTACAGTAGTGATTTATTAAAGCATCTACTGTTATAAATTTACATGCACAGCTGTATTTTGCAGAGTATTAAAACATATTTCACATCTTGGAAACGGTCATCTTTAGAGCTGTTTTATTTTTCTGGATAATATTCCTTTTAACTAGTTTAGTAAAAAAAAGGCAAATTTATTATTAGTAGTCCATAAACACCACTGTTCACAGCCATCGATGTTAAGTTGTCTATCTCGCCTTCATTCTTGCTGGATGGGTTCGAGACCTCGGCCCGACTCACTCTAAAAGCTCGAGAGTTGGTTCCACCGCTCGAGGCTCCCTATATCCCACAATGCTAGGCGAGTTACCTCAGATCTCGCTTTGCCGCTACAGCCGAGGTTGGTTTTTCTACCGGTTCCTGGTAAGTACTATTTCTTAGTGAAATCAGTCTTTAAACCCCTTTAATTTAATATTTTTTTCTTAGTTTAGTGTAGTTAGAAAACTTTTATACCTATCCCAAAAATTTTCCGTTTTTTTCCCTCAAGAACCTTAGGTTCTTCCCTTGGGCCTTTGGCCTTTCCTTCCCTAGTGGAGTGTGTGTGAATTATTTTATTAAAATTCTAGCACTGTTTTTTATTATAAGTTAATTTTGACAGGGTGTAACTAGTGTGTCTGTGTGTGTTTGTGTACACCTGTTATAACAAAATGTCTAAAGAAGCAAAGGTCTCCGGATTCAAGAAGTGTGATGCGTGCTGTCAGAAAATGTCTCTGACAGACGCTCACACTTCTTGTGTATATTGTCTGGGGCCTTTGCACCTGCAGGACTCCTGTGCTGTGTGCCATGGCTTCAGCCCCAGGGTCCTGCAGGAAAGAAAGAATAAACTGATTCTTAGAGGCTTACTTAAGCCAGAGGATTCCCTGTCTGTTTCTACAGGGAAGCCCTCTAAGCAAGGTCTTCGGCTCCGGCTTCTGAGCCGAGACCTCAGGTTTCTCAACCTTTGCCTTTATCGGCTCCGGCTGGAGCCGATAAGTCTCAGTCCACAGTTTCTGTGGCTCCCTTGGCTCGGCCGGGCCGAGGTTATAAGTTCCGTGTCGGCTCCGACCAGACCTTCGAGCCGACAACTAGGAAGAGGTCGAGGTCACCATCTCTTGGCTCCGTTCATTCGGCTCCAGGATCTCCCCTGCTGTCTGAACGGAGCCAAAGGTCTCACTCCTCTAGGTCATCGAGGCTGTCGGATCATGACCTTCAGAGGGTAGAGAGTCGACTACTTAAGTCCGAGGCACTGGCCCAGATGCTTCAGAGCCCGACTCATCAGTCGATGCCTGCCCCGGTCCATCAACATTTTCCTCCTTGACTCTTTTGAGTTCGAGCCGGGTCGTCGGAACCGAGACTGTGATTACGCCGGAGCCGATACAATTGTCTTCGCTCCGTCGTCTGATCCGTTTCTTCTTTGGAGGAATCTCGGCGCGGACTTCCTCGTCGGCTCCGAGGGGTGAGTGGCATCGGACCCTTGTCCGCCCCTCTCCCTCGGGGCTTCGGCGCTGGTGAGTTCGGCTCCGACATCGGCCTCGGAGCCATCACTGTCGGTGCCGAGGGGGGTTCTTAGCTCTTCGGAGCGGGGACCTCTGGCTCTGCCTGACAGGGGTGCATTCGAGGTCATGCGGAGTGTGTTAGAGCCTGGCTCTACTCCACAGTCGGCTCCGTCCGCCCCTCCCTCTATGGTGCCTCAGGGTAAGTCGACTCACTCCCTCATCCCGGACCGCAGAGAGCCAGCTCCTCAGGAAACCCCTGTGGGGATTTCATCCTCTTCCGAGGCCTCTCCTGATTTGGCAGAAGAGCCCCCTCGGAAGAGGAAGTGTAAGAGGAAACACATTGACTCACCTAAGTCCATCACATCAGACACAGATTTGGATGATTCTGAGGGTTCCCCCCGTTCCCCTTCTGAAGATGTCTCATTTGCAGACATTCTGGAGATCCTGAAACAGAGGGGAAATTGGCCAGCCCTCAACCCTTCGGAGGACGAATCTGTGTATCTTGAGGCGTTTGGCTCTCGTCCTTCCACCTCCTGGATGTCCCCCTTGACCTCCTCATGCAGGTGGTTGCTAAGAAGGCATGGACGGCTCCTGATTCAGTGGACCCCACTCCCAGGAGACCTTCTAAGTACATAACAGCTCCAGCAGACAAGCAATTTCTAACAAAAGGAGTTTCTGTGGATGCTATGGTGGTAGCTGCTGCCACAAAGAAGGAACTAGCTGATCCTTCAGTACCTGTCCATCCACCTAACAAGGAATCTAGGTCCATGGATAGGTACGGGAAGCGGATGTTCTCCTCAGCGACATTTACCATGCGTTCGCTGAACTACCTGTGCCATTTTACTCGTCTTCAAAGGGACCTGATCAAGGAAGCGAGTGAAATGTTAAAGGATCCTACAGCTGCAGGTTTCCAAGACAAGATGAGCACGCAGCTGGCTACCCTTAATTCCATATCCAACTCCTCCATGCGCCTCCTTTCTTACGCGGCTGATGGAGCGAGCAGAGCCGCAGGGACAGGTGTGGCCTTACGTAGGCACGCCTGGATGCGGCTATGCAATTTATGGACCCTTTCAAGACGTCTTTCACGAACTCCCTTTGATGGATCATCCCTCTTTGGTCCTCAAGTGAAAGAAACCCTGACTAGGTGCGAGACTGATGGCAAGACCCTTTCTGCCGCCGGAGTCCGTTTTCGACCCCTTCTAGGCCTTACCCCAAAGGCCAGAAGGGTGGAAAGATGTGGTTCCGTAAACAATCTCAAGGGACTTAGCCTGACGACAGAGTCGTTCCTACCAAAGGCAGAGGTGGGAATAAAAATGGTAGACGTCGCCCTAGGGGCAGGGGGCTCCGCAGAACCAGGGCAATCGGGAAGCCTTCCCTGACAAGCCGTTTCACCTTCCCTGAGGTGTTGCCCGACTGCCCATCTTCGAGGCAGTCGGGGAAGATTGTCACTGTACCCAGAAGCCTGGCTATCCCTGACTCAAGACAAATGGGAACAGTGCATCAATTCGGAAGGCTATTCTATCCGCTTTCATCGCTTTTCAAATCAGTCAAAAAATCCCTTCCAGATCTTCCACCGCTCAAAGGGATCTAGCAGCTTTGGAAATTTCAAAACTGCTTGCAAAAGAGCAATTCAGCCAGTGCCAGTAGACCAACAAGGATCCGGAATCTACTCAAGGTTCTTTTAGTTCCAAAGAAAACAGGGGACTGGAGACCCCTTTTGGATCTCAGTGTCTTGAACAAATCAGTCAAGAAAACAAGATTTCGCATGGTCACGCTGCAATCCATCCTTCCCCTTTGGGCAAAGGAAACTGGATGTGCTCTATAGACCTTCGTGATGCGTACTATCACATAAAAATGAACAGACGCTCCAGAAGATTCCTCCGCTTCAGGCTGGGAACCAGTCATTTTCAGTTCAGGGCCCTGCCCTTTGGTCTCACCACTGCCCCTGGGTGTTTACCAAATGCATGGCAGTGGTAGCTTCTCACCTGAGACGACAAGGATTCCAGGTGTTTCCATATTTGGACGACTGGCTCCTCACAGCTCCCACCAAGCATCTCCTTCTGATGGCCAGAGGTTATACTTTTCGCGTTTGTCAAGAACTGCGTATTTCAATAAATTGCGAAAAGTCTGTTTTGTCGCCTTGTACTATTACCTACATAGGCAAATCTAGATACGATAAACATGTCTGCAAGGCTAACACATCAAAGGATATCAGACATTCACAAATTGGTATCACTCCTTCTCAACAACAACAGAATCAAAGCCAGGTTAGTTCTAAAGGTGTTGGGAATTATGGCCGCGCCATACCTCTCCTTCCATTAGCCAGATACCACATGCGGATCCTTCAGTGGATGCTTTTTACTCAATGGTCATACCAGGAACTTCCAATGTCTCACACCATTGTGATCACGCAGGCGTGCAAAAAGCATCTCATGTGGTGGATGTCTTCCCCCCATCTCCTGTCGGGAAGACCTTTTGTGCCACCTCCTCCGGTTGCTACACTGACAACGGATGCCTCCCTGATCGGGTGGGGGCATTATCAGGGCAGGACAGTCCAGGGCACATGGCAACCAAACGAATGCCACTTGCACATAAATGTTCTGGAGATGAGAGCAGTGTTTTTAGCGTTGCAAGCCCTTCAAGACTCTCTTCCCTTGGGAACAATTGCAATCCAGACAGACAATATGTCTGTAGTGTGGTACATTAACAAACAAGGCGGAACCAGATCATACCCCCTGTGTCGAGAAGCACTCAGACTGTGGCAATGGGCGATTTCTTCTCAGCGTTTTCTGATAGCAACGACATCCCGGAAGTCCAATCATATTGCGGACAAGTTGAGCAGAGCTATTCTCATGCCTCACGAGTGGTCTCTGAAAGACTCTGTGGTGAGAGAAATTTTTCTCAAGTGGGGTCAGCCTTGCTGCGATCTTTTTGCTACTCCCCAAAACAGCAAGTGCAGAGAATTTTTCACTCTGTTCCCTTTACCAGGCCAACCCAGCAGAGACGCTCTAGTCCAAGTTTGGCCCCGGGGACTTCTGTATGCATTTCCTCCTTTCCCACTGATCTCTCAAGTAATTCAGAAAGCTATCGCTCAGAAGGCCTCATTGATCCTCATTGCTCCTTACTGGCCTCGACAAGTGTGGTTCCCCTTTCTACATCGTTTTCTCTTGGAGCGACCGTGGAAGCTGGACCTAGTTCCAGATCTTTTGATCCATCAGTCGGGTCAGTTTCATCGCTCCCTCCCATCTCTGAACCTCACTGCTTGGTTCCTCCAGTTCCTACCTTAGCCAGGCTTCCTCAATTATCTCACTCTGTTAGAGATATATTAATAGCTTCCCATAAATCTTCCACTCAAAAGATTTATTTGAGTAAGTGGAAACACTTCTCATATTGGGCACAAGGAAAGGACATAGATCCTTTCACCGCTTCCATCCAACTAGTCCTTGATTTTCTAGCTGAACTCTTCCATGCAGGTTCATCTCCCTCTACACTTAAAGTTCAATTGGCAGCTATTTCTAACTTTCATGTGGGTATTGCTGAATCTGCCCTAATGTCCCACAAACTCTGCAAAGCCTTTTTGAAAGGAGTTTTTCTTCTCAGACCTCCTATAAGAAATCCTCCTTCTCCTTGGGACCTAAATTTAGTTCTTGCTTCTTTGATTCTTCCCCTTCGAACCTGCAACTTCCTGTTCCCTTAAATTGTTATGATGGGAAACTCTTTTTCTGGTAGCTATTACATCAGCTAGAAGAGTTTCAGAACTTCAAGCACTCAGTTGTCGTCCTCCTTATCTTTTGTTTCATAAGGACAGAGTATCCTACGAACTAACCCGTCCTTTTGCCTAAAGTGGTATCTGCATCAAATCTGAATCAATCCATTGATCTACCAGTCTTTTTCCAGAATACTCCAATAGGTCTGAACAAAAATTACACTGCCTGGATGTTCACCGTCAGTTGAGGTACTACTTGGATAGAACTAAACAGTTCAGAAAATCTGATCAGCTGTTTGTCTCCTATGCGGAGAGCAGAAAGGGACTTTCAGTTTCAAAGGTATCATTATCCAGATGGCTAACATCATTGATTTCCCTTGTATATGAGATTAGACATCAAAACTGCCTGATAAACCTAAGGCTCATTCCACCAGAGCTTTGGCTACTTCTTTAGCTTTCCAAGACAGACTGCCTATTGACACCATTTGTGCAGCGGCTACTTGGGCTACTCCTCACACTTTCATTTCTCATTATAAGTTGGACTTAGCTTCTAGGCATAGAGCTAACTTTGGTTCCACTGTTCTCAGGAGTCTGTTCCGTTAGGCCACCCGGGACAAGGTGCTAGGGGCGGTCCCATCCAGCAAGAATGAAGGCGAGATAGACAACTTAACATATAGAAGTTATGTTCTTACCATAACGTTCCATGTTAGTTGTCTTCTTCTCGCCTTCTTCCACCCTCCTTCCCCCTGGCCTGGACAGACCTAGAGGAGTTGTGATCGTGACCTCTCTTTCTACCACCTCTTTCTTAAGACATATGCTGTTGGGCATATTTTCTGGGTCAGGATGTAGGTCACCCTTCTTTCTTCCTGTTGTTAGAGGTGGACTCTGTTTATAGTTATACTGTTACTATATAAGCTGGGTTTAGCTTACAAACGAGATCTGAGGTAACTCTCGCCTAGCATTGTGGGATATAAGGGGAGCCTCGAGCCGGTGGAACCAACTCTCGAGCTTTTAGAGTGGCCGAGTCGGAGCCGAGGTCGGCTCCGAACCCATCCAGCAAGAAGAAGGCGAGAAGACGACAACTAACATGGAACGTTATGGTAAGAACATAACTTCTATTTTTTCACTAACTCATGAGCAGGTTGTAGACTACACATACTGAAATTCCTGTGTTATTTTTGATATTTCAGAGTTTATGTTCCAGAGTGAAAAAAAGTAAACGGTCATATTTTGCCTCCAGAGGAAAATAAAATTTGTCAGTACCGTACCAATAAGGCAGACACATATATACGCAAGTCATTTTGTTGTTAAATTTAAGTTTGACTTTGATTAGTACATGCTGTTTAAATATTTTCATTGTGGAATAAACACAAGTGAACTTTTTGCAACTTAACCTTGAGGGGGGGTGGAAACTTGGTGCAGGAAAGTCTAATGCCATGGTTGAAGTAAACTTCACCTCTACCATTAGACCAGTCACCAGTGGCATACCACAAGGATCTGTGCTGGGCCTTTGATTGTTTGGAATCAATTTTTCCAAAGTCCAGGATAACGTAAATGGCCTTTGGCTTTCCAGGTTCACTGATGATTGCAAATTGTGTGCAATCATTGAGTTCCTCAACATTGTTAACATATTACAGAAGGGGCTAATGCAGACAAATGATGGGTGCCAAAGCCACGGACTAAAACTTAATGGAAAGTGCATTATTATTGCCTTTGACAAATATGGCAATATTGACAGCACCCCCTTAAGCCCAAACTCTGTGGTGCAAGATTTGGGAACACAGATTGATAGCAATTTGAACTTCAACCACCAAGTTTCTGCAGTGGTAAGGAAAGCCTTCTACGTTGCCCATCTGATAAGTACGGGTATCGCGTCCAGGACTGAGGATGTTATAACTCCCTTATCAGACCATTAATAGAGTACAGTGCTCCCTTTTGCATGTACCTCACCAGACACCTGAAGCAACTAGAGACCCCAGAGGTTTCTCATCGGGAAAATACAGGGCCTCCAAACCAAGACTTACTTGGATAAACTGAAAGCCCTGTCACTGTACTCTGCATCTTGTAAGTTGCTGAGCGGCAATTTGTACCTGGTCTACAGGGCAAACTACAACCCTGCCCTAATGGAAATGCTGCACAACTGCAAGTCATGTGGCACAAAACTCAACTCGTTCTAGGTTTCTTATCTTAGCCTGTGACGTAAACAGAACATGCTGAAGATACAGATGCATTTCCCAAAGATTGCCACTCCTCTGGAATAAACTTAAGTTTCACATGAAATGGAGCTCCTCTCTGACCCCGTTCAGACGCAGCTAGACATATGGTTGGGTGACTGCAAATTCACCCCAGGGGTTGTGCCCATGTCACCCATGGACAGGAGTGGTTGGTGTTGATCATAGGCTCGCTCTGTGAATGAAACCCATCTAACCAAGTACAACTGGGGCAACACAAGATTAGCATGGCTTGGCTTTAAGGGCTCTAGGGCTGTTGGCCTAGTAACCTCCTAGGAACCTGTAATGACAAATCACTGCTATTAAAATTGAATTGCTGCTTCAGCTGCCCCATGGCAGGTTGTTTTTTTTTACCCTAGAGCAGATTACATTTCTTTTGTTTGGTTGAGTTAGAGGTTTGCTATCACATCCTTGCAAATGCTTCCATCGAATGACCATATTATCGATGAAAAATGTCGATTTCCGACACGTCTAAAAGACAGAACGTCAGAAATAACGTACTCCTAACTTCTGGTTTTAGTTTGACTTGGCAGGAGGTAACGTCAATCACCTATGCTTTACATTAATATACCATTACACTCAGCTGTGCTTTAATTGTACTATTTTTGCAGTGCGCCCCCCCTGCACATTTAAATATACCAACTCAGAGATTGCACTGCAGTGAGGAAATGGGCTTAATTCCCTGTTCCTCACTGAACCATGATCTCCCTACACAATGTCAAACTCAAAATATCGACCTACGCTACCCGTTTGCTGTACTGTAGTCTATCGTTTTTGGTTTCAACATTATGCCGACTTGAAAACTGCAAGTCGACCTCTTGCCAGTCGACCAATACAGTTTCCAAGTTTTGCTTGTAAACCTTTCCTTGAAAGTGATATTTGTAATTTTTGGACTGTTTTTACTCCATTCCAGAACTTTCCTGCTATGTCTGTGAGCAAAGACCATAGCTGACTGCAGCAGTAAATGTGGCAAGGACAGGATTTAATGCCACATTTCTGAGAGGCAAGCTTTGAATGTTGGCAAGTCATCTTTTTATACTGAAGACTGCCAGAAAATGATAGCCAGAATGTTTTGTGCTAGGCCACATGAAAAAAGCGTGTAACCTTAAGACATTATGTACAGAGGTTTAATGTCATGTAATATGAGGTACACTGATATTCCAGAACTACAGTTTGGATGCTGCAGTAGAATGGGTGCAGTGGATATGAGCATTCAGTCGCTCAAACATTGAATGTATTCATAAGATTTTGTCTCAGAAAATGTTTTCTTCTTCTGGCTGTACCGTTCTTGGTTTCCTGATGATAGAAAGGTGGCATCCACAACTATTACATAGTGAATATTTTAAGCCGATAGCAGATGTCACTGTGATCATAGTTCCCACATGTCTAACACAGTGAGTGAGATTTGTATATTAGGTAGGCATTTCCCAGAAAGGGTACCACCATTTAATGCAGAGCTCAAAAAAAGTTTGTTGTGGTGCTCAGGCAGGATCTCATTCATGTTTGCTAGCTCTTACAGGATGAGGAAGGGTTATATGATGATGGTGGTTATATCTGAAGGTTAGAACTACTTCCCGCACTGCATTGGATAATTTTAGGCTGGGGATGCTTTAGAGTATTGCACCAAAAATGCACATGTAGCTAAACTAAAGTATCATAGATATTCTTAGTTTCTCACTGCTGCAGTCATCACTATTGGGTTATCCATGCTGTGGTAGCCCTCAGTAGGTCCGAATACCAGTGTCCAGGTTTTGTGCGTCGGCTGATGTCGCTTGCTGGGCGACATCAGTTCTGAGTTATAAAGGAGAGCAGGCAACACCATTAACCTCAGTCTTTCTTGCCATGGAGCCTGTAGCAGAAGCAATTCGCAACATTGTTGGTCGGCTGTTTCCAGATTTCGAACTTCAGCTGAAAACGTCTAAAGCTAAGTACCCCATTGGGGATCTTCCTCTTTCTTGCACTAACCAATGTCCAAAAAAGTCCATAACTGTCGCGCCTGTGGAAAGAAAATACTACACAGAGACTTCCATTCTTACTGTGTCACTTGCTTAGTCTTAGATCATGACGTACCCTGCTGTCAGTTCTGTGCCCTCTTTAACGCTAGAACTATTCGTCGTAGAGCTCTGTTTGTAGCCAGTTATTTTTGTCTTTTGCCTCCGACTACCAGTATGGCATCAGTCAGTCAGCAAACTGCTGATCTTCGGAAAAAACGTGAAGATAAGGATAGGAACGGACCGCATAAGTCCAAGCCTTCTGACGACTCCACCACCAAACAGGTCATTACTACTTTGGAATTCAGTGAGGCGCTTTCGCAGCCCCTGTTGCCCGACTCGATTTCTTCACAGGCCTCTACTGAGACACTTTCGAAGTCCTGTATGCTGTGGATGTCTGCATCCTCTAACGAGCCTTCATCTGTCTCGCCTTGGTTGGGTCTGGAGCCGCTAAACAAGCGCAGACTTCAGAGGATACCGCTTGCACTTGGGATTTCACTTGAAGGCTTTTGCCCTCTCTTCTGACTAACATACCAGTGGCACCGAGGGATACCCTTCAAGCCAGACTTAGACCCACTCCAAAGAAAACAGCTATAAGTCTCCATTCCACTACTCCTCCCCCTCCTCAAACTAGAGTGCTTAAAATGGTGGAGGATCTCATCACTTTCATACAGGGTAATCAGGACACTCTTGCCAAAAGGAGAAGGGACCCTTCTCCAGACATCCTTTCTGATTTAGACTCTGAGGGATCTGACTCCTCTGTTTTTGAATAGGAAATTCCTCTTACTGCCTATGAAGACTCCGACGCAGAAGAATCTATTCCTTTATCACCTCTGCAAGACACTTCCATTGGGGAAACCTCTACACTCTCAGAGAACACTTCCAATGGAAATCAGTGGATTTCCCTCAATCCAAGAAAACAGAGATGTCCTTCAAGAATGCAACTGCAGTCATAACATATGGGGTTGTCCTGCCTCAGGCAGCCCTCGGTCGGCCGAATTCCAAAGTCTGGGTCCGTCGTCGGCTGGTGTCGCCTCCTCTCCGACGTCAGAACGGCTGGAGTATAAAGGCATCGGCCGACGCCATCTTCTTCAGTCTTTCTTGCCGCGGTGCCCGAAGCAGAAGCAGTTCGCAAGTGCCGGTCGGTCAGCTCCTGTGTTTTCAGTACCGAAGTCATCTAAAAGCTAAGTACCCGTTGGGAACATTTTTCTTGCCTCAGCCGATGTCAGAACAAATTGAGAAAGTTAATAATTGTTTGTCTTGTGGTAAACAAATACCTCATAAGGACTTCCATTCTCTTTGCCTGCCTTGCCTGGGCCCAGACCACGACGTCTCGGCCTGTGCTCGCTTTAATAAGCGCACTCTCAGGCGCCGAGCAGAATTTGCCGAAGACTTTTTCGGTGATTCTTTTGCTTATATCATGCCGTCGGATCAACCGACAACTCAATCTACCAAAAAACGTAAGGACCGGGACCGACATCCTTGGCCCGCGTCTTCCACCGATACTCCTCCAAAACCCTCCGCGAGTGCTTCGGCCCCTTCGGAAACGGTAATCCAACCGCTCCAGGCCGACGACACAGCGGTAACTCGTTCTTCGGTCTCAGAGTCCACTCCGGTGCCGGTTGTTGACTTCCCTCCAGAAACCGAGGTTCTGGATCTACCCGACACCATTCCTGTGGACAAGGTTACACCAGCACGTGGGGCAGCTAGGCCTCCTGTATCCATGTCCATCAAGGACTTTGCACGTGCTAAGGCCGCCAGCTAGGCCAAGGCTCATCCTAAGCCTACTGCTCAGGCCCCTTCTTCTGATAAACAGATCATGTCTCTTGCTGCAGATCTAATTTCCCTTATTAGGGGGTCTCAGCCCCATCCAGACAGAGGTTCTCAGCCGCCTGCAGAGAAAAGGCCCATAACTGAGCAGGCCGACGACCTCTCTTCAGATGAAGCCTCTGGGGATTCTGAGCATTCTGATACCCAAGAAGAATCCTTCCAGGCCTATGAGGACTCTGATGCTGAGGAATCAATTCCCTCTGTTTCTCCTTCAGAGGATTTTTCGTTCGGTGAAGTCCTACACTCCATGAGGGAGCATTTTAAATGGCAGGGCCAGGAATTTTCTGACTCCAGGAAAAGGCTTCCCCAGCACAGGCCTTTAGCTATCCCTCCAATTCTGGATGTTCTGGATGATGTTTTCTCCGACTCCAGTGCTAACCCTGATTCTCTCCCTCCTGCTCCTGTCAAGCCTGACAGATATTATAGGGTCCCTGACACACACAAGCATCTCTTTAAGCCCCATTCTGTGGATCTAGAAACAATTTCACAGGGCCCAAAGGAAGTAGCTACTTCCACTGCCAAGAATCCTCTGCCAGAGGATAAGGAAGCCAGATCCCGGAGAGATGGGGTAAAAAAGTTTATACCTCCACCACCCTGGCTATGAGGTCACTTAACTGCCTTTTTCATATGTTTCAGTACCAGGATTTTTTACTGGATGACTTACAGAAAAAGCTAGCCTCCCCTGAGTCTACTGATTTCAAGGCATTGCAGGATCTAGTACATAACACTCAGCAGGTTAACAATCATTTTCTTCAGTGTGGTTATGATGCATTGGAGGCTTCATGTAGGGCAACAATGACTGGAGCTGTGATACGTAGACATGCTTGGTTAAAAGAACAGCCACTGCCAGACCATGTTAAAGTAAAGTTACTTGATGCAGCTTTAGAAAAACAGAAGCTTTTTGGTGCTAATGCACAAGATGTGTTGAAGTCCATCGAGGAAAAAGCTAAATCAGTACAGACAGTCAAAGATTTCCTCCAGGTTCAGCCTCCCAGATTCAGCAGGAATTGGCCTTCAAAGAATTGGTCCTTTCCAGACACTGACAAGTTTCAAAGGGGAAAAAACAGACGTGGCCGAGGTAGAGGGCAATACCGTGGCTCCTACAGGGGCCGCCAGTGGCAACCACCAAATCAAAGAGGTGGCACAGGCAGCCCAGCTGCACCACAAATACAATCACAATGACTTGATTTTCATACTGCCTACAAAGGCTCAGAGAGATGCACCCTTGGGCGGAAAATTATCCTTATTCTCAAAAAACTGGCATACTTTAACCAAGGACAACTTGATTCTGGATTTAATAGACAAAGGTTGCAGATTCCACTTCCATACTTTACCAATAAGACAAGGCATGCCAAACCTGCCACATCATCAAAGGGCAGAGACACTCATTCAAGTTTCAAAGCTGTTAAACATAAACGCAATAGAAAAGGTCCCTCCACAGGAACAAGGCCAGGGATTTTATTCAAGACTGTTCCTTGTTCCAAGAAAGGAAAACAAATGAGGCCTATACTGGACTTGTCTACTCTAAATACTTATCTAATTGTGCCAAAATTCAAAATGCTGACGTTGCAGCAACTCCTTCCCATGCTGGGCAAGGGGTCTTGGCTGGTCACTCTGGACCTCAAGGAGGCATACCTGCATGTCCCAATCAGACAAAGCTGCAGAAGATACCTCAGATTTCTTGCAGGGACAGAGCATTATCAATTCTCAGCATTGCCGTTTGGCTTATCTACTGCGCCCAGAGTGTTCTCGAAATGCCTGGCATCAGTAGTGGCACACTGCAGACTCCAGGGGATTCAAATGTACCCCTACCTGGACGACTGCCTCATACAAGCAGACAACAAACAAGCCTTGATTGCAAACTTGGACTATGTCATTCAATTACTACAGGCCTTGGGATACACGGTCAACATTCAGAAATCAAGACTCCGGCCATCCCAACAAATTATTTTCCTAGGAGCCAAGCTGGACACAAACACACAAATGGCTTATCTCACAGAGGAAAAACAACAGCAGTTACCAGAATACTTCAAAGGCCTAGCAAAGTTCTCCCAGCTGACTGCAATTAAAATCCTGCAGGCCCTGGGGTTCATGGCATCTTGCATTCTTCTGATACCTTTGGCAAGACTTCATATGAGAAAGCTGCAATGGTATTTAAAAAACTTATGGTCCCAACACAGCCAAAGCCTAGAGGATGTAATCCCACTCATCCCATGTTTACAAAGAGAATTTTTGTGGTGGGCTCAAGCAAGTCAATTAAACAAAGGCATGTCTTTCAACAAACCTCAAGCAGGTCGAGTGATTACAACAGACGCCTCAGACTATGGATGGGGGGCGCACATGGCAGATGCATTCAAGGTCAGTGGACACCAAGGGAAAGGCATCTGCACGTAAACCAAAAAGAGATGTTGGCAGTGATACATGCAATCGAGAATTTCAAAAAATCACTTCAACAAGGGCATTTGTTAATAAGGACAGACAACACCACTGTGATGTGGTATATAAACAAGCAGGGAGGCACTCATTCTTATCCCCTCTGCAGACTAACAATGATTCTCTGGGAAAAATCCCTAAGTATGAAGATACATTTGCAATCCCAGTTTGTGCCAGGCAAGGACAATGCTCTGACGGACAAGCTGAGCAAGAATTTCTTGGATCCACACGAATGGATGCTGCATCCTCACATTTTCTCACAAATAACAAGGACATGGGGAAGACCGGACATAGATCTCTTTGCTTCTCACATGAATCATCACTTGGAAAAATTCTGCACAAGAACCCACCATCCTCTAGCCTGGAAAACGGATGCTCTCTCATTCAGCTGGAATTCCCTAACAATTTATGCATTCCCTCCTCTACCACTGCTGACCAAGGTGATACTGAAGATCAAAGCAGAACAACCAACAGGCATTTTGATAGCTCCAGACTGGCCAAGGCAGCACTGGTACCCATTGCTGTTGAGCATAACTCGAACCAAGCCGTGGCCTCTGCCCCTATGGCCTCTGCTTCTAACACAGCACAATTACAGGACTGTTCATCAAAATCTGAAAACTTTGCATCTGACAGCCTGGAGGTTACCATTACTCCTTCCGATATCTCTTTCCAAAAAAGTTCAAGAGATTTTACTGGAAGCACGCAGACCTTCCACCAGAAAAACCTATTCAGCAAAGTGGAAGAGATTCATCATCTGGAATGCTAACGGGTCAGGATACAACAGTCTTGAGTATACCTCAGATATTGGAATACTTGGCAGAAATGTTTCATACTGGTCTCTCATATTCTTCCACAAAAATTCATGCATCAGCAATCTCAGCAAAATACAATTGTGATCCACCTGTGTTCTCACATCCTTTGCTAAGACAGTTCCTAAGAGGGATAAAGAATATCAAACCCCCCAGGAAACCGTCAGTACCTGCATGGGACCTCAACTTCGTCTTGGAAAAATTAACTCTTCCTCCCTTTGAACCAGCAGCAACTTCTGAAATGCAATTTCTCTCATGGAAAACGGTTTTCCTATTGGCTATCACATCAGCAAGAAGAGTTTCGGAGATACAGGCACTCATGGCAGTACCTCCTTTTCTCATTTTTCATCAGGACAGAGTCTCTCTAAGAACCAATCCTTCATTCATGCCAAAAGTAATTTCCAGGGTGGCTCTAAATCAGGCCATTCACCTGCCTACCTTCTCCCCCAGTCCTCAAAACAGGGGGGAAGCACTTCTGCATACTTTGGACATACACAGACAACTACGCTACTACTTGGACAGAACTAAGGCCACCAGAAAGTCTGACCAACTGTTTGTAGCCTATGCTGCTGGAGTACAAGGAAAAGCAATCTCCAAACAAACAATTTCCAAATGGATTGGACACTGCATCAGATTCTGCTATTCTTTTCATGGAAAAGGTGTGCCAGCCAATATTAGGCCACACTCCACCAGAGCTGTAGCCACATCCACAGCTTTCCTAAGAGGAGTGGCTACAAAGGACATTCTAGAGGCTGCTACATGGAGCTCCGTGCATACATTTACCAAGCACTACAACCTGCCTTTATACTCCAGATCCCGAGCAGGCTTTGCTTCTGCAGTCCTGCAGGGCATTTTAGCTACACCTTCACTTCCTTAGTTCCAACCACCCCCAGTTTGGCTATGGTATTCAACCCATATGTTATGACTGCAGTTGCATTCTTGAAGGACATAGTACAGTTTTGTACCTACCATAAATGTAGATGTCCGATAGATATGCAACTGCAGTCGGATTTTCCCACCCTCCTACCCCTCTGCAACCTTCTTTTTGGGTCCACTCCCCCTTTTCCTATTAGCTGGGGCTACCCCCTATGGTGTATCTGTTTATTACTGTTGCGCATGTCTGGAATTGTTTATCCATTCACCAAATTTAGCCTTCCTAGGAGGGCACCTGGCATCTGGGGTAAGAAACACTGAAGAAGATGGTGTCGGCCGATGCCTTTATACTCCAGCCGTTCTGACGTCGGAGAGGAGGTGACACCAGCCGACGCCGGACCCAGACTTTGGAATTTGGCCGACCGAGGGCTGCCTGAGGCAGGACAACCCCATATGTTATGACTGCAGTTGCATATCTATCGGACATCTACATTTATGGTAGGTACAAAACTGTACTTTTCTGGACCTACCCCAGCATAGACCTCTGGCCATCCCACCTATCTTGGAGGTGGTAGATGTTTACTAAGAATCCAGCCTTTCCCCTGACACCCTTCCACCTGCACCCAGAAAACTTGACAGGTATTACAGGGTACCTGACTCTCACAAATTCCTCTACAGAAATCCTATAGCAGACCCAGAGGTGATTACTCTGGGACTTAAGGGAGTTAAGGCTCCCTCTGCAAAGAATCCTACTCCCTCTGCAAAGAATCCTACTCCCTCAGACAAGGAATACAGGATCCTAGACAGATTGGGTAAGAAACTATATACCTCTGCAAGATTGCAAGGGCTGTCAACTGTCAGTTACATGTGTTAAAATATCAACAGCACACTTTGGAACTTCTGAAACAGAACATTTCTGCTTTACCAGATTTTGCCAATAATAGAGAGATTACAGAATTACTGCACTCCTCATCTCAGGTGGCAAAGCACTCCATGCACTGTGGGTGTGATGCCATAGAACCTTCTAGCAGGGCAGCAGTGACAGGATCTATTATCAGAAGACATGCATGGTTGAAGAAACAACCTCTCCCTGATCATGTCAAAACTCAAACCATGGATTCACCTCTTGACAAAGACAGCTGGTTTGGACAGAAAACTGAAGAGGTACTTAAAAAGATGGAAGACCAAACAAAATCAATGCAGACTGTTAGATTTCATTCAAGTACAAACTCCTAGGTTCAGCAGAAATTTTCCCTCTAAACACTGGTCTTTTCCTGTACCAAACAGGTAGGCACAAGGCAAAACCCATAGGGACAAGACCCACCAGGGCTCAAACTCTGTGCCAGCAAAGAACCAAACGGTGGCCACGAACTCCAGAGCAGGAAGTTTAATAACTATGTATGCAAAAAACTCTCAATGACTACTTTTCCTGTCTCTGCCTGCCTCCAGCACACCAAAAGCTAGGAGGAAGGCTATCTCTTTGCAGAGAAAATTGGAACTTTATAACAAAAGATCAGTGGCTTTTAAAAATCCTTGCTCAAGGGTACAAATTCAATTTTTGAGATCTACCACCTCCAAGAGGGTACCCAGACCTACCTCCAAACCAGTGAGCAGAAGCATTAAAACAAGTGCAAAACCTTATAGCCATAGGGGCAGTAGAACCTGTGCCTCCAGAACAAGTTGCAAAAGGATTCTATTCCAGACCATTCCTTGTGCCCAGGAAAGAGGGAATTTGGTGTCCCATCCTGGACCTATCCTTTTTCAATACTTTCCTGGTAATCCCAAAATTCAAAATGCTTACCTTACAACAGCTTCTACCTATGCTGCCAGACAAAGCTTGGATGGTCACCGTAGACCTAAAGGATTATTACCTACACATCCCAATAAGGGAATCTTGCATAAAAGTCCTGCGCTTCAGAGCAGAATCATTACACTTTCAATTCTCTGCTTTGCCATTTGGCTTATCTACTGCTCCCAGGGTATTCGCCAGATGTATAGCTTCTGCCATTGCCTTTTGCAGGAAAAACAATGTACAGATTTACCCTTACCTGGACGACTGTCTTATCCAGGCAGACTGCAAGGAACTGCTCCTGCAGAACCTCTCATTTGTAAATACCCTACTCACCTCTCTGGGGTTCACTATCAATGAATGGAAATCAAAACAGACACCTACCAGGAAAGTCATATTTCTGGGAGCCTTATTGGACACAGCTGGGCTCCTTCGGCCCATCTAGCTTCTCTGTCAGTTCCTCCTCCGACTCTCTTGAGCTCAGAGCTGGAGTGCATGGCTGTCGCGGTGGTGGAACCGTTGGCTCTGGTTACTTCTCCTTTTATCAGTTCCGACTCCTGCTCTGATCTCCTTGTTGTCTCAGTCCATCGAAGCTCTCTCGCTGGCTCCAAGGGGGAAAGTAGCATCGGACCCTTGTCCAACCCTGCTGTCCATCTCTGAGCTTCGGCGCAGGTGAGCTTGGCTCCCACATCAGCCTCTGAGCTGTCGCTCGGTTCCCTGGAGATCTCCGGGCTTCTCGGAGCCAGAGGCTCCTTTGATCAGGACTATGGCACCTTTGAGGTGACGAGGAGCATGCTGTCTCCTGAGACCGCTCCATACTCTGCTCCATTGGCTCCCTCTCCTTCTCCCTCTGTGCCTGCCTTTGATCCTCCTCCTTCCTCCAGGTGTAGGGAACCTGTGCCCCAGGACGCCCCATTGAGCGACCCCACTTCTTCCGAAACCTTCGCCGAACATTCGGAGGAGGTCCCTTGGAAGAAAAAATGTAAGAGGAAGCATTTGGACTCCTCTGAGTCCATCACTTCAGACACAGACTTGGATGAATCAGAAGGGTCCCCACGGCCCCCCCTCTGAGGATGTCTCTCTTTTTCGGACATCTTTGAAATCCTTGGCTGGAAGTCCCTAGCCCCTGCTGAGGAGGAGTCTTTCTACCTGGACGCATTTGGTTCCTGACCCTCCACCTCTTGGGTCTCTCCGCCTTTTGACCCACTTTTGTCTGTAGTCACTCAGAAGGCTTGGAGCACTACAGAGACTATGGGAACCAGTTCCGCAGAGACCAAATCAATTAATAACTGCCCCCGAAGACAAATCCTTCCTTTCCATAGGGTTCCTGTTGATGCTGTGGTGGATGGCAGCAGCCAATAAGAAGGAATTTGCAGAAACTTCTTCATCTGTCCATCCGCCAAACAAGGAGTCCCGTATGATGGACAGGTATGGGAAGCGCATGTTCTCTTCAGCGACCTTTACTCTCAGGTTGCTGAATTACTTGCCATACTTCACATGACTTCAGAGGTATCTCCTAAAGTAGTTGGGAGATACCCTGCAGGATCCTACAGCTGAGGGAGTTGTGAACAGGGTGGCTTCCCAGTTTGCAACCTTGACTTCAGTGGTTAACTCCTCCATGAGGCTCATTTCTTATGTAGCAGATGGAGCAAGTAGGGCAGTAGGTACCAGAGTTGCTTTGAGGCGACACTCTTGGATGCGCCTTTGTTAGTTTGTGGAACCTTTCAAGTCGTCCTTTACCAATACCCCTTTTGATGGCTCGTCCTTGTTTGCACCTCAGGTTAAAGAGATTCTCACCAGGTGTGAACAGGATGGCAAGAGTCTCTCTGCCGTAGGAGTCCATTTTTCCACTCCATCTGGACCCTATCCTAAAGGTCAAGTGTGGAAAGATTTGGTTTCGAAAATCCCAGGGAGCTTCACCTGACACACATGGGGCAGAGGGGGAAACGACAACGGAAGATGCCGGCCTTGCGGCAGAGGGGGTCTGCAACAGCAAGGCGACAGAGATACGTTCTCTATTAGGCCCTTCCAGCACTCCTGAAGGGGAGGCCCCAGCTGTCTGCCTCTGGAAGCAGTTGGGCAGACTATCATTGTACCCGACAGCCTGGCAAACTATTACAAAATATGCATAGGTACTGTCAGTAATGTCCAGGGTTTACAAAATTCATTTTTCCCAGTTACCTCCCTCAAGAGAAAAACATTCTATCCCAGATGTTCCACCCAGTCTGTGGGATCAAGCAGTCCTAGAAGTACAAAGATTGCTAGGAAAAAAGAGCCATCCAAGAAGTCCCCGCAGACCAAATTGAGTCCGGAACTTACTCAAGGTTCTTTTTAGTTCCAAAAAAGACAGGGGACTGGAGACCAATTTTGGATCTCAGCAAGCTAAACAAATAGATAAAAAAGACGAAGTTTTAGATGGTAGCACTGCAGTCAGTCCATTCTTACCTTTTTGGGTCAGGACAATTGGATGTGCTCCATCGAACTCCAGGATGCATACTACCACATAAAAATGGACAGGCGATCCAGGAGATTCCTACACTTCCTGCTGGGAGCCAGTCATTATCAGTTCTGAGCTTCTGCCCTTTGGTCTCACCACAGTCACCAGGGTGTTCATGTGTATGGCAGTGGTCAAGGCTCACCCGAGACATCTAGGATTCCAGCTGTTTTTATATCTAGACAACTGGCTCCTCACTGCCACCACCGAGCATCAACTAATCAAAGCGCAGGACTACACAATTCAAACCTGTTCCTAGCTAGGCATCACCATAAACTATGAAAAGTCTGCCTTGTTGCCTTGTCAGTCTATTACCTTCATAGGGGCAGACTTTGATACAAGAGCCATGATAGCAAAGCTGCCTCAAGACAGCGTGTCATCCGTTCGTCACAAGTTTTTTTTTCTCATAAAAAAGACGAGAGTTCAGGCAAGAGAAGTATTGCAGGTCTTGGGCTCAATGGCCGCAGCAATTACTCTATTCCCTATGGCTCGCTTCCACATGATTCTGCAGTAGCTTCTTTTCGCTCAATGGTCTTTCCAGGATTTACCAGTGTCACATATGATCTCGATCACAGAATAAAAGGTATGGTGGCTTGTCCCCTCCCCAGGTGACTCTGGGCAGACCCTTTCTAGACCCCCATTCAGTAGCCACAGTGACCACGGATGCATCCCAGATGGGGGGGGGGGCATTATCTGGTACAGACTGTCCAAGGAATGTGGCAACCAAACAAGTACCACTTGCATCAGTATTCTACAGATGAGAGGAGGGTTTGTATGGTAGGATTGATGAAATCAGCCATAAAATTACTAATGACCTCATGTTCACGATTGAGGATGGGAAGAGAAAGTATTATGATATATTAAGCAAAACTGAAGTTAAAATAAGAAGTGGATATGAAAGGAAAAGTAGGAAAATTGAGAGATGTTAAAGAATACAAAGACAAGGTTAGTTATCCCAGACTGAGGGAGTTTGTTAGTAAAAAGTATGATAGTAGGTATGAGGAAGGATGGAGAAAGCCCCCTTTTTTTGGATACGGTTTGGCAGGAAGTAGAAGAACAGATAGAAAACATTAGTGACCCCTCAGAATATCCCTCTTTACGGAGAGCAGAAAGAATAAAGAACAATTATCAAAAAAACTACCAGTATGGGGGATATGGGGGGGGGGGCAGCAACAACAGGTTCAAACAGTGGAACAGGTAAATACTCCCAGTGTGGATGTAACTATTGTTTGTGAAGGTAGCAAATATAGTTATAAAGGGTACAACATATATAACTATAGTAATAAGGAAATAAATGAAACACATTTCTCATTATTATCTAAAGGTTTTAAATTTGTACCTAGAAGGAAAGCAGATATAGGTAAAGTACTAATTGACTTAAAACTATTTTTGAGGAAGAAAAACTTCAAGCTTTTCTTTAAAGGACAGAATACAAACCAACTAGGTATGGAGGAATTAAGAAGGAAAAGCACATTCACCCCACCCCTTCACCCACAATTAAATTTTGATTTAATAATGGAGAAAAATAAGATCTGAACTTTCTAAGAGAAAGATAGGGTACAATATAACAAAGGAAGAAAACAAATTTATTACATGAAATAAAAGAGGGCATTACCTTAAGGATGATGAGACCGGATAAAGGAGGGGGGACGGTGCTTGTGGACCAAATGGTGTATGAAGGAAAGATGATGGACATATTGGAGAATACAAATAGATGCATCAAAGTTTCAGTTAATGAAATAAATATATGTAATAGAAAAATCTAATTTTAAATGACTTAGTGTTGGAAGGGCCAAGTATAGAAACTTTTAAGTTTTTGTACGTAGAAAAACCAAAAATACCAACCATCTTTGAGATTCCAAAGGTGCACAAAGATATAGAAGACCCACCTATGAGGCCTATAGTGTCCTCAGAAGGGTCTATAACAGCACCTTTGGCCAGATGGTTAAACACCAAGTTTAAAGACATGGTGTTAGGAAGCCAGGGTGTAGTAAAATATTCTTGGGATCTCCTACGTAGTGTAACAAATGAGTTGTATGATGAGAGAATGATTATTATAACTATTAACATAATAGACTTATTCTCATCAATACCATATGATGAAGGAATTAAATGGTTTGAGGAAGCCCTAATTAAGTATACCAGTTTAATAACAGATTTTTATCTTATTTTAACCTTGATGGAAATGTTTTTAAAAAATAATTTTATACATTATGAAGGGGATTTTTTAAACGAGTGCAGGGAGTAGCGATGGGGACAAGGTGTGCCCCTACATATGCCAACATAATTCTTTCAATTTGGGAGGAAAAATACATTATAAATTCCAAATATGTAAAATGTTGGAAACTGTACAAGCGCTACCTGGATGACGTGTTTTTTATGGATAAGCTCTGAAAGCATGTTTTTTGAATTTTTAAACTGTATATCAGAATCAACTGATTTTTTTTAAATTTTACATACAAGATTAATAAAGATGAATTGGAATATCTGGGCATTTCTATAAAGAAACTGGAAGGTATTTTTAGTTCAAAGATTTATCGGAAAGGAACTTTCTCAAATTCATATTTAGCCTGCAATAGTGCACATCCCCTACACCAGAAAAAAAGGAATTGTTAAGGGACAGTATGTTAGGGGTATGACATCCAGAGAATGTGATTTTGATCAAGAATGTAAAATATTGAGGGAAATGTTTACAGACAGAGGTTACCCCGACGAATGTATAAAAAACATAGAAAAAGAAGTTAGACAAGGAAGGCTGGATAGATTTAAACCCATTTTGGGGGACAAAACAGGGCTTAGTAAGGAAAAGGTTGAAACAGTGAATTTTGAAGGTGAAAGAAATTTTGTGACTGATTACAGTGGAGATGCAGTAAGAATAAGAAAACTGTTAGAAGAGGAATGGAATAGATTTGGTGAACTGTCCGACTTAGAGGGTATTTTCGATAACCCTTTAAGATGCACATACAGAAGGAGTAGAAGTCTAAAGGCTGTATTAGAAGGTAAAAAAGATGGTCCTGAGTGTAAAGCGGGTAAAGTAGAGACCTTTAAATGTGGACTATGCTCCCAGTGTCCGTATATTTTTATGAGGGGCACTATTTTGGTTAGCAGTAGGGATAGACTTAGTAGTAGTAAGGACTATGTGAATTCTGACACTAGTGGTATAGTGTACATAGGGCTTTGTGACCATTGTGAAGCATTTTATGTAGGTAAATCAGAAAATTAAAAAACAGAATCTATGAGCATAACTATGAAATTAGAACAAAATGTACTAAAAATGCCCTTTACAGACGTACAATAAGTTGCCAAGAAGGAAAATTTAAAGTCTTTGTATTGGAAGTAATTCCAAAGGACATAAGAGGCGGTCCATGGGAGACTTCCATTGAATACAAAGAATTACTTTGGCAACTATTCCTGGAAGCTACTAGATTTCCAGGTCTGAATGATGCAGTATCACTTGCCCCAGTCTTAAAGCTAAGGGCTGCAAAGCTTTAGTGATTCTGGAAAAATGTATTCCTTTGGTTTAAAGAAAAATAGGAAATGTTTGCATTAACTTTGTAAGTACAACCTTTATTTTAAAAAATGCAATACTACTTGCCGTAGGTTTAAAGCTAAGGACTGTAATATCAAAGTGTATGTGCAGTAATTTATTTTGGCTCAAAAAGAGAAAAAGGAAAATGTACGTCTCTTACTATTTTTAGTAAATAATACTGTTTGAACCATTTATTTAAAAAGCACCTGTATAGGACTTTAATTCCATCTTTGGACACAAGATGGTGCTATAGTATGGAAGAATAGTTTGTTTTATAAGGTTTTTAACATGCATAAAACTAAACTGTATTTGTATTTATTTATATTTAATAGAGTTTAGAGAAGGTATTGTAGATATTTATATATTTATATACATTTATGTATGTGTTTAGAACTGTTTTAAAGGAATTTAAAAAAAAAAAAGTTTCATAGAGTTGAATACCTATTAATTATATGTATTATATGTGACCACATTAAGAATATACACCAATTGGATAGCAGTGTTAATTAAGTGGAGGGTATTTTAGGGGAAGAATTGTATAAGGTGTGCATTTCTATTTCATCTGAGGAAGTCATTAGAGGACAAAAACGCATCTGTGGTGACAACAGCATTTATGGTTTTATTCTGAAGAAAGTGTGTTTTAATAAAGCTTGTTCGTGTGGAAAATACAAGTGAAGTCATGCCTTGATGGCATTGCTCCATTTCTCTTGGTTGGTTTCATTGAGCAATTTACTTTCCTGTTCGTTTTTGATTCTAGAGGTGAGAGCGGTGCTACTGGTGTTGCAAGCACTTAGACTCTCTACCTACCGGAACTATTGCAATTCAGACAGACAATATCAGTGGTATGGTACATCAGCATGCAGGGCTGGACCAGATCTTTCCCCTTGTGTCAGGAGGCCCTTCGCGTATGGCAGTGGGCGATGTCTTCCCAGCGTTTTCTGATAGCGATACACATTCCCAGAAAATCCAGTGTGATAGCAGACAGGCTCAGCAGAGCTATCCTCATGCCTCACGAGTGGTCCCTGAAGCAATAAGTTGCGGACTTGATTTTTCGCAAATGGAGGCAGCCATGCTACAATCTTTTTGCCACTCCCCTCAGCAACAAATGCAGCAGCTACTTCGCTTTAGTCCCCCCACCGGGACAGTCACCCAAGGATGCACTTGTTCACAATTGGCCTCCAAGACTACTTTGTCTTTCCACCTTTTTCTGTGATCCCAAAGGTACTTCAGAAAGCAAAGTCACTGGGTTGCAAACTCAACCTCATTGCTCCTTACTGGCCTCATCAGATATGGTTTCCATTTCTCCGCCATCATCTACAAGTAGAGACTTGGATACTGGACTCAGTTCCGGACCTCCTGATGCACCAGTCGGGCATGCTGCATCCCTCCTGCCAAACTCTCAAGCTGACTGCTTGGTTTCTCCACTTCCAGTCTTAGCCAGGCTCCCCATCATTTCCCCGGCTGTACAACACATCCTGGTGTCTTCTCCCAAGCCCACTACCAGGAAGATTTACACTAGCAAATGGAAGAAGTTCTCTTATTGGGCGAAGAGTAATGACACTGATCCCTTCACTGCTCTGTTCACAAGATTCTTGATTTCCTGGCCGAAACTTTTGAACGAGGGGCAACTGCAGCTATTATTAGGGTCCAACTGGCTGCCATCTCCAATTTTCATGTGGGAGAGTTGGGCTCTAACATCATGTCCCATAAGCTGTGCAGAGCATTCTTACGAGGTACAACACTTTTACGGCCCCTGGTAAGATAAACCCCCTGGGACCTAAACTTGGTTTTAGCCTCTCTGGTTCTTCCACCCTTTGAACCAGCAGCATCTTGTCCCCTGAAATTTTATCTTGGAATACCCTTTTCTTGGCTGCCATCACCTCAGTTAGACAGGTTTCGGAATTACACGCTTTATCTATTCACCCGCCGTATCTCATCTTTCACAAAGATAGTCTCTCTCAGAATCAATCCCTCCTTCTTGCCAAAGGTATGTTCAGAGTATAATTTAAGTCCGTCCATGGAGCTTCCTGTATTCCCCAATTATGGCAACAAGGCAGGGTATAGACTCCAATTGGATGTTCATAGACAGTTACGTTTTTATTTTCACAGAACCAAGGACTTTAGAAAATCGGAGCAATTATTTGTATCCTTTGCTGACAATAAACAAGGTTCTCCAGATTCAAGTGACCTTATCAAAGTGGCTGTCAGACGCAATCAGTTGTTATTTTTATTTGCATAAAAGTAAGCTTCCAGTGAAAGCCAGAGGACACTCGACCAGGTTCTTTGCTACCTCTGTTGCCTTCCAAGCCAAATTGCCTTTAGATTCAATCTGTGCAGCAGCAACATGGGTAAATCCTCATACCTTTGTCACTCATTACAAAGTGGATGTGGTCTCCCGGAACAGGGCATCCATTGGTTCCACAGTCCTGACGAGTTTGTTCCAGTGAGCCACCCAAGAACCAGGTGCTGGGGACACGGTCCCAACCAGCAAGAATGAAGGTGAGATGGGACAACATAACATAAAGAAAATTATGTACCTACCGTACCATTCCATGTTTGTTGTCCATCTCGCCTTCCTTCTTTCGTCCCCCCCTCCCTCCTTCCTTCCTTCTTGGAGGATTGAGAGGAATTCCTTTCACTGGTTACACTGGCCCAGTTTCCTGTTGATATACCAGGTTAATTAACCATGCCTTGTTTTTTTCCTCTTTCCTTCCTAACCTTGAATGTGTAAGAGCTTAATAAAATTTGCATTTACTATGATTGTCTAGTGTGGGCTATCACAAATGAGATCTGGGTAGCTACCGTTAGGCATGTTGGGATAGGGGTTAGCCTTGAGCCAGTAGAAGCTCTCGAGTTATAGTAAATCGGCTGAGTCAGAGACGAGGATCGGCTCTGAACCCAACCAGCAAGAAGGAAGGCAAGATGGAGGACAACAAACGTGGAACGTTATGGTTATGTACACAACTTCTTTTTTTTTTTTAGAATTTTCAAATGTCAAGTTCAGATGTTTATATTTGCATCTTGTGAGAATATGAATAATATATTGGCATCTATTTCCTCTTCTACTAAGAAATCTGTTTGTCTAACTTGATTGCTTCCATACCTTAAGTGGCTTCTCATGGTTTGAAATGTGCATATGATTGTGCTGATATCACTTCCAGGGCTGCTGCCACTGGAACTGTTATGGGGAGGTTTTCATAACTGCATTCTCAAAACCACCTGGAGGATGTCAGAAATGACAGTTTTATAGTTTTGGGCTAATGTAGAGGTCCTTGTTAAGTGTGATGAGAGCAGTATTGCTGAATGATGGAATCTCTCAATTTTTCAGCTTTTCTTCTCAGAGTTGGCCAGGGATTTAATGTAACCCTCACTACCGTATTTTAAACACAAATTAACACAGAAAGCTGCTGGTAAGCAAAATGTTTAAAAAGATTTGGCATGGAGTTTCCGAAAACTAGAGGAACCCCAGAACTGGAACAGTGTAATGCAGATGTATGACTCTTTACAATACTTCCTTCCTTCCCATCCTAGCAAACCCTAAATCCGTCAATTACTTTTGGCGATGGGAATTTCTTCCCTCCTTTTTTTTAAGGGATTCCTCATCACTCGACAGACTAAACTTTTCTTTTCCCTCCTGTCATGGAACATTGACTGTCAGTGTACATTAGAAGCTCTCCCTCCTCTTTTGGTAGCAGGGTTTTAAAATTGTTCTGATACCAGTTCTTAATGTTATTCCTTCTCATTTTGTGGCTGGGGATAGGGTGAGTTATGGGAGTTTTATGGTTCATAGGTTGGTGCTAGGCTTTCAGCCCTAGGGCCTCTACAAGTCTTGCCATAACAATTCCCTGGATATTTCTTCCCACAATATTTACTTCCCTGGACCCCTGTCTAGCAGGGTGGCTGACATGATCCCCGGGGTGAATTTCCTATCTCCCATCTAATCATCAAGGTTCCTTTTGAAGAGGGCCAAGGAGGTGCTCTGCTTGACATGTATGGGCAGTCTATTCCAGAGTATGGGGAGTCTCTGGGTCAGGAACCTATCCCTCCAGCATGTTTTGTTCATTGTGATGACAAGGTTTAGATCTCTGGAGCATGTGGCTCTGAGGGATTGGGATATTTTTAAGTGGAGCATGTCCAACACCTCAGGGTTTGACATGGCCTTGTATGTTAAGTAGACGATATGTCACAGAGTATAGCTGGAGTTTTCTTTTAGATGGTCAGCATATGGCATCTGCTTTAGGCCTGTGATTCTTTTTAGTGAGGTATTTCTGTGGCCTTTCCAGCCATTGCAGATATCTTGTGAGGTACATACCAAACGGGGCGTTATACTCTCTAATGGGTCTAATGAGGTATGAGTGCAGTGGGACAATTACCTCCTTTTTTCTGGATGAAAAGCACTTAGTGATGAGGTGTGCCACATGTAAGGATTTCCTGACTGTTGTGGCGATATGGTTATCGAAAGTGAGACCACCGCCCACCTGTGTCCCCAAGTCTGTCATCACACTTTCAATGTTTAGTGTACTGCCACCTATGTGGTAATTCATGGGTACATGATGTCCTTCAAGAATGCAACTGCAGTCATAACATATGGGTTGTCCTGCCTCAGGCAGCCCTCGGTCGGCCGGATTCCAAAGTCTGGGTCCGGCGTCGGCTGGTGACGCCTCCTCTCCGACGTCAGAACGGCTGGAGTATAAAGGCATCGGCTGACGCCATCTTCTTCAGTCTTTCTTGCCGCGCGGTGCCTGAAGCAGAAGCAGTTCGCAAGTGCCGGTCGGTCAGCTCCTGTGTTTTCAGTACCGAAGTCATCTAAAAGCTAAGTACCCCGTTGGAGAACATTTTTTCTTGCCTCAGCCGATGTCAGAACAAATTGAGAAAGTTAATAATTGTTTGTCTTGTGGTAAACAAATACCTCATAAGGACTTCCATTCTTACTGCCTTCCTTGCCTGGACCCAGACCACGACGTCTCAGCCTGTGCTGCCTGTGCTCGCTTTAATAAGCGCACTCTCAGGCGCCGGGCAGAATTTGCCGAAGACTTTTTCGGCTATTCTTTCGCTTATATCATGCCGTCGGATCAACCGACAACTCAATCTTCCAAAAAACGTAAGGACCGGGACCGACATCCTCGGCCCGCGTCCTCCACCGATACTCCTCCTAAACCCTCCGCGAGTGTTTCGGTCCCTTCGGAAGCGGTAATTCAACCGCTCCAGGCTGATGCCACAGCGCTAACTCGTTCTTCGGTCTCGGAGTCTACACCGGTGCCGGTTGTTGACTTTCCTCCAGAAACCGAGGTTCTGGATCTACCCGACACCATTCCTGTGGACAAAGTTACTCCTGCACGTGGGGCAGCTAGGCCTCCTGTATCCATGTCCATCAAGGCCTTTGCACGTGCTAAGGCCGCCAGCCAGGCCAAGGCCCATCCTAAACCTACTGCCCAGGCACCTTCTACTGATAAACAGATCATGTCTCTTGCTGCAGATCTTATTTCTCTTATTAGGGGATCTCAGCCTCATCCAGACAGAGGTTCTCAGACGCCTGCAGAGAAAAGGCCCAGAACTGAGCAGGCCAACAACCTCTCTTCAGATGAAGCCTCTGGGGATTCTGAGCATTCAGATACCCAAGAAGAATCCTTCCAGGTCTATGAGGACTCTGATGCTGAGGAATCAATTCCCTCTGCCTCTCCTCCAGAGGATTTTTCGTTCGGTGAAGTCCTGCACTCTATGAGGGAGCATTTTAAATGGCAGGGTCAGGAATTCTCTGATTCCAGGAAAAGGCTACGTACCTTCCTCAAGCTTCCCCAGCACAGACCTTTAGCTACCCCTCCAGTTATGGATGTCCTGGATGATGATTTCTCTGACTCCAGTGCTAACCCTGTTTCTCTCCCTCCTGCTCCTGTCAAGCCAGACAGATATTATAGGGTCCCTGACACCCACAAGCATCTCTTTAAGGCCTATTCTGTGGATCTAGAAACTATTTCACAGGGCCCCAAGGGAGTGGCTACTTCCACAGCCAAGAATCCACTGCCAGCGGATAGGGAAGCTAGGTCCCTGGAGAGATGGGGTAAAAAGGTTTATATCTCTACCACCCTGGCCATGAGGTCACTTAACTGCCTTTTTCATATGTTTCAGTACCAGGATTTTTTACTGGATGACTTACAGAAAAAGCTAGCCTCCCCTGAGCCTACTGATATTAAGGCATTGCAGGATCTAGTACACAACTTTCAGCAGGTTAACAATCATTTTCTTCAGTGTGGTTATGATGCATTGGAGGCTTCATGTAGGGCAGCTATGACTGGGGCTGTTATACGTAGACATGCTTGGTTAAAAGAACAGCCACTGCCAGACCATGTTAAAGTAAAGTTACTTGATGCACCTCTGGAAAAACAGAAGCTTTTTGGTGCTAATGCACAAGATGTGTTGAAGTCCATTGAGGAAAAAGCTAAATCAGTACAGACAGTCAAAGATTTCCTCCAGGTTCAGCCACCCAGATTCAGCATGAATTGGCCTTCAAAGAATTGGTCCTTTCCAGACACTGACAAGTTTCAAAGGGGAAAAAACAGGCGTGCCCGAGGTAGAGGGCAATACCGAGGTTCCTACAGGGGCCGCCAATGGCAAACACCAAATCAAAGAAGTGGCGCAGGCAGTCCAGCTGCACCACAAGGACAACCACAATGACTTGACTTTCATACCACCTACAAAGGCTCAAAGAGAAGCACCTTTGGGCGGAAAATTATTTTTATTCTCTCAAAACTGGCATATCTTAACCAAGGACAACTGGATTCTGGATTTAATAGACAAAGGTTACAGATTCCACTTCCATTCTTCACCAATAAGACAAGGCATGCCAGACCTGCCACTTCATCAAAGGGCAGAGGCACTCATTCAAGTTTCAAAGCTGTTAAACATAAATGCAATAGAAAAGGTTCCTCCACAGGAACAAGGCCAGGGATTTTATTCAAGACTGTTCCTTGTTCCAAGAAAGGAAAACAAATGGAGACCTATACTGGACTTGTCTACTCTAAATACTTATCTTATTGTGCCAAAGTTCAAAATGCTGACGTTGCAGCAACTCCTTCCCATGCTGGGCAAGGGGTCTTGGCTGGTCACTCTGGACCTCAAGGAGGCATACCTGCATGTCCCAGTCAGACAAAGCTGCAGAAGATACCTCAGATTTCTTGCAGGGACAGAGCATTATCAATTCTCAGCATTGCCGTTTGGCTTATCTACTGCGCCCAGAGTGTTCACGAAATGCCTGGCATCAGTAGTGGCACACTGCAGACTCCAGGGGATTCAAATATACCCCTACCTGGATGACTGCCTCATACAAGCAGACAACAAGCAAACCTTGATAGCAAACTTGAACTATGTCATTCAATTACTACAGGCCTTGGGATACACAGTCAACATTCAGAAATCAAGACTCCGGCCATCCCAACAGATTATTTTCCTAGGAGCCAAACTGGACACAAAAACACAGATGGCTTATCTCACAGAGGAAAAACAACAGCAGTTACCAGAGTACTTCAAAGGCCTAGCAAAGCTCTCCCAGCTGACTGCAAGGAAAATCCTGCAGGCCCTGGGATTCATGGCATCTTGCATTCTTCTGATACCTTTGGCAAGACTTCATATGAGAAAGCTGCAATGGTACTTAAAAAGCTTATGGTCCCAACACAGGCAAAGCCTAGAGGACGTAATCCCACTCATTCCATGTCTGCAAAGAGAATTTTTGTGGTGCGTTCAAGCAAGTCAGTTAAACAAAGGCATGTCTTTCAACAAACCTCAAGCAGGTCAAATGATTACAACAGACGCCTCAGACCATGGATGGGGGGCGCACATGGAGGGCAGATGCATTCAAGGTCAATGGACACCAAGGGAAAGGCATCTGCACATAAACCAAAAAGAGATGTTGGCAGTGGTACATGCAATCGCGACTTTCGAAAAATCACTTCAACAAGGACATTTGCTAATAAGGACAGACAACACCACGGTTATGTGGTATATAAACAATCAGGGAGGCACTCATTCTTATCCCCTCTGCAGACTAACAATGATCCTCTGGGAAAAATCCCTAAGTATGAAGATACATTTGCAATCCCAGTTTGTGCCAGGCAAGGACAATGTACTGGCGGACAAGCTGAGCAGAAATTTCTTGGATCCACACAAATGGATGCTGCATCCTCACATTTTCTCACAAATAACAAGGACATGGGGAAGACCGGACATAGATCTCTTTGCTTCTCACGTGAACCATCACCTGGAAAAGTTCTGTACAAGGACCCACCATCCTCTAGCCTGGAAAACGGATGCTCTCTCCTTCAGCTGGAAGTCCCTAACAAATTTATGCATTCCCTCCTCTACCACTGCTGACCAAGGTGATACTGAAGATCAAAGCAGAAAAACCAACAGGCATTTTGATTGCTCCAGACTGGCCAAGGCAGCACTGGTACCCATTGCTGTTGAGCATATCTCGGACCAAACCGTGGCCTCTGCCCCTATGGCCTCTGCTTCTAACACAACACAATTACAGGACGGTTCATCAAAACCTGAAAACATTGCATCTGACAGCCTGGAGGTTACCATAGCTCCTTCCGATATCTCTCTTTCCAAAAAAGTTCAAGAGATCTTACTGGAAGCACGCATACCTTCCACCAGAAAAACCTATTCAGCCAAGTGGAAGAGATTCATCATCTGGAATGCTAGCAGGGGTCAGGATACAACAGTATTGAGTATACCTCAGATATTGGAATACTTGGCAGAAATGTTTCATACTGGTCTCTCATATTCTTCCATAAAGATTCATGCCTCAGCAATCTCAGCAAAATACAATTGTGATCCACCGGTGTTTTCACATCCTTTGCTAAGATAGTTCCTAAGGGGGATAAAGAATATCAAACCTCCCAGAAAACAGCCAGTACCTGCATGGGACCTCAACTTCGTCTTGGAAAAATTAACTCTTCCTCCCTTTGAACCAGCAGCAACTTCAGAAATGCAATTTCTCTCATGGAAAACGGTTTTCCTATTGGCAATCACATCAGCAAGAAGAGTCTCGGAGATACAGGCACTTATGGCAGTACCTCCTTTCTCATTTTTCATCAGGACAGAGTCTCTCTAAGAACCAATCCTTCATTCATGCCAAAAGTAATTTCAAGGGTGTCTCTAAATCAAGCCATTCACCTGCCTACCTTCTTTCTCAATCCTCAAAACAGGGGGGAAGCACTGCTGCATACTTTGGACATACACAGGCAACTACGCTACTACCTGGACAGAACTAAGGCCACCAGAAAGTCTGAATAAACTGTTTGTAGCCTATGCTGCTGGAAAACAAGGCAAAGCAATCTCCAAACAAACAATTTCAAAGTGGATTGGACACTGCATCAGATTCTGCTATTCCTTCCATGGAAAAGGTGTGCCAGCCAATATTAGGCCACACTCCACCAGAGCTATAGCCACTTCTACAGCTTTCCTAAGAGGAGTGGCTACAAAGGACATTCTAGAGGCTGCTACATGGAGCTCCGTGCATACATTTACCAAGCACTACAACCTGCCTTTATACTCCAGATCCTGAGCAGGCTTTGCTTTGGCAGTCCTGCAGGGCATTTTAGCTACACCATCACTTTCTTATTTCCAACCGCCCCCAGCTTGGCTATGGTATTCAACCCATATGTTATGACTGCAGTTGCATTCTTGAAGGACATAGTACAGTTTTGTACCTACCATAAATGTAGATGTCCGATAGATATGCAACTGCAGTCGGATTCTCCCACCCTCCTACCCCTCTGCATCCTTCTTTATGGGTCCACTACCCCTACTCCTATTAGCTGGGGGTATCTCTATGGTGTATCTGTTTATTACTGTTGTGCATGTCTGGAATTCTTTATCCATTCACCAAATTTAGCCTTCCTAGGAGGGCACCTGGCATCTGGGGCAAGAAACACTGAAGAAGATGGCGTCGGCCGATGCCTTTATACTCCAGCCGTTCTGACGTCGGAGAGGAGGCGACACCAGCCGACGCTGGACCCAGACTTTGGAATCCGGCCGACCGAGGGCTGCCTGAGGCAGGACAACCCATATGTTATGACTGCAGTTGCATATCTATCGGACATCTACATTTATGGTAGGTACAAAACTGTACTTTTTTTTCCAAAGGGGATAACTGTACATTGCTTGGCATTAAGCTTGAGCCCATGGCTTTGGCACCAGGCATCTGTTTCTGTAAGGCCCTTTTGTAGAATACTCGCATCATTTGGGGATTCAATAATGACTCCCAGTTTGCAGTCATCTGTGAACTTTGTTAAGAGTCCCTTAGTGTTGGCTTGTACTTCAGAGAAGTAGATGCCAAACAAGAGTGGTCCCAGGACTGAACCCTGAGGTACTCCACTTGTCACTTGTCTGGAGCTGGGTTTGGAGTCTGCTACTTTTTGCAGTCTGGGTTCTGTCTGTAAGCCAGGTGGCAACCCATCGAGTGATATAGGGATTTATGCCCAGCTTAGTAAGTTTATCTACAATTCCAGAGTGGAGGGTGGTGTCAAAGGCCTTGGCAAGGTCCAGATAGACTGTGTGGACCGCCTTACCCTCGTCCACAGCTCTGGAGACCGATTCGAATTATGGTTATTATATTATCGATGGTAATCTTAGATTAAAAAAAATGTGTATCATCACATCCCTCAATCCACATTTCAGAAATTTCTAAAGGATTTCAGTGTCTGCAGACTGCAAGCTATTCACGTTTTTCGTTCTTTAGGTGAGTTGCCTTTCTTTGCAGAGTATTTTTTGAAATAATGGGAATGTATCACTTGGGTAAGTGATCTCCTACACGTACTGGGATTCCAGGTGAATATACAGAAAACGTGTCACTGATGCTCACAGGATTATTTTCCAGGGGGTGTGTAGGACATCTCTGTTCAAAGAACGATCTGATGATGATAGTTTTCATTCATTTTTTAACAGTTGAGTTCAGATCAGACTCACTGGTCTGACTTGGCCGCTTTTTACAGCTCGTGGATACTGGAAACTTTCAAGCTCCTCCTTTACCCGTAATGCCTTAGTCATATACCATACCACTGATCTCGTTTGCTGGACATGGTTGCTGTTGGCTCTCGAGCCTTAGTGTTTTTTAGTTGGATAAGTAAGCATTGTTTTTTTTTTTCACCATCTTTATCCCTTTTTTTTTTTCTATGTAGCTCATTTATTCCTCCCTTATTTTACACTTTTCTTAGTGTAGTTTAATTACCATTGTTAGTATTTTTCTCCACTTTACTGTACCCTTATGGTAATTTCTTTAATTACCATTGCTGGTAATCTGTTTTTCTCTTTCTTTCTTTCCTGTTTAAAAAAAAATGTTAGTGTTGCCCTGTCTTGTTTTTAAGATGGCTAAAAATCTTCCAGTTTTAAAAAATGCAGTGTGTGGGAGTAAGATCCCTCTTTCAGATGCTCGTGACTCTCGTGTTTATTGTGTGCATCCGGCATATTTAAAGGTGTTGTACTACATCTGCAAAGCCTTTAGTCTGTGGGCCTTATTTGACCACTAGAACAGGCTCATTTTGAAAGATGTTCTGCCTCCAACCTTCTCAGAATTATTATCCGAAGCTCAAACCTCCAAGTTAGACAAACAGCCCAGAAAGCATCGTTTGGACCCTTCTAGATTCTCCACTTTGTCTTTTGATTCTGTCACAGAGCCAGCCTGTAAAATGTTAAAATAGTCGGATACAGAGATCAAATCTTTGCACCATCTGCCTCAGATGATCAATCTGCTTGATCGGATCTAATATCCTTGGAACCTGTGTGCACCCTCTGTGGATCCTGTTTCTTCACAGCTGCCTTCGCTTTCTTAGAGAGACACCGCTATTCTAGGTCCCCTTCAGTGGCCTCCTCCTCTTGTTCTTCCAGGAGCCTGACAGAAGCATTTTAGAATGAGGACATTTCTCTTGGCACAGATTCAGGTGGGAGTTCTCGTGGTTCCTACCCATTTGGATCCAGAAAAGTTTACTAGTGCTACTCAGCCTATCTTGGCTCCTTTTCTGATTGGACCCTTATCTTCAGAGCCCTTGGATCAAAGTCTTCTGAGGCCATCTGTACCAGACCAAAGATTGTTGCCTCTTCGGCTCTTAATCATTCTCTGAGTGCACCTGCTCCAAATGTGTCAGAGCCAGATGGCGCTCTGAGTCATAGCGTCCTCAGATCCGAGGTGTTAACCGACTCCGAAGTTGTTGGAGCTGTCTCTGACCCTTGGAGCTTCGGCATTGCACAGCTCCGCACCGAGTTCTGCCTCAGGTGGGCTGCCGAGTCCAGTAGCATGTCTTCTCTGCTCCATCATCCTCCCTCTCCCCAGGGCAGTTCTGCCTTTGTGGTAGTGGGGAGAGTATTCGCTGCTTCTAGAGAATGGATGATTCCATCCCCCTCAGATGTTCCTTCTGAATCTCGCGTTTTTGTGCCTGTGAGAAAATGTAGGCAAGGAATACAAATGGTTTATCTCCTTGGCACACACTGCTTCCCTTTACACATCCGTACTATAGATTGACGACAGCACTATCACTGCTGCTACTGGTAGTGTTGTCCAAGTTTGAAGATGTTTATGTAATAGGTGTGGCTGTTCGCAAGGCCATGATTCTCCACCTCCACTGGTAGGACACCTCATGAGCAGATCTTATCTAGGATAGCGTCCCGCAGTCATACAACACCCCTGTTTTTGTGACACCCCCCCCCCCATGCCAGTGCAGTGACCACACGTCACAGTCTCATAGTGATGCCCCCCCCCCCTCCATTGCTGGAGAAAATTTTAACATTGAGTGCCCATCACATAGACAGCCCTCTCAGAATCCTGTGGTGCAACTTCCCAGCCAGTGTGTGTAGACGGATGTGTCATTGTTCCTAGCCCCTTGTACACATCAGCATTACAGTGACCCACTCCACTTTCTCATGTGTGGTAAACATGGAAGTGTGTGGAAGCACATGGTCCGGCCACACTATAGCAAGCATTCTGTTTGCACTACATACACTGTCTGATTTGTTTGCTGCACTGTTACTGTGTGTTCATAAGCACTATGTCTGGACTACATGTCATTGCTTTCTCATCAGACTTTGAGTGCCTGTGTGCAATCCTTGGTGGGTGCGTATGTATGTTTGCATGTGATCGGATTCACTTCATAACACTGAAAACTCAAAACAGTGAAAATGAGAAAACTTCATAATATAGAAGACCAAAACACTGAAAACACATATACATATACTGAGTTTAAACAACATAAATCATAGCACTTTCCACCAATTTTAAGCAGGGGGGGCAAGCACCCCTGCACCCCCCCACACCCCCTGCTACTTAAATATATCAACTCCAAGATTGCACTTAGTGTAGTGAAGTGCAATCTTGGAGTTGATATATATATATATATATATATATATAAGTAGCAGGGGATGTGGGGGTGCAGGGGGGCTTGCCCCTATGCTTACACTTGGTGGAAATTGCTATGATTTATGTTTAAACTCAGTATATGTGTTTTCAGTGTTTTGAACTTTCAGTGTTTTGAAGTGAATCCGATCTGATCATACCACTATTGCACAGCTGCCACCCTTTTTTACTCACCACCATATATATTATGGAGCATGCAGAATGCTAGGCATGTGCAGTAGTGAGTCAAGGTTATACTGGAGTATCCCCCAGATATGTAAAGGCAGTGGAATCTGGCTTTGAGCAGGCCAAACAAGTCGGAGGCTTCTACCTGTAGTGCTCCAGTTGTAGGCCACCTCTACGGGTTCTGCATGGGTGTCAGAAGCTTAGGTCTCCAGTAGGTGTACAGCATCACCTGCAACGGAGCTTCATTACAGGGGAATTAACAGACCGTGGACCTTGGGGCGGCATTACAGAATTTAGACGTGTTGTTCATGTAGCCACAGTGCTTACTAATATGAATTTGAGCATGTGGGAAGCAACTGTATAGTTGAGACATGCCAGATGCTTGAATCATGCAAACTACCTCTATTTTGTGTGGACTTGTCACATGCTACCTAGTAGTTCGTTGAATAGTAGTGGTAGCTGCTGTTCACAGATGCTTGTGACTGTGCCCCAGATGGGTCCTTTATTGCTTACATGTATACAGTTTATAATACTTGGTACTAGTGGTAGAAAAAATTCCAGGCTCCGACCACCACTGCTAAGCACCACATGTAAATTTATTTATGAAAAATAAAAAGGTTAGCACTTTCGTGGCAACAAAATACCACTTCTTCAGACAGAACCTAGTAAACCATCATCTTATATAGAAATTCAAAAAGGCAATTAACCAAGCCATTTTACTGAACATTGACTAAACATCCAGTCAGATACCATCAAGAAACAGCATTTTTTTACATATTGTATCAGTTGTAGAATTAGATTAGCAACCAATAAAAATATAGGAATTCATTCATAAACCAGTAAAATTCAGTGTTGTCGTAAATAAGCAGTATGTATCTAAAGGAGGAACTAACAGCCGCTAAATCTGTGTTCTCTGCAAAGTCCAATAGCAAAACAGCTACTGACACTTCATGTAAATATACACCTTTCTGTGTAATTTACTACAATCAAGTCAAAAGGTCATATTGAGAATTGGCACAATTGTTGGTGCTTTGGCCCCACAGACAACAAGGTGTAGGATTCAACACCCCTCTCAAACAGCAACTATTTATATTGGTTTAATATCACTTAAATCTCTAATTACATAAAACAACTAAACAAAACTGGAAAATTTTCAGACGAGTAAAACTAAACCCTGTTAATAAAAAAGTAGAAATTCTGTATTCACTGTTGATGTAAATATCTGTAAAAATGGAATAAATGAACTATATAAATTATCTCTTTGAATTTCTATATAACATGATGTCTTACTAAGTTCTGTAATGGTCTGACGAAGCAGTATTTTGTTGCCGCAAAAGTGCTAACCTTATTATTTTTCATATCCGTAAATTTACATGTGGTGTTTAGCAGTGGTAGTCGGAGCCTGGATTTTTTTCGACTTTTGCCTAATCAGCAACAAGCTTTCATTTACTAGTATAAAGTAGTACACATTGAAGCATTCCAGTCCTAGGTTGATTCAGTTGCTGTACTGTGTGATATTAGTCAGTGTCATACAGTTTATTTTCCCAAAGTCTTTTGGGTTTCTAATGCCATAACAGGAATGGACCCCATTCCTAAGTCAGGGTATGACTAAAGTTCATGAAATTAGTATATTGTTTCAAGCTTTGATGTTAGCCAAGAGTGCTCTTCACAGCAGCTGCAATATGCCCAGAAATTACTCCTCCTGCAGTTCATACAGAGTTAGTTAAATGTATTGGTAGCATATCTAAATATGACTGTAAATTCATTTTTGAGACCCATTGCTCCTGCTACTACTGCAACTGTCTGGGTATTTTGCTCCTGCTACTACTGCAACTGTCTGGGTATTTTTCTTCGGCAAGTCAAGAAAGCCAAACAGCACAAAAAGAAGGGCTAAGGATGCCTGGAAACTCCAATTTACTGCAGAACTAAAGGCATGTAAAACCACATAAATGCTCCACAACCAATGCGTTTTTGTCTCATTCATTAAGAGACTTCAGATGTAAAAAAATTTCAGTCTCATTCCCTTTTGTACATAAAAATCTAATTAACCACCTAAGTACTTCCACTTGGTTAATTAATCAAGTGAACTACCCTTTCAAAATATCACTGTACAGTTTTAAATACATTAGGTTTTGCACTAAAAAAAAATCAGTCAATATGCTTAAGCATAACATGTAGGTAAAATACTCTACCTATTTGTACACTTCTGCTTGTAAAAACAATGCAATAAGAAATAAAAATAAACCTGGCCAATTAATGTTCTTCTGGTGCCATCTAATGGGGATATTCTAAATCGCACTCAATCCATACCTTATATATCTCCATGTTGTATTTTATTCAGGGATTATTAATGACCCACAAACCAGTAACTAAGGCCAGCTCACTGTCAAAAAAAAAAAAGAATGAATGGGTCTGTTGCCATATACATTTGGCAACTCTCGTTATAGTTGATCAGCCCTGAGTTTTAACACAGGGGCCAGGGAAAAATTATCATTGAGCCCTCTGAGCCTTTAACTTCCAACACTATCTGCTAGTTAAGCTTCCCTGTATTCCAGTTTAGTTTCCCATGGCCCACCCTCATATCAAGGGGTACCACTTCTATTACAAAAAATAAAAAACTAGCTTTTTTACAACAAAGTGTATGCTTAAAAAGGGCATTACATTCACTCCGAATTTTAACATCATAAATATGTTCATAAACCCTTTTTCTTAATTTGTGCTCCACCTTGCATATGTAAAAAGCCTCACAGCCCTCACACTGGGCAGTATACACAAGCCCTTTGGTGTTACAATTAGAAAATGCTTTCCCCAGCAAATATTTGTTCCTACCCTCAACATAAACTCCTTCTCCATGACTTTTGTGTATGAACGTTGTGGGCATGCTCCACACTTAAGTCCCCATCCTCCTTGGATTATAAGTTGCAGAACCAGTTTTATGTTCCAGCAAATCCTTAATATTCTGCCGCCTTCTAAAAATGACCTTGAGGAGTTTCTTCACAATATTCTCCAAATCGGAGAATTCAGAAAATGTATTCCATTCCTTTTCCACTATCCCCCTAATAACGTGCATCACCATTGAAATAGGTTATAAATGCCTGATGGTATCATCCCCCTTGTTCAACCTGCCAATGTTTAATTCCATGTCCTTCCCCAAAATTGGAGAGTATTAGTCCACCCTACCTCCCCATACCTCATTTTTTATCCCCACTGTCAAATCTAATGGGTAACCCCTTTCCTTAAACCTTCCTTCCAGCACTTTGCGTTCTTTCCTCGTCCTCAGCTAGCTCTAACAAATTGTCCTTTTACAATACCTTTCTTTTGGTAAAAGGGGTGGGCACTGGAAAAACAAATGTAGGAACTGACGAAGGTCTCCTTTCTATAAATAGTGGATTTAAAATGTCCTTTCAGTGGATTTAAAATGTACTTTCCACTAATGCATGGATACATCTAAACCCATACTGTTATGGGTGACCTTGTAGGTGAACTAAAAAAAAAAACCCAGTGGTGGTGATGTAACCAGTATTCTTCATTTGTCCAAACCTTCCACCTATAGAAGACAGATATCCAAATATCTCCTATACATCCTCCAATAAGGGGCATATTTAGAATTAATTGCATATTTTTGTTCTCACATTGCTAAAATGTTTGCATAAGTGGAGTTAAAACTAGCCCCCTTAGCAACACCCTTGACCTGCTGAAAAAAATCACCTTCAAAATACAAAAAAAGTATTTTTCAATACCAACGCAGCCAGTTCAAGGCTAATATGAACACCATTAACTGAATTCTTCAGCCTCATTGAATCCCAATTTCATGTGGAATAACCGAAAATAGATCTATCACATCAGTGGTGACGAAAATAAAACTTTCAGAAAAAAGTTCCATTTTGACATTCTTAAGGAAATCCCAGGTATCATTTAAAAGATTTCCTTCCCCTAACCAAACCCTTTCTAACTTAAATCCAAAAATGTGGCCTAAGGGGAGGGTCATCCAGATTTTTGTGGACCTTAGGAATTTCATTTATAGAGGGGACTCTACGTTTATCATTCCCCAAATAACAGTAGGTTTCAAAGTCTATGGCACCTTCATCAAATAATTCCTTTAGTGCCAAGTCTATTTTTCTGTACGAAATATTAATTTCATTAATGGAAGCTCTACTGTATTTAGAGTCATCCTGAAGCATTTCCGTCATTTTGGCTTCATAAAGGATTTTGGCCATCAATACTCTTCCCCCTCCCTTACCTGGTTCCATTACCCTTAAGTTTGAATTAGCCCTGATGTCATTTAGCACTTTCATCTCTGCCTGGGTTAGATTACCCCTAAACCTGTTAGTTGTAACCCCTTTTCTAGCTTCTCTCTCAAGTGTTAACTCCCAAGTTTTTCAATTGGGGATGCAAGGGATGGGGTTATTGTACTCCTTCTCCTTAATACATCCTATGATTTTCCAAGATTTCTTCCCCCAACATGTTTTCTAAATTCAGTTTACGTAAAAATAATTTCACATCTAAAATCACCTTACTCAAATCACTTTTTCTCTTGGGAATAAACTTTAAACCCCTTCAAAAACAGCTTAAATTGTTCCCTTCTAACTTCTACATTGCTGTAATTAAAATGTTGAATCCTCCTAAACTGATTTTATGATTTTCCTTCAAAATCAGCTAGTCATCATCATTTATATTAATTACCTCCCCCTCCCACCTGGTCCTAGTCTCTCCTCGATAATAATTGTCCGTGTAAAATTGGGGGGGGTTGTTTGAGTCTTTCGGACCTATGGGGGAGGGGGAACTCTAACGGGTCCTCCAGGTTAATTGGTCCTTCAACTCTTTCCCTTATTTGATAGTTCACCACTGTCTTCCCCGTCACCACCCTGGATGTAACTAACATTCCTAGGGTGGGTTTAAGTGGCTACTTCCCATTTTTCTGAAAACCATTACCAGTTCTAGGGGGGATAACTTTTCCCTTTTTGATATTCCTTTACATCTCAATCCAGTTTGTTTCCTATTCATCACCTCATTACACTTCCCTTCACTTTGGCCCCTTATATCATAATATTTAGCCTTTTCACTATTTATGGTAAACATCAAATCATTGGTTAGAGCCAAATTCAAAGCCTCAATGTGTTTATGCTCATTGGCCATCTCCCTTTCGTTGTTTTTAATAATGGCCATTAATATATCCAAATCAAAACAGTCAAAAATGGAAATAGGCTCTTTGTAAAAATTGGACCCCACATCCATATTGTTAGGGTACTTATGAACCCTTAAACCCTTAGGGACAATGCCCAAATTAACACATTTTTTTCAAATAAGAGTTGTCCAAGTCCAAAGTCGTGTATCTTAACATAGCATCGTAGAGTTTTACAAGTTATTTTGATAGGTTTCAGAGGTCTCAGTCTCTTGAACTGTTGAGTCTACTATTAAAACAGGATTTTGAAACAACCGTGCACTTGTCTAGATTTTCATGATTTTCACCTGTAATTGGTGCTGAACCTCCTTCTCTACTTTCTCTGTTGTCCATGGGGTTGAGAATATTCGGAAACCCAGCAGTGTCACCCTGTCCACTCTAACTCAGTGTACCAAAAACACCCTCTCTTCCAGGATTTGGATTGCTAGTCCCCATGGATTGAAAACGCTGATGCCGATCTCGCAACGTCACTTCCTGGTTACCGGGTATGGGTGCTGAGGACAAAAGCGAGGCCAAACTCTGCCCAATAGGAGTTAACAGGTCTACCAACTGGATCAGTTGACCTGCAATCTTACGAAATGCACCCACTTCTCCAGTTCTCCCTCCATAAAGGCGAGACATTGGGAAATTGTTCTGCCCTTCATTCACCTCTATCAAACAAACAAAATTCCACCAATGAGGTATTTGCCCAAGCCACAAGATCGACCAAGAAAACCAAACTGCACAAAAAAAGGATGGATAAAGATGCCTGGAAACTCCACTTTATTGCAGAAATAAAGGCACATAAAGCCACTTAAATGCTACACAACCAATGTTTTTTCTTCTTGTTCATTAAAATATTTCAAATGTGCAGATATCCGTCAGTATCATACAGTTTAACTTCCCAAAGTCTTTTGGGTTTTCAGTGCCATGACAGGAATGGACCCCATTCCTAAGTCAAGGTATGACTAAAGCAACTGCAGTGTGCCCAGAATTGACACCTACAATTCATAGAGTTTTATGTATTGGTAGCATATCAAAAGACAACTGTAAATTCTTTTTTATGAGACCCATTGCTCCTGCTACTACTGGAACTGCCTGGGTATTTTTTTTCACATTAGTCTTTTCTGCCAGAGAATACTTGTATTTTATTACTCTTTCTCTCTCTCTCTCTCATTGTATAAGACACTGTATTCACTGGGTATAACAATTTCAATGATCAGTGCTAGTTTTGTCTACTGCTCGTGGACAACTATATCTGGTTTTCTTGCATCTGTTTTCTAAACTGTTGGTAATGGTTGATCCCATGTGATATAAACTTCATCATTCTGTGAATGCTTTGTGGCTCATGTTCCCAATGCTTCTCAGCTACTTCAGTATTGTAATGTTTGATGTTTGTACAATCCCCAATGCAACATTCTTGCCACAGTATGCCTTTCAGTATACAGGCCCTCTGCCATTAATGTATTACACCTATCAACAAGATGTGTGACTGTTTCCAGTTCTCTTTCACAGAATCTGCTTTTGTATGTTTCTCCCACATATTCAGTTGACTTTGTAAACAGTGTACATAGTCCACTGTCTTGGGCTACCAATTTTAACCTTTCATTTTTAGGTTTAAATTCACCTATCCTTAACCATTCCTGCTTCACTTCTTGGTCAACATGAGATTGTTTATAGGTGTCTACTAGGCTAATGACCACAAGGGCCTTTTTAAGCCTCGCCATGCATCCCAAATCTCTAACAAGTTCTGATACCCTTGCTAAGTCTAAGCAGGGGCTTGGGAGATTAAACATTTTCAAGCTAGGGCCTGGGTGATCAACCATTGACAAAGCTGCCTTTGTCCATTAGAGACCTAGGTGCCAAGCCAGAGATTTCCTGTTTCCCCCATCCAGTTGTCCAGGTTGCACTTGAATTGGGTTAGGGAAGAGCTCTGCTTCATATTGATGGGGGAACTGTTCCAGAGATGGGGTAATCTCTGGGATACATATCTGTCTCTCCAGCAGGTCCTATTTATATCACAGGCAAGGTTTAAGTCTTTAGAACGGGTAACTCTGGTCCTCTTTGTTTTGTGGATATGCAAGAGGTACATCAGAGTTGGGTTTGACAATGCCCTGTATGCCAGGCCTAGATCTCCCCTCAAAAGCCTGTAGCAGACCGAATACAGAGGTAGGGCCTTGAGGCAATCTGCATAGGCCATTTTACTTGCGCCTTGTATTCTTTTAGTGAGGAACCTCTGTGGATGTTCCAGTTGTTGGGTATGCCTAGTTAGGTACATACAAAAGGGGGCATTGTACCACATGATTGGTTTGATGAATGCCAAATACAGTGGAACAATGACTTTCTTGGATTTGGATGCCATACTTTTGTTTACAAGTTGCATAACCTAGAATGATTTCCTGACTACTGTAGGCACGTGATGGTCAGAGGCTAGAATACTATATGTGTCCCCAAGTCCCTGACTACTGGGTTAACTCTAAGGGATGTGTTGCCAATATGATAGTTACCATGGTGGATGATTTTGTGAAGGATACTATTATGCATTTCTTGGCATTTAGTTTTAGTCCATGGCTCTGAAACCAGTTTGTCTGTGTCAGCCCCTCCTGGAGAACATTTGTGTCAGTGTAGGATTCAATGACTGTTCCTAATTTGCAGTCATCTGCAAATTTAGTTAGCCAGAGACCGCTGACACTGGCCTTACTTCAGAGAAGTAAATGTCAAAAAAGGAGCGGCCCAAGGACTGATCCCTGAGGGATTCCAGTTGTGAGTGGCCTCTTTGTAAAGGTGGACTCCCCAGTTCTAACTTCCTGGATCCTGTGAACCATTTGGCTATCCACCATGTTGTATATGAGTTTGTACCTTACCTTTTGAGTATGTCAACTATGCCCAAGTAGGGTATTGTGTTAAATGCCTTGGCCAGGTCAAGGTAGGCAGTGTGAACCATTCTGCCCTCATCTCTTGCTTTGGTGACCTTCTCAAAGCAGTCCTCCAGGTTGAATAGGCATGATCTGCTCGCGACAAAACCAAACTGGGTTGTGTCCAGTGTCTGGAGGTTTACTGTATCACTATTGATCATTTCCATGATTTTTTCCATGGCTATACATATAAGACTAGCAAGACTTATGGGCCTGTAGTTTCCAGGGTCTGAAGAAGCATTCCTTTGAATGCGAAAGCGCTAAAGTTCTGGAATAAAGTGTTATGTTTTGCCTATTGTGGTGTCACCCTGTGAGTTTGCTTTCACATTTAATTTTCTTCCTGTACCATGTCCAGGAACCAATCACCTTGCCATTGCTCCCTTGTTTTTGTTGTGATAAATGACAAGCATGTATGCCTTTGTTCCCCTTGCCCTACTCTTCATAATGTAGAGCACTCCTTTCTGTCTCCCTCACATTTTATGCCACCTTTTGTACCCACCTCTTCCCCTGTCCACCTCTGTCATTCCTAAACTGTCCATTCTCTGGCACCTCCATTTCCTACCACTTCATTATTGATGCACATTTTCATGATAATGTCTTATGTCCACTTTTTCTTATCGAGTCACTGCTTGTATTTCTCCCCATTTTACTTCCTATATGCAGCATTACTTAAGCTCTAAGTCTGTGCTCGTATGTCATATTTTCGTTTTTCTGCAGTTCTCTGTATCCAATTGTTTTCCAGCTTAGTGGCATAAATACCTCCCCTTTTGTGTTCCATCTTAGTGTAGAGATCCAACTTTGTTGAATTAGTTTTCCTACCTAGCTTTAATTGCTGCTGCGCTTTTTGAGCTAAGATGGAGCCTGTTGGTTACAATACTGTCTGTCTTCTAGGACTCAATCCATCCTTCTGCCAGTCCCAAGCCCTTCTATATTGCCTGCTCCTTTAACCAGTTTTAATACTAGATTCTGTCCTTTTGCCAGTATGCCAGCTTCTGTCACAGATCATATTACTATCACAGATCATATTACTAGGAATCCAGTCTTCAGTTCCCTTAGCTCAGCATCATTCTGGCAATTTAAATGTCCTCCTGAGATGTCACTGGGAACTTTGCATCCAAGTATCACTCCTCCTTTGTGACCATTTTGATTATCTTCTGTATCTTAGCATTGAGTCCCATAGCCAGTTTCGCTGTAATTTGGTTTCAACTGTCACAGTTATTGGATTTGAGGATCGCTGTATTTTCTACACTGATAACATCTCTGAGTGTACTGGTCAGTAGACTCTCATAGCTATAACATCACCACCGGATCCAGGGTGATGAAGTTGACTCTGAGGTTATTGGAGCCATCTCTACCCCTTGGAGCTTCGGCACTGGACAGCTCAGCCCTGAGCACTGCCTTCAGTGGTTTGCTTTTGGGCCGGAAGGAGCCTTTAGTCCAGAAGCATGTCTTCTCTGATCAGTCTGTTTCTTTTTCTCAGAGGCATTCTGCCTTCGAGGTAGTGGAGAGAGTTCCTCTTCTCTGAGGGTAAGAATTCTTACCTCTTCAGATCAGACTTCCTAATCCCACTTGTCTTTGCATCCTGGGTCTCATCATCCTCTTCCACAAGGACAGTCAAACCAAAGTCTCCAGGACACCCAGTAGGATATATTGATATTATCCGATGCTTCTCCATAACATCACACTGATGAAATCCTTAGGAAAATGAAGTGCAAATGGAGGCACTTGTACTCTCCCCAAGAGTCTCTTGTGAAAGGTACTGTGTTGAATGAAGGGGAAGCGTCCCCAAGATCACCACCTGCTGACATCTCCTGTAGAGACATACTAGAGATCCTTAAACAGAGGGGTGGTTGATCTACTTGATAACCCTTCCCAAGAGGAATCAGTATTGCTAGAAGCCTTTGGTGCTGGCCCATCTACCACCTGGGTATCTCCACCCACTGAAAAGGTTATTGATTTCATCTCTTGGCAGTCATGGAAGGAAAACTACTCCGCTGAGCCGATCCCCAAAAGACCAGATAGGATTCTGGCACCACAAATATAGTGTACCAATTAATGCCATGGTCATAGCAGTGGCCACAAAGGAAATGGCAGAGTAGAGGTTCCTCTGTTTATCCCCTTAACAGGGAGTCTAGGGCAATGGGCAGATTTGGGAAATGTATGTATGCTTCAGTGACCTTTGCTCTTCGTTTGCTGAACTGTTAGGCACACTTCACCAGACTCCATAGGGGCTTGATTAAAGAACTGGCCACATCCCTCTCTGGGACTACTACTTCTGAGGCGGAGAGTTCAGTCATCTCTCAGCTGGCTTCAATACAGCCCATTTCCAATTCATCCATGAAGGTCATATCGTATGCTGCTAAAGGTGCCTCAAAGGTGGAGGGGGGGGGGTTCAGGCATTTCCATTACGTTCTTTTAACTTTCTGGTTGTCTTCCCCACATAAAAGGAAGTACATGCAACACAGGTTGCTAAATAGGTCACGTTATTGCTGACACAAGTAGCTGAAATGTTGAACTTATAAACTTTATCAGATGTCTGATGTTAAAGAAACCTGTGATGTTCTTCATAAACTGGATCTTCGGCTTCCACTAAACCACCCACTGCTAAAAGTTTGCACTGCAGGGGTTTTGCACACAGGCAGGAAAGTGTTTAGCTGCTCTTTCTTTCTTCCAAATCTTCCTGTGACATTCTGCCTCTTCTTCATGTGGTTCTCTTAAGGTGCTCTTCTCTTCTGCCAAAGACAACAAGCCAAGGATGATTTTGGCTCAGATTGGCCTTGGCAACACTGGTACCCACTACTAAAGGGACTGCTCACCAAAGCCTCCATGGCTGGATACCTTTGATTATACACCTGTTATCTCATTCCGGTCATCTGCTCAATCTCAACTGTCCTTCTCTCAATCTCACCTAACAGCATGGCATATTCTGTGTTGCAAACACAGCAGGTCTCAACTTCCTCAACAAGTTTTAAATGTGATTAAAGGGGAAGGCCTAGTACAAGGAAAGAAGATGCAGAAAAAAGGAAGAGGTTTTATTTTTTTGGTAACAGCAAGAGATTTTGGTGGAGCTTTCCTAATTTGAGTGTGGCTCTTCAATATCTTACTGAGTTATTGGACAAAGGTTTGTCCTTCTCTTCCATTCCATTAAGATTCATGCTGCAGCAATTTCAGCTCACTATGATTGTGACCCACCATTGTTTTTCATCCTTTTGTTTTAGCTTTTCTTAGAGGGCAGAAAGAATACTCTACTACTTAAGACTCAATCCTCACTCCTGCTTGGGATCTTTTGTGTTGGAAAAACCTTTGAGCCTCCTTGGGCTACTGCTGAATACTGCGGCTTGAAATTGATTGACATGTCTTGGAAGACTGCTTTTCTGTTGGCTGCTTTTCTGCAGTGTATCAGGCCAATATGGGTCTTAACCCCTTTGGTAGAGCCCTTTTTTTCCCACCATATGGGATAGGGTTCACATTACGCTAATCTCCTTCCTGCCTAAGGTGGTTTCTAGTGTGGCTTTAAACCAAACTATTCATTTGCCTACTTTTTATGCAGACCCCCAAAATAAAGGGGAAAGATTTTGCACACTTTAGATGGCCTTCAAAAAAACAAACTGTTTGCATTAATTTTTTGCATTGCATTTTTTTATTCCCATCATCATGGAGGAGATTCCAGTGGGGCTGATTAGGCCTCATTCCACTAGGGCTACATTTCTAACAGCAGGGGGGTGGGTGGGAAGGATATTTTGGAGGCAGCTACTTGGCTACTCATACTTTCTCTCCATCTCTAAGCATCCTTCTCACCTCCTCTCTCTTGGGCTGGGCTGGTTTTTATTTTTTTGCAAGGCATGTTGTCAGCTCCTGCTTCTTTATTATGATTTGCCAGCCTCCTTACCTCTTTGGGATTCTTTCCACCATGGTTAGACTGCAGCAATGTGGAATGAAGAACATAGTACAGTTTTCTACGTGTACTTCCTTTTATGTGGGGAAGACAACCAGAAAGTTAAAAGAATGTATAATTGAACATAAATCGGAAATTAGGAGAACAAATTAAAAGAATGCCTTGTGTAAGCATATCAGTGCATATGGCTCTAGTCATAAATTTAAGTTTAGGGTCATAGATATTCTCTTTACATCCTTGAGAGGTGGAGATGTCAACAATTTATTGGAGATTAAAGAATATGAATGGATACTAAGGTTAGCGGCTGACCATCCACCAGGTCTGAATTCCGCTGCCATGCTTAAAACGGTTCTTATTAAATTGCAATGAACCAGGTTATGTTGCCAGATTTTTGTGCATATGTCTATTTAACATTAGGATATATATGTATAACAATTTGGCTTTATATTATTATGTATTTTAATATGTTCCATTTGCATAGATTTTTATATGTATAGATTTTATTTTCACATTTGTATATTGTATGTTGGTCATATGACTTTTGGGCTGCATGTCATGTGACTATTTGGACTCGTATTTAAATCCGATTGGGTTCTTGAATTTTTGTATTAGTATTGAAGAAGGGTAATGACCCGAAAGCTTTGCTTTCGTTGACATAAAGGTGTTTTTCTTGACATTTTGTGTTTTTATTTGCCACTATATTGCAGCACTTTGGATTTATCTCCTTTAGCAAGATACCATATGAAAATCTTTCAGTGGATCCTAGCAACTCAGTGGTCTATCCTCCACTATCCTTTATCCACCCAGAAGAGGACAACTTGGGCATGCAAAATTATCTGCTGTAATGGATTCAATCCAGTCAAGGTCGCCCTTTCACACTTGCTCAGCCCAAAGCCATAATGACCACGGATGCTTCTCAGATTGGGTGGGGGGGAGGTTTCTTGGGAAAGACTGTCCAAGGCACATGGTCCCCCGAAGAGGCCAGTTTACATATCGGTGTCCAGGAAATGAGAGCTGTCCTGCTAGCGTTGCACGCCTTCCAAGATGCTTTCCCCTCCAGGACCATTGCAGTTCAGGCAGACAATGTCGGTGGTCTGGTACATCCGCAAATAAGGAGGAACCAAATCTTACCCCTGTATCAAGAAGCTTTGTGTATGTGGTTGTGGGAGATCTTATCCAGTCTTTTTCTGATAGCAATGCACATCCCTGGGAAATCCATAGTGGTAATGGACAAATTGAGCAGGTCCATTCTAATGCCTCACAAGTGGTCTTTCAACATAAAAGTGGCTGAAGATGTTCCGGCAATTGGTCCAACTTTGCTGCAGTTGCATTCCCCCACAAGAAGTGCAGCAGGTTCTTTCCCTGATCCCCTGCCCCCCCCCCCACCCACCAGGAGAGTCACGGAGAGATGCTGTTCTCCACAATTGGCCTCCCGGTCTCCTCTATGCATTTCCCCCAACTCCTCTAATCCCCAAATTTCTTCAGAAAACATCTCGATTGAACAGTCATCCTCGTTGCCCCTTATTGGCCTCGTCAGATTTAGTTTTTTCTGTTGCCTCCTCTAATTTGCCCACCTTCGATTCTGGATCCAATTCTGGAACTGCTGTCTCACCCAATGGACTTGATACAATTGGACATTTTAGGCCTAATGTTGACTACATTGTTTCTCCAGTTCCACTGATGACACACCAGGCTCTCCTCTCCTGTCCATCACATTCATCTGTCATCCAACAAAGTTTCCACTAGAAAACTGTACAAAAGTAAATGGAAAAGGTTTGATCTGATGTCCTTTTCATTCTTCCTCACCAATGGGTTCAGATCCAAACCTGTGACCTGACTCGGCCATACACAATAGACTTCAGATCCAGGTCTCAAGCTCCTCCCTCTACCCATAGTGCTTTACTCCATCCCCAACACCTCAGATCTCCTTTGTCGCCATTGTTGTTAGATGTAGGTTCTGCTCTCGAGCCGTAAGTGATTGTTTTTTGAGTCAGAAATTTTTGGATAGTCATGTTCCTTTTTTCTCTTCCTACTGTACCCTTTTACTTCCTTTTTCCTCCCTCATAGAATTCACTGGGTGCCAGAACTTAAAGTGGCTAGATATTATATCTTGTCAAGTATCTATTACTCTTCTACTTCGATAGTATCTGTAAAATATCAAAATACCGTTGTTGGTATATTTTCTGTGCCTATTTAGGTAGTTAAGTAATGCAGTTATGTTTTTTTTTTTTTTTTTTTTTTTTTTTTATCATATTCTTTGGTCTTTTTTGGTCTTAAAAAAAGAAAAAAATTGCTTTGGCTTATAGTTTTGTCTGGTAGATTTGATTTTTTTTTGTAGTCTGCTATGTCTGATAAACTGATCGGGTTCAAGAAATGCACTTCTTGTGGGCATAAGATCCCCAATTTGGATGCCCACAAGGTGCATTTATTGTTCATTATACCTGACCATCTCACTACAGCCTGTCTGGTATGTTCTCTTTTAATCCCAGAGCATTAGCTGACGCGTGCAATAAATTAGTACTTGGAAGCCTTTTGCTTGATTCAAACACAAACCAGCTTTTTTTCGGAAACTAAAAAGAGATTGCTAGCGAAGTTTTCTCAAGCTTCATCTGAGCCGTTGGAGAAGACCTGAAAAATCTCTGACCTGACCATTTCAGATCCTAAACATGGGAACCTTCCTTTGGATCCTAAATGCCTGTCAGATCCACAGTTTTTGGCTCCAGCAGTGATTTTTCCCACTTCCTTCTACCTCCTCATTAGATGCAAAGACCTTGGATCCGAGTTGTAGCTCTGCCCGCTGGAGCTAAAATACATAGTGTACAATTAAATCAGTATCACCTTTGCCAGGCCAAATTTTCCAGACTCCAAAGAAACACTCCAGACCCTCATCCACAGTGTCTTTCAGATCTTCTAGGAGTTTCAGATGCAAATGTGGGTAGAATGATGCCGAAATTTCTCAGGGCTCAGCTCCAAATAGGGCTCATGCCAGCTCCGTCCCCTCCTGGATCCGTGAGTGCACCTGCTAAGACCATTCTCTCTCCTCCTCCAATCCAAAAAGTGGTTTTAGGAGTCCCAGGATACGAGATCCCCTAGAGGTTCAACATCAAATCCAAGGAAAGTACTTTCCTTGATACGGATGTCCCTGACTGGTTCTGCTGCAATACCATCTGATCAGAGAGGTCAGTGCCAGGTCTCAGGGGTTGGGTTTGGCTCTCATTTTGTTGGATCCGTCCCTTCCTCTTTAAGCCTCAGTCCTAGATAGCTCGGATCTGATTCTTTCCTTGGGGTGGCCCAGACCTACCTTCTTCAGAGGTTTTGGCTATGAAGGCGGTGGGGTTCCACTTGTTCTTCGGTCTTAAGTGGTGGAAAGGGCTTTCTCTCTTCACAGGAAACGGTCTTCTTGTCTTGGATCCAACCCATCTTTGATTCCGAGCTCTGAGCCCATCAGACCTATTCCACAGCAAGAGACAGTTCCACTAGAGGAATTCCTCCCTTCTGATACCTCTCCTGAACATCCCAAGGAGGAGGTTCCTTGGAAAAGGACTTTTAACAGGAGACACACACACACACACACACACACACACACACACACACACACACACACACACACACACACACACACCCATGGAGTCTCACAGAAGACGCTGATTTTGATGAGGGAGAGGGATCCCCCAAATTGTCACCTGATGACATCTCCTTTGAAGACATCCTTGAGATCCTCAAACAGAAGGGTGGCAGGTCTTCCCACTCACCTCCTCCTGAAGAATCCGTGTTTCTGGAGGCTTACAGTTCTGGACCATCTACTCCTTGGGTGACCCCTCCATCTGATGTACTGACTTGGTTCCTGCCGGGCTTGGAAGGAACCGGGCGCTGTCAAACCTATTCCCACATTTCTGGCTCCTCCTGCTGATAGACCCCACTGGAGCACGGGAGTCCCAAGTGATGCTGTGGCCCTGGTGGCAGCCACCAAGAAGGAGCTAGCTGAACAGAGCTCTTTTGTCCATCTGCCAAACAGGCAGTCCAGAGCAATGGAAAGATGTGGAAAGCAAGTGTTCATCTCAGCTGCTTTTGCGCTGAGGTCTCTAAACTACTTAGCACATTTCACTTGCCTACAGAGAGATTTGACTAGAGTTATCAAATATTCTGAGTCCGTGTTTGCTGAGGAGTTCAAAAAGGCATCCTGTCAACTGGCCACTCTCCTGTCCCTTTCAAATGTATTTATGAGGCTGATCTCCCATGTAGTGGAAGGTATCTCATGAGCAGCTATTTCAGGTATAGCCATAAGGAGACATGCCTGTATGCGGCTATGCAATTTTACAGAGCCCTTCAAGATGTCCTCATTGCCCCCTTTGATGGTACCTCCTTGTTCAGGCCATCAGTTAAAGGTAAGCTTAACTGCAGCAAACAAAAGGGAAAGACTGTCTGCCATAGGAATAAAGTTTTCCACCCCTTAATGGACCTTCTGTAGAAACCAACGAGGGGGTACGAAGATATGGTTCTGAAAATCTCTGGGACCTTTCCAGGATTCGCGTGGGGATAATTCCTCCAGAGGTAGAGGAGGAAATTTTAATGGTAGATGTCACCCTAGCGACAGATGGGAGCCCGCAGAACCACAGCTTTAGAGATTTGTTTTCCGATAAGCCCTATAGCACTCCTGTAGCAGTGCTCAACTGCCCAACCTTAGAGACAGTCAAGGGTTGTTTCTCTTTGTACCTAGACATCTGGACAAATATATTTGTGGGTGCTAAGAATCCTATCCAAAGGGTGTTATGTACTATTTTCCCTTCCTTCTACTGAGAGGAAACTTCCTGACATTCCACCCAGTTAGAGGAAGGGTGCTGCACATGAAATTCAAAAGCTTCTACAAGAGGAGAGTCCTCCAAGAGGTCCCACCTGATCCGATAGGATTCGGAACCTACTAGCATTTATTTTTAGTGCCAAAGAAAACGAGGAAGCTAAGGACACATTCTGGGTCTAAGCAAGTTGAACCAGTAGGTAAAGAAGACGAAGTTCCACATGTTCATGGTTCAGTCCAGCCTCCCTTTTCTGCACAAGGATGATTGGATGTGCTCTATAGGTCTCCAGGCTGCATACTAGCATATAAAAATAGACAAGTGATCCTGGAGACATTTGTGCTTTCAGCTAGGAACCAGTCATTACCAATTCAGAGCGCTGCCATTTGGACTTACCACAGCCCCCAGGGTGTTTACCAAATGCATGGCAGTCATGGCAGTTCTCTTGAGACTCTAGGGATTCCAGATGTTTCCATACCTCGAAAATTGGCTCCTCACCACTCCAACCAAGCATCAACTGTTACAAACCAGAGACTACTTGCTCCAAGTTTATAACACTTTAGGCATCTCAGTAAATGGGTGGCCACGGTGGTGCAGTGGTTAGCGTTGCCGCCTCACAGCAAGAGGTTCTCCCGTTCGATCCTCGGCTGGGGTGCCTTCTGTGCGGAGTCTGCATGTCCTCCCTGTGGTCGCGTGGGTTTCTTCCGGGTGCTCCGGTTTCCTCCCATATCCCAAAGACATGCAGTAGGTGGATTGGACATTCTAAATTGGCCCTAGGTGTGAGTGCGTGCATGTGTGCGCCTTCTCTGGAAGGTTGGCCGCCGGGCTGGCAACTCCACACCGTAAAACTCCACTGCCAATCATGAGCGGACAGGTGATCCGCTGTGGCGAGCCCTAACCAAGAAAAGCCAAAAGAAGAAGGCATCTCAGTAAACCATGCCGAGTCAAATCTAGTACCCAGTTCAAACCCTGGAATTCATAGGGACTCTTGAATACTACAGCTCAGGTGGCCTCCTTACCTCCCCATGACATCAGGTTTGGTCTATACTCTTGCACCCATCTCCTCCAATAAAATTAGTACTATGAGCTCTGGGGTCGCTGTCAGCTGCCATACATCTGGACCCTTTAATGTGGTTCTTTATGCAAATTTTTCATGGACCTTGGCGGTACAGTGGTCCATACATTATCAGCCCCTATCATTTCCTGTAAGACTCGCTCCAATCTGTAAACCTTCTATTCATTGGTGGATTCAGTAGGACCTGTTTCTGGACAGACTTGTTACTTTCTGCCCCCCAGTTGCTACATTGAAAACTGATGCTTCCCAATTGAGGAGGGTGGGCATTTATTGGGAAAGATGGCTCAAGGCACGTGGTCCTTACTGGAGACCAAGTTGTATATCAGCATCCTAGAGATGAGAGCAGACCTTACAAGCTTTTCAAGACGTTCTCCAGCTGGGGACTTTTGCAACTCAAACTGACAACGTATCGGTAGTCTGGTACATCAACAAGCAAGGAGAGCCTGATGTCATCCACTGTGCAGGGATCATAAGGGTGTGGGAATAGTTGATCGCTTCAGACTGCTTTCTTATTGCAACACTCATCCTGGGGAAAATCAATGCACTAGCAGACAGGCTCAGCAGATCCATTCTGATGCCTCATAAGTGGTCTCTCAGTCAATCAGTAGTGAATATGATCTTCAGCTGCTGGAGCCAGCCTTCCTGTAACCTATTTGCCTCACCCTCAACAAGTGGAAGTACTTCACTCTGACCCCCCCCCCAGGGGAATCATCAAGAGGCGCTCTGATTCATGATTGGCCCTCAGGGTTCCTGTGTGCCTACCCTCTTCCTCTGATTACAAAGTTCTTAAAGACAACATGCAGGCTGAAGAGAAGTCATCCTCCTTGACCCCTTCTGGCCTATGTAGGTATGATTCCCCTTCTTACAATCTCACTTACGATAACCTCCATGGATATTGGAACCCATTCAGTATCTCCTGTCTCACCACTCGAGAATTCGGCATCCCATCTTCACGCCAGCTGCATGGTTTCTCCTCTTCTAGTAATAGTTGGACAGTCCAGGCTTTCTTCCCCAGTTTGCAATATTATCTTGGCCTCCTAGAAAGTTTCTACCAAGAAAGTCTACAGAAGCAAATAGAAAAGATTTTTCTCTCTGGTCCTCTAACCAGAATATCGACCCCTTTTCAGCACCAGCTTTGGGCATTCTTTTTCTAACTTCTCTTTTTAAAGAAGGAGCTAGTTTTTCTACAGTTAAACTTCAGTTGGCAGCAGTTTCAGATTTGTATTCTGGAAACAAATTTTCTCTGGCTTTGTTTAGGTTGTGTAGGGCCTTCATGAAAGGCATTTTTTCTCTTCTGACCCCCAATAAAGAACCCTTCTCCTCCTTGGGACCTTGCTGTGGTACTTCAGGGTTTAACTCAAAAACCCATTGATGCAGCAGACAAATGTAATCTGAAGTACTTTCCCGAAAAATGATCTTAGTAGCTATTACTTCAGCAAAAAGAATTTCTGAGCTCCATACCCAATCAGCGAAACCTCCTTATATTTTTCATAAAGGCAGGGTGTCTCTGCGCACTAACCCTTCATTTCTTCCTAATGTGTTATCTGAAAATAACATCAACTAGTACATGCAATTGCCAGTCTTCTTTCCAAATTTTGCAAGTAAGGGGGAATACATGTTTTATCTCATTGATGTGCACAGAAAACTTAGTTTTGTCTCCACAGAACAAAACCGTTCAGGAAGTCTAACCAACTCGTATCTTACCCAAATCGCTTGGGTCAGGCAGTAGCTAAAGTTACTCTAGCCAAGTGGATTACTGATTGCATTTCATTGGTTTATTTTCAAAAAGGGCTAAATTTACCACAACCTCTTTGAGCTCATTCTTCTCGGTCCATGGCTACTTCATCTGTCATTTGGTCAAGGACTTCCAGTGATGACATTTGTGCTGCACCTACTTGGTCAAAGGCTCATACCTTTGTTGCACATTACAAATTCGACATCATTTCTAGTAGCAGAGCTTTTATTGGTTCGACAGTGCTCCAGCAGGCCCTTCCATGAGGGCCTCCCAAGGGTTAAGTAGCTGAGGACTCTGTCCAATTGGTGAGGAAGAATGAAAAGGACATCAGATTCATTAGTCATGTACTCACCATAACTTGGCATCTGCGTTGCCCATTTTCATTCTTCCTCACCTTCCATCCCCCATTCCTGTCACTCCTGGAAGTACTTTGTGCTCTGACTTTCTTCTGTGTATGTCCCTCTATTATAAAATGGGAGATTAGGCAGCAAACTCTGAGGTTTTGGGGGTGTAGTAGAACATTATGGGTAGAGGGAAGAGCTAGAGAGCTGGATCCAAAGTCTGTTGTATGCATCCAAATCTAAACTCATTGGTAAGGAAGAATGAAAATGGACAATACAGATGCCAAGTTATGGTGAATACATAACTAATAATTTTTGGGGTGCAGCAGAAAGACCTTGATCCCTTCTCTGTTGCAGTTCCCAAAGTACTTGAGTTCCTAGCTACAATTTTTAATGAAGGAGCTAATTCTTCTGCCATTAAAGTGCAACTAGCTGCCATTTCTTTTTTTTTCCATAATAAATTTTTATTATTATATTAATTTCATGCACAATGAAGAACAGAAATAACATATATTCACAAAACAAAAACCATTATTTAATATCACTGATAACCACATCCTATATACAATATTTACAAGAATGCTTCCATGTAACACATTTAAATATAAAAAAACATGAGTAAATGCAAGTAATAGACAGTTGATTACGAAATTATCCCCACACACACAAATAATTATTTATTTCCAAGTTGAAAATACTATGCTAGTATGATATTAAAAATCTGTTCCCAAATTTTTGGATTGTTAACATTCTTATGTGGGTTTAACAGTAGTTTATGAGCCAATATATGTTTTGTCGCTAGAACTCTAAAGTTTTGCCATGAAGTTTTAGATGGGTCTAACCAATTTGTATCTATATAAAGCTTCATTAATAAAAAAAAATATTAATATATATAATAATTTGTGATTTGGGGATCTCTTTCGGGGGAATATGTAGAATCATAAATTTCCATGATAACGTTGTACTTTGGTGACACACCTTCTGAAGTTGAATCTTAAGGAAATTCCAAAGTTTGAAAATACATTTACAACTCCAGAACATATGAAGAAGATCAGCTGGTTGATTTTTACAATATGGACAAGTTGGGGAATTTTTAGGATTAAATTTATGCAGGGCAAGGCATGTATAATATGCATTGTTCCAAATCATCAACTGGGTATATATTAATTTTTGAAGAGAAGTAGATTTGATGGTCAAGTCAGTTGCTTTTAACATATTACTTCTATCTGTCAGTAAAATTTTCTCTTCCCAATAGTTTGATGATAAAATTTTATCATAAAATTTAAATTCTTTAATTAATTGATTTGCTGTCGTGATATATTTAATATCCTGTTGGAGAGCTTGCCCACAACAAAGAGCATCTATTTACAGCCTCTTCTTCCGGTTTAAATTTTTTAAAATAACTTATAGTGAGTTCTCTAATTTGTCTCAGAATAACTAGATAATTTTTAGGTAAATTAAGTTCTTGTCTTATTTGGTTGACCGAACTGTCAAGGTGTTATATATATATATATATGTATATCAATCAAAGTTAGATTGGCTATTAATGGAAACTTTTTAAGATCAATTAGTTGATTATTCAATTTTAAATTTGGATTCTTATTAAAGGGTTGAAAACCATCATATGTTGAACCAGATCTAATGATTGAAATAAGTTATGTAAAGCAGATATGTCTGTTTTGATGTGTTCAATAATCCCATATAGTTTCAACGTATCCTTACCCAAAAAAAGTATTGCTTTAGGATTAATATTTAACTTTAGAATATATTTATAATTCCAAACTACCCAAGGTGGTGTCCATTTAGTATTATTTATATCATAATTGGCAATTCTTAAAATTCTATTGGAGTTTACAATTAAATAATACATGTCAAAATTAGGTAATTCCAGTCCTCCGCTATTTTTTGGGGTCATTAATTTATCATAAGATATCCTGGTTTTCTTTGGTTCCCAAATGAATTTAGCCAATTCTTTATGAATCTGTTTAAAAAACGTCTTCGAAAGTAATAGATGGGCTGACCTAAAAATATACAGTAATCGTGGTAATATGTTCATTTTGATAATTGAAACTTTTGCTAATATTGGCAGTCGTAAATTTTTCCATCTCCCAAAATCAGAAATTATTTGTTCCCAGATTGCTTTTATATTAATGTAAAAGTCTTTATTATCTGTAGAGAACTCAATACCTAGATATTTAATACTTTCTTTAAATGATACCTGTCCCACTAAGGGCAGTAACAAAAAGGGTTTAGGTGTCTTTAAAGGGAAGATATTGTTTTTTTCCAAGTTAATTTTATAGTTAGAGACTTTTGAGAAATCATCAACAGCCTTCAACAATTTTTCAGTGTCTGATAATGGAGATGCACAATAAATGCTAAGATCGTCAGCAAAAGCTGCCATTAATATTTTAGTTCCATAAATTATTGGGACATTATGATAAACATTTTGTTTAATATATAAAAACAATGGTTCAAGATAGATATTAAATAATAAAGGGGACAAAGGGCAACCCTGACGTGTTCCAGTCTTAATCTGTATTCTTTTAGAGAAGTTGTAGTATAGGGATTACTATATAATATATTTGTAACATTTGAACAAACTCATGTGATGTATTAAAATACGGTAAAAGATCAAACAAGAAATTTGTATCAACTCTATCAAAGGCTTTCTGGGCATCAATTATAAGGGCATAAATATTTAAATTATTTTGCTTAGCATGCTCTAACATAGTATGCAATGTAAGTGTATTATCACTGGTTTGTCTACCTGCCATAAAACCAGACTGTTCTTTGGATATGATATGAGTCATGATTCTTTTCAGTCTAGATGCTATAACAGAGGTTAGAATTTTCATATCTACGTTTATTAATGATATTGGTCTACAATTATCCGGATTTTGAGGGTCTGAATTGGCTTTATGTATAAAAATAGTTTTTGAGGCGTTAAGATGAGGATCATTAATTTTATTCCTAATTATGTAGTTAAACACAACTGAAAGTATCTTACCGAAAATATCTGTAAACTTTTTATAAAACTCCACTTTCAAGCCATCAGGACCTGGTGATTTATGTGATTTCATATGCTGAATTATATATACTATTTCTTCTTCAGATATCGGTTTAATCAAATCATTTTGAATGTCCTCTCCTATTGTTGGAAACTTAATTGACTGTAGAAATTGTTCATAATTTCTGTTAGGGGTCATATCCTTTTGTCCATCATAAATATTAGTATATATTTTCTCAAAGATATTAAGAACATCCTCAGTTTTAGAATATATTTTATTATTAAATTGTATTTCCAAAATTTGCACGGTTGGTTTCAATTGATTAATGATCCTAGCTAACGCTCTCGATGGTGTTTGAACATGATTGGCATACCTCACTAACGACTTGTACTCTTGGAATGTTAATCTACTATTCTGAAGTAAAAAGAGATCCTTTTGACATTTGATCAGTTCCTTCTCTGTTTGCTCATCAAAATCATTAATCAGTTCTTGATCAAGTAATTTAATTTTTATTTCTAAAGTATGAATATCTTTGTTTAGTATCTTTTTATAATAAGATGCTTTTTGCAAAAGTGTCCCTCTTATTTGAGCTTTAACTGTTGCCCATTCAATATCTGGGGCATATTGTGGTTTCCCTAAACCAATCAATAAGTCTTTCAAGTACTTTGTAATTTCCAGTATTATATCCTCCTTATTCAATAAATTTGGATTAAGAGACCAATTATAACCTGTTTGTCTCAAAGTATCCTTTACCCCCTTAGTAAAACTCAACGAAATTTTTTAATGGTCTGATAGATAACAGGCATGTGTAATAACTGTAGGTTCTAGATTGATCAATACTCTTGAAATCAGGAAGAAATCTATTCTGGACCACATTTTATGATATGGGGAATAAAAGGTAGAATTACTTGTGCTATTATCGTTATTCAGATAGTGAAATGGATCATATAATTGAAAGTCTTCTTTAAGATCATTCAGTGCTAGTACAGCATGCTTGTTAAATGCTCTTTGTGGACAAGATCTATCCAACTTTGGATTCTGGTAGGTATTCTAATCACCTCCAACAATTACATAATATCTATCAAATTGTGTTAAAATTGAATACAATGATGCTATAAATAGTTGTTGATCATTACAGGGAGCATAGATATTTAGAAGTACAATAGGTTTATCAGATAAGGTAGACGAAAGAATAACGTAGCACCACCGTCCATTTTTATCTGTATTAGAATCTAATATCTTTTCCTCATATTGATCTTTAATAATTATGGCTACCCCAGCACTATTTGACTTACCTTCAGATACTACTACTTCAATAATCCATTTCTTTTTTTTAACATCACACCATTGATCATTCATTAAATGCGTTTCCATACATGGTCTGGAAGCAATCCTTATATCCCGTCCTCAACCAGTGCATACCCACTCTAACCCCAGACCAGGAGATGTATAGGTCCTGTATAATATAGAATGACAAAGGGTTAAAAAGAAAAACCAGATATAGAAGCACTACAATGTAAAATTTCACACGTTTCACAATTAAGACTTACAAAACCTAACTTCACTACGACAAAGCCTAAACTAAACATTCCCTAACAAACACTGCCATGAACTACATCTCTTTGGTTAATTAATATTCAAACAAATCAAATTGAAAATGTAACACTACAGTATATGTAAAAAGAATAAAGTAAAAAAAAAATAATGCACTTTTAGTAGTTAGATTAGCTATTTATACATAAACCACATGTATATAAAAAAAAAAAAAAAACACATACTAATATATAACCCTATATTATAGCAAATAGACAACTAATTACTAATATCCTTGGTTATATATTCACCTTATACTAGTTTTATAATAAAGCAAACTTCTAACTAAATAAAATTAATATAAATTACACAGATCATTAAAGACTATGCTGACAGGTTAAATAAACGTTACTAAATCCCTGCACCCTCTCTAAATAATATAACTACAAAATGTTGACTAAATCTTAATAAATGAAATACCTAACATGTTCCTATGTGCTTAAATTAACATACAACAGTGTTATTTAATGTTAAATAAGCAAAAGAGTGTTTAAAACAGTTCTCTTTGGTTTTCCAAACCAGGAAGTCCTATGAAATATTCGCTATGGGGGACCGCTTTTGCAGATGGACTCCCGGAAGTGTCACATCGAAATCTACTCCCTCGACAGCATTTTAAGCATTTCCTGTCTTCCTCCTCGTTGAAAACAGTTTGTAGAAGCCATAAAATGTCAGGAAACAAGTGCAGGAGATCAAGATAAGGAAAAACAAACAGTTTTATTACTCAGGAAAAGGCCTAAAGCTTCACAAATGCCAACAAAGGATTACCCAGTCCTCGAAGCACAGTAAACAATAAATCCAGCCTCAGCAGCATGCCAGCCCCACCAAAAGTTCAGTTCAAGTCTCTGATGCAGGTAAAGCCTTAAACTTTAAGGAACATATTTCTTGCCTCATTTTTGGTGGAAACAGAATGTTTGGACCCATCCACTGTAAATATAAGCATATTAGGATATTTCATTTGAAACTTAATTTGTTTGTCAATAAGAGATTTTTGCAGTAAGGAGACAGATTGTCTAGCGGCCTGGCTGATCTGTATAGGTAAATCCTGTGTCAGAGATATTTTATTGTTTTTCCACATAATATAGCCTCCACTTTGTTTTGCAGTAATAAGTATTCTGTTAACATCATGATAATTAAGCATTTTAACATACACAGGTCTAGGAAAATTAGATTCTTGTACCTCTCTCAAAGCTCTGTGTGCTCTTTCCACGATGATTTGTTTCACACTATCATAATCATTTAAAAGCACTGCAGATATTTGTAGTATGGATGGAATTAGTTCATTATACTGAATGGATTCAGGAATCCCTCTGACAATATTGTTTCTCCTGGATCTGGCTTCTAGGTCTGTAAGCTTGCTTTGTATAGCCTTGTATATCCACATCATGCAGATTAGATTTTTTTTCCAGTAAAACTAATTTATCCTCAGTGTCAGAAATTCGAGCTTCTGTCTTATCCATTCTTTCCGGCAACTGAGTACATGAAATTCCAAATGTTTGTATTTGACAAGTCAGTTCTTTTAAAGCTTCTTGTATAGGCAGCAGTGCAGTTTTGATATCCTCCATATTTAAAGCTTGATCAGCTTTAGTTTTAGTCCCTATTTTCTGCTGTTCCTGTGCTTTAGTAATTTTTTTGTCGTTTAGAAGTCGCATCTTTTTCTGGTGATTGCAATTCCGATAGTTTTGTTTTAGTCGTGGTTATATCCATGTTTTTTTCCTCTCTTGACATCTTATTGGAACACAAAAAGTTGCAGTATAAAAAGCACACGGTTCCTTTGTGTATTCCTCTCTGCAGAGCTAGCTAATCTGTTGTAATCCAGTGAAATATAATCCTTTTTTTGGGTTTTTCTTCTCAATCCAGGATAAATAATCCAGGATAAATAAGTGTAATTAGAGTAAGTTTATCGAAGTTTTGATGTTAAACACTTTGTAGTATCCTCTCAGGGTTTTGATTTCCTCAGGTTAAATGGAGAGCTGCAATTCAGCAGTGTTCACAGAACGGCAGCCATCTTTGAATCGCAACTAGCTGCCATTTCTAATTTTCACGTGGGAATTAATAATTCATCTTTGACATCATTCAAACTGTGTAAAGCATTTACAAGAGCAACCTTTCTTAGACCCCCTTTTAAAGATCCTACCCCGGGATTTATATATCATTTTGCAATCATTAACTCAGCCACTGTTAAACCATCAGCTAAATGTGATTTAAAAATTTTGACATGGAAAACTATTTTTAATAGTGATTACCTCTGCTAGAAGAGTATCAGATTTGCAAGCACAATCTTCTAAGCCTCTTTATTTGATATTACATGAAGACAGGGTATCTCTATGAACCAATCCATTCTTCTTTCCTGTGGTGATGTCAAAAACCAGTATTAATCAATCTCCCAGTCTTTCCAAATGTTTCAAATAAAGGAGAGTATTTGCTGTATTTGCTTGATGTTCAGACAGATAAGTTTTTATATGCATACGGCAAAAGTGTTCAGAAAATCAGATCAGTTGCATTTCTCAGCAACAAAATTGGGCAAACCAGTTACTAAAGTGACTTTGTCTAAATGGCTGACTGTATGTAATTTGTATATAAGAAATTGTCTGACCTTACAAAAACCTCATTACACCAGATCAGTGGTGAATTCCTTTTTTTTTTTTTTTTTTATCCAGATCATCCTTGGATGATATCTGTGCAGCCACAACTTGGGCCAATCCTCACACTTTTGTTGCTCATTACAAATGAGATTTGGTCTCTAAGGGAAGAGCAACATTCGGCTCAGGAGTATCCTTCCTTAAGGTCCTCCCGGGATTTAGGTACCTGCAAACTCTGTCCCAGTCGTTGAGGAATGAGTGAAATTTGACATCTGATAGTTACGTACTCACCATAACATTTCATCTGTGCTGTCCATTTTCATTCTTCCTAAAGTTCCCTCCCTTCCACCCCCTACCAGTCCGCCTTCTGGCAGGGTTAAGTGATGATGTAGGAACCAGTGTTGTTCTTCGTGTTTCACTGTTGCAGTCATTACATTTGGGTTATCTGCTTGCAGGTTGCCCTCAGTCAGCCTGATTCAACAAAGTCTTGGGTCCTGCATCGGTTACTGTCCCTTCTTCCATGACGTCAGGGGTATAAAACATGCAGCCGACGCCATCACATCAGTCTTTCTTGCTATGCGGTGCCCGAAGCAGATGCAGTTTGCAAGTGCTGGTTGGCCGACTCCTGAAATTTTCGTTTGAGTTTCAGAACCAAAGTCTTCAGCTAAAGCTAAGTACCCCATTGGGGAAACTTTTTCTTGCTACTTACCAATGCCAGTAAAGGTTAATGATTGCATTACTTGTAGAAAGCAAATACCTCATAAAGATTTTCATTCGTACTGTATTCCTTGCCTAGTCCCTGACCACGGCATACCTTGCTGGCGGTTTTGTGCTTTATTTAATCAGCGCACTATCAGTCATCTGTATATTTTTGCCTCTAAATATTTCGGTTCTCGGTTTAATTATCCAGAAATGTCGTCGGTTAGCCATCCGACTACCAGGATTCTGAAAAACGCAAAGATAACGACAGAGACAGGCTGCCGAGGTCCAAAACTGCCGACGATGCTTCCCCTAAGCCAGTCGCCAGTACTCAGTGAGGCGCTTTCGCAGCACCTGATACCCACTACTTCTGATTCTGATTCGGAGTCCGGTATGCCGCGGCAGATGTCTTTACCTTGAATGGGTCCGGAGCCACTGTACAGGCACCAGCTTCTGAGGGTGTATTCAGGCCTACGGACTTGCATATTAAGTCGACGCCTTCATTACTTAGGCCTAAATCTCTATCCATGTTTCAAAAACTGATGCCCAGGCCACATGCTCAGGCCTCTATGCCTAAAAAACAAATGATAAGAATGGCTGAAGATCTAATAACGCTAATCAAGGGTAGCCAACCCCCCCTCCCCCCCCCGAGAGGCCTAGGACTGAGGTTGATTATGAATCTTCTGATCAGGATTCTGTTTTTTCTGACTCTTCTGATGATCTGGATTTTCCTTGCCTACTTATGAGGATTCTGATGCAGAGGACTCTATTACCCTCTGCTTCCCCTCCTGAGGATTTTTCTTTTGGGGAAACCTTACATACTCTAAGGGAGCATTTCCATTGGAAAAGCCAGGATTTTTCTGATTCAAAAAAGAGACTTAGGGATTTCCTTCTACCTCAACAATAGGCCTTTATCTATTCCTCCTGTACTAGACATTGTTGATGATGCTCTCTCGCAATCTAGTTTGGCCCCTGATTCCCTGCCTCCTGCTCCCAGAAAACCTGACAGATACTACAGGGTCCCTGAGTCCTACAAGTTCCTTTTCAAAAGTCCTATTGCAGATCCAGAGACTATTTTACAGGGGCCCAAGGGCATTAAGGCTTCTACTGCTAAAAATCCTACCCCTTCTGATAGAGACTCCAGGGTGCTGGATACATGGGGTAAGAAGGTTTACACTTCTGCAGCCTTGGCCGTTAGGGCTTTAAACTGCCAGTTTCATATGTTAAAATATCAGCAACATGTTATTGGACTGCTTAAGCAGAAAATGATTCCTGAATGTGTGAAAAATAAAGAATTACAGGATTTAATGTGTTCTGCCGAACAAGTTGGAAAACATACTTTGCAATGTGATTTTGATTAATTAGAGGCCTCTTGCAGGGCTGCTGTTACTGGGTCTGTGCTCAGAAGGCATGCTTGGCTTAAGGAGCAATCTTTGCCTGATCATGTTAAAGCTAAATTGTTGGATGTTCCTTTAAGTCAGGGCTTCCTGTTTGGCAACAAGGCTGAGGAAGTTCTTAAAAAGGTGGAGGATAAAGCTAAATCTATGCAAACTGTTAAAGATTTTTTACAAGTTCAGCCTCCTAGATTTAGTAGGCACTGTCCCTCTAAGAATTGGTCCTTTCCAGCCCCTTCCAGGTCTTCTTAAGCCAAACCCAGACACAGCAAAACCCCCAGGTTTCAGTCCCAGGGGACTCGCAGAACTAAGCAGTGGGGGGCCTCCACTTCCAAGTCTGGGAATAAGACTCCCCCCTATGGTAAACTGTCTCAATGACTTCCTTTTAAAATTTCCTGGCACCTATCAACTGACTGCCCCTTTTTAGGGGAAAGATTGCTCTTCATGCAAAGAATTGGGAACTCATTACCCAGGACAAATGGGTTTTAAATATAGTGTCCCAGGGATACAGATTTCACTTTCAAATGTTGTCAACACCAAATGGGTGGCCGAACCTACCCCCAAATCAGGGGGCAGAGGCCCCAAAACAGGTACTTTCTCTCAAGTATGGGGGCTATTCAACTGGTACCAGAAGAGGAAAAGGGACAAGGTTTCTACTCAAGACTTTTCCTGGTACCCAGAAAAGACAATTCATGGCGTCCTATCCTGGACCTGTCTACTCTAAACACCTTTTTGGAGATTCCAAAATTCAAGATGCTGACTCTTCACCAATTACTTCCTATGCTAGGCAAAGATGCCTGGTTGGCAATACTAGATTTAAAAGAAGCATACCTGCACATCCCAATCAGGGAATCTTGCAGAAGATACATACGCTTTAAAGAAGGCTACATGCACTATCAGTTCTCTGCACTGCCCATTGTGAATACCCTGGGTGCAGTAGATAAGCCAAAGTGCCTAGCTCCAGTTATTGCATTTTGTAGGCAAAGAAATATTCAAATATACCCATACCTGGACGATTGTCTAATTCAGGCAGAAAGCCAGGACATACTTCTGAATCATCTGGCCTTTGTAAAAAGGGTTCTAACTTGTCTGGGGTACACCATAAACGAAAAGAAATCACCCCTGGTACCCTGTCAACAAATCATATTCCTCAGAGCAAGCTTGAATACAACTTCCCAGATGGCTTACCTCACGCCAGAAAAGCAAATTCATTTGACAACGTACTTCAAACAAGTGGCCACAAAAACCCTGCTATCTGCAAGACAAATACTGCAAGGCTTGGGGTTCATGGCATCCTGCATTCTTCTAATTCCATATGCAAGACTGCATATGAGGAAACTACAGTGGTATCTAAAAAGCCGATGGCGTCAACATTCTCAAAACCTAGAAACAATGATTCCTATCATACCTTGTCTATGCCTAGAGTTCCTTTGGTGGGCATAGGCCTGCCACCAAAACAAGAGACTACCTTTCACACCACCCCCTGCCACCCAAACCCTAACAGATGCATCAGACTATGCATGGGGGGCTCACCTGGCAGGGAAGTGCATTCAGGTTAAATGGAACCCATGTCAAATGCACCTGCATATCAATCAAAAAGAAATGTTAGCTGTACAGAATGCTCTGACAGCCTTCAAGGACCACATTCTTCCAGGACAACTAATGGTAAAGACGGACAACACCACTGTTATGTGGTACATAAACAAGCAGGGGGTACACATTCTTACCCCCTCTGCAGACTAGCCATGGCATTGTGGAACACTGGCAGACGGACTAAGCAGAAAACCTCATGGACCCCACACGAGTGGAAACTGGAACAAAGGATTTTCAACCTGTTGACAAGCAAATGGGGGAGCCCAGATATAGACCTGTTTGCCTCTCCCCAGAACTACCAATTGGACAAATTTTGCACAAGGACTTCCCAAAAACAAGCGTGGAAAGTGGATGCTCTGTCCTTCAGTTTATGCCTTCCCCCCCTGCCTCTGCTCTCCAAAGTGCTACTAAAAATCAAACTGGACAAACCAAGGATGACTTTGATTGCTTGCTCCAGACTGGCCGCGCCAACACTGGTACCCCCTCCTGCATAGTGTGTCACTGCCTCAGACTCCTTCCCTGCTGTCTCAGCAGGAGAATCAGATTCTGCACCCTCAGCTTCCAACACTGAACCTTGCAGCCTGGCTAATTACTTAATCTCTCCTTTACCATCCCTCAGCAAACCTGTGATGGATATCATCTTGGAGGCAAGGAGGCCTAGTACTAGAAAATCTTATGCTGAAAAATGGAAAAGATTCTGTGCCTGGAACCAATCTCAAGAGATGAGCACAGCAGCGCTCAGTTTACCTCAGATTTTACAATACTTAACTGAGATGCTTCACAAGGGCCTGTCTTTTTTTCTCCATTAAAATCCACACCTCAGCCATTTCATCTAATTATAACACAGAACTTGCCCTCTTCTCTCATCCACTGCTCAAGCAGTTCCTCAGAGGGGCCAAAAATTTAAGACCACCAAGGAGAGCTCCAACCCCAGCCTGGGCCCTTAACTTTGTCTTGGAGAAACTCACTCTTCCTTCTTTTGAGCCAGCTGCTACTGCAGACTTAAAATTCCTTTCATGAAAAACAGCTTTCCTTTTAGCAATCACTTCAGCTAGAAGGGTATCTGAATTACAGGCCCTTATGGCAGTGGAGCCTTTCATCATCTTTCATGTGGACAGGGTGTCCCTCAGAACCAATCCATCCTTCTTGCCCAAGCTGGTATCCAGTGTGGCTCTTAATCAGTTCATTCATTTACCAACCTTCTTTCCCAATCCACAGAATAAAGGGGAATGGATTCTGCATTCTTTAGATGTGCACAGACAACTGAGATTCTACTTGGACAGGACTAAACCTCAAAGGAAGTCTGAACAACTGCTGGTAGCATTTGCTGCAGGGGCAGAGGGTAAGGCTATTTCAAAGTAAACCATTTCTAAATGGATAAGCCATTGCATTAATTTCTGCTATAAGCACCATGGAAAACCTATCTCCCATGGGATCAGACATCACTCCACCAGGGCTGCATCTACCTCTACAGCCTTTCTCAGAGGCGTCCCTACCAGGGACATCCTAGAAGCTGCTACCTGGAGTTCTATACATACTTTCACCAAGCATTATCATTTGCCAGTTTTCTCTAAATCCAGAGCTGACTTTGCCACTGCAGTCTTGCAGGGCCTTATAGTTGGCCCTAATGCTATCTAAACTCCTCCTCACAACCATAGCTTTGGGAGTCTACCCAAATGTAATGACTGCAACAGTGAAACACGAATAACATAGCACAGTTGTGTACACTTACCATAAATGTAGATCTTCGAGTGTATTAACTGTTGCAGTCCTGGTTACCCTCCCTCCAGCCCCCTAACAACTTTTGGCTATACCTCTATTTTCCTTTACTATGCTTAAAAGCCTTTTTGGTGTATTTGCTTTTTTGTTGGAGGTATATCTTTGTGCTTTTATGTTTAATTGCTTCCCATTAGGGGGGCACCTGACATCTGAGGCAAGAAAAACTGATGTAATGATGTTGGCTGCATGTTTTATACCCCTGATGTCATGAAAAAAGGGACAGCAACCGACACAGGACCCAAGACTTTGTTAATCAGGCCAACTGAGGGCAACCTGCAATCAGATAACCCAAATGTAATGACCGCAACAGTGAATACACTCTTAACATCTACATTTATGGTAAGTGTACACAACTGGTACTTTCCTTTACTGAGCTCCAGATACTGTTCTCTTCTTTTTGTCTAATTGATTAACTTGAAGGACCGCAAACAAGATCTGAACTAAGGAGAGAGTTTAGTGCATTATGTCTAAGAGAGGAGTTCGAGACCTTTCAGTGTTTCACGAGCTAGAAAAAGCAGCAGAGTCCGATCCGAACCCAGTGGTTGAGAAAAAATGAAAATGGACAGCACAGATGGATAGTTATGGTGAGTACATAATTTCTTTTTATGCACATTTCAAACTTTTGTTTTGAACTTCTTCTGAAATGAGTTCTGGCCTTTCTCTGGAAGGCTAGTCTCACCATTTGAGAAACTAAATTGATTTATTTTTTCTTCTGTCTAAATTTATTGCCCTCCTCTTTCCTTAGTATGATTGTTAAATTACAGAGGCTAGGATTGTACTATTTTAATGTGAGAAATTAAAATTTTCTTTGTATTAAGTTAATTTGATAAACATTTAAAAAGAAGCTGTTTTGACACACGTGCTTGTTTTTGGCTATACAGCAAATGAGGAAATTGAGAAAGAAAGGCAGGAAAAAGAGCTGGAAAGTGACGATGCAGAAAGTTTGCAGAGAGCACGAGAAATGGATGAGTGGAAAGACTTTCACCGAAGAGGATATGGCAACAGGCAAAACATGGGCTGATCTTTCTCCTATTCCTGCGTTACCTAAATTGGATGATTAGTGCACTTAATTTGGGTTGTGGTCATTATCAGCATTGTGGAAAAGAAGAAGCTTGTTAATCTTTCATTCGTTTTTTTGTAATTGCTACCACCTAATGGCTATACAGTTTTGATAGCTGTCTTTGTTTGCTGGGTGCCTGTTAGTATGTGTTATGAACTGCAGAGAGTTGTACATTTCTGCTGATGACTTGGAGTCGGATGTTTTCACAGCCTTGCCTCAGCCTTTCTTGTTTGAATCTTGGGAGTACTCAGAAGGCAATGAGCATATTATAGTTATCTGATCTGAAGCAAACAGAAGACATTAAATGTTCATTGTCATTGCTGAATTGCACTGCATCAAAAATATAATTGATGCATTTGTGCATCTCCTCTGTGGTATCTCTACTTTGTAGTTTGCTAGGTGCACTGTGCTTGACAGCTAGTCATACCCATGGACAGTTGAATTGTACTTCACAGCACCTGGTTTATAACAGAAATGAACAGTGTTTTTATGTAAATATGTTGACTGTCATTCTGTTTATTTTTGAGTAAGTGGTTAAAAATAAATTGTACAGTATGAACCCTAGACAGCTTTTGGTAAACGTTTATGTAGAATCTCTTTTTTTAATTTATAAATAGGTAGAGACTGAAGACTAACTGCATTTTTCCTTTGCTATGGTATTTCAGTAGTCTTTCAGCTGTCTAAGGTTTAGTCTCCAGAGTTCCAATAGATATTTTCCCCCAGATATAGCTGTTGACAATCCACTAAGTTGTACTTAAATTTTACTGTTGTTGTTTGCAGTCATCAAAATGTCTACCATCATTATAGTTGCAAACATAAGCATATCACTTGCTAAGCTTGTCTCTTTAAAATGGGGTTGTATTTGCTGTACTTCCAGTCACAAAGTCATAACATTTCTGCAATCCTGTCATTCCAAGCAGGAGGTTAAAAGGCAGATGGCCAGTCTTGGATGGAGTATCAGTCAGTCATAAAGTAAGCATGTGCTTACAGCTGTATTCACAAACAGTTTAGAAGGATCACCAGTTCACCTATCAGCAAGTCTTTGGATGTTGGAAGAAACCACGGACTCCCGCAGACATAAGGAGGTAAAGAGCCCACACAGAAAGCATCCCATTTAGGAGCTTAACTGGAGAGAACCAAGTACTGTAAGATAGCAACACTACCCACTGCACAACTGTACCACCCAGGTCCCAATATGCCTTTTTTTAGAATGTACTTGTTTGTGTACAATTTCCATTTCTTCAGTCAGCTGACCTTAAGACAGTAGATACCATTTAATGCATTTTACTTGGTTTGGAAGCACCAGATAATGTACATGTTCTTAACAGCACTTTTAGTAGTAAAAATTTCAGAACGTGTTCTACAGAAAATGAAAGAAACGGTGCACATTGGTACTACAGTATATGATTGCTTCAGTCTGCTTCAAATTTGACTTCTGAATATCCGTAATAGACTTGCAATGCAATATGTGCTTTATTTCACTTTCACTACTTAAATCACTGAAAACTGGGGGAGATGCTTAAACCTGACGACCCTTCACCAGTGTTGTAAAGAAGTCAAGACTCTCTGTGGCCAGGAATTTATTGTGGCACTGCCAACAGTTTTAGGTTTTGCTAATGGCATTTGTTACCAGCCTTGCCACTGGTTCCATTAACCAGTTTAGCAGATAATAGTATTATCTAAATCCACTGTTTATTTTCATCCATTCAAACCTATGGTTGTTGTATCTGACAGGATCTAACCTTGGTGCCAAAGATGAAGCTTATTGGAACCAGAGCTCTGACTCCTCCCCTACCAATAATTCCCTAGGCTGTACCTCAAATCCGCATATTTCATTTTCTGCTCATATATTCTGGACATGTGGAGAGCTCTCAGCAGTATAAGCATGATTTTTCTGTATAGCTACGCTCCTCTCCTACCGTGATATTTTTTCAACTCCCTACTCTTTTCATTTGACACACACATATATATATATATATATATATATATATATATATATATATATATATATACAATATATATGTGTGTATATATATATATATATATATATATATATATATATATATCTATATATATGTATATATATATATATATATATATATATATATATATATATATATATATATATATATTAGTTATAGTTTAGCTTGTTTTTATAAAATAGTTTGGTAGTATTTTTAGGAAGCATTAAGCCCTTTATCTGTCAGATGTTTCTGTACATAATGAAAGGTTTATTATAATAGTTTTATTGTAATAGTGTTTATTAGTGTGTTTTGTGTGTGTGCAAGTATTTGTTAGAATTGTTAGCACTACTAACTTGTCTGAATAGACAGGATTCAAACACTGCTGTGTATATGGGCACAAGTTACCTCCTGAGGACCCACACTCCAAATGTTTGTCTCGGTACCGCTCATCTAGACATAGTGTCAGTCTTGCCCTGCTTTCAGTGTTAGATTCCTCCAGACCATAAGGGGCAAATTGATATTAAAGGGGATTTTTCTGGAAAAGACAGGAACTACCCCTTTATCTTCAGTAAAAAAAAAAAAAAAAAAAAAAAAAAGATGGTAGAGAAAAGAAAATGAGCAAGTCTCCATCAAAATCGGCAAAGAAGAGGTCTAAGGAACAGACTTCAGTCATTCCCAACCCTAAGGTATGAAGAAGATCAGATCCAACTTACCCCTCAAGCCCAATCTCCATCTCCTAGAACCAGTTTGTCACCAGGACTAAGTTAGACAACATGGATTTAATGTTATGGTAAGTATATAACACTCAATCTGAAGTAGTTACTTCATTTGTTCTGCAACCTGTGGGTATCGGATCTGACCTCGGATCCAAGCCGGCAGCTTCACTAGCTGAAAGATCCGGGCTCCTAGCTCCTCCCCTACCCATAATCCCCTGCTGCCTACTGTATTACCCCAGATCGAGTTTGCCGCAGCTGAAGCAGCTACTTGTGAAGAGCTCCTTAGGCTTGGTGAGATCGTTACCTTTTTTCTCTCTGAGAAAACATCTTTAAATTTAAATTTTTAGTTTGCGTGTGTTGTGTTAATTCCCCTAATAGAATCAGAGTATTAGAACCCCTTTTTCTGTGGTAGTTTTATTCGTAGTCGTTAGCGTCGCGTGTTGTTCCCCTCCCCCCTTAGTGTTTGGGTGTGTGTATCTGTGATGGCTGAAGGGCCCAAGGCCATTTTTTTCCAAGTGCTCTGAGTGTGGCCATAAGCTTTCCCCAGTTGATGGCCACACTCGGTGCGTTTTGTGCCTGGGAGTGGCCCATTTATCAATGGCTTGCCAAATTTTTGCAGCCTTTAATCCCCGGGCAATTAGGGACAGGAAGAACAAGCTGATCCTGGAGGGCTTACTTCCCCAGGACTCGGCTTCTTCTTCCTCCCCCTCGAAGGCTCAGGCTGCTTCCATAGCCCCGGTGCCTTTAGGTCCCCCTGCTCTGCCTGGGACTCAAACTCCCTCTGCTGTGTATAGTTCGGGGGACTCTAGTGCTTCTGTCTCTAAAGAAAAGAGACATAAAGAGAAAGATAAGCACGGGTCTCATAAAAGACAGGCTCAGGCTCACCCCTCAGCCCCTCCATCAAAAGTTGTTAGCTCTCCCTCCAAGGTCTCCGGATCCTCCCCCTCTCGGCTCCGTTCATCTTGTTTCTCGCCGGAGGAGGAATACCGGTCTCCTTCGAGGTCGTCGAGGTGGCCCTCCCGGCCCGCCTCGACGACTTCCTCTAGGTCGACCAGGAGCTTTACTGACGCGGACATGGATCGGATGATGCGTCGATTCATGCAGACCCAAATGCAGATGAGGGTGCTCTTGCCTTCCCCCCTCAGGGGGGGAGCACAGCACCTCTCTTTGCTCCGATCACTCCTTCTCCAACCTGTTTTAGGGTTTTGGAGTCATCAGATCCAGACCCTTTCGGAGCCGGGGTTTCGTCGGCGCCGGTAGCTCTGGTATCTTCGCCGACCGTACCCTTGATCCTAGCTAGGTCAGATCCTAGCTCTCGGTGCCGAGCATCAGATCTGTGGGGATTGGTGTGTCTCTGGCGCAGTTTTGGGTCGGAGCACACTTCTCTCTCGGATCCGACCGCTTCGGCACCAACGCCGATCCCTGCTTCGGAGCCGAGGAGAGACTACTTTCGGAGCCTGGGGAAAGTAGTTCTCCTTCGGCTTTTGAGGTAGTGGAGAGGGTGCTGTCAAGGTCTTCCAGATCCCCGGTCAGGGCCTCGGATCCTCCCGCTCCCCCTATGCATGTGGGTCTATCCTCCATCATCCATCCTATGGGACAGCCTGCTCAAACCCTCCAGTTAGTTCCCTTGAAGGAACAGGACCCCGTGGGCGAGCCCTCCTCGGACAGTCCCACTGAGGAGGTGCCTCGCAAACGGCAGTGTAAAAGGAGACACCTGGACTCCCCTGAGTCTCTCACCATGGACACGGATTTGGATGAAGGGGAAGGTTCCCCAAGGTCACCCCCCCGAGGATGTCTCCTTTGGAGACATCATGGAAATGTTGCGTATTAGAGGGGGGTGGTCTGCCCAAAAACCTTCCTCAGATGAGTCAGTGTTCCTGGAGGCGTTTGAGGCAGGCCAGTCTACCTCCTGGGTGTCCCCCCCGGCTGACCCCCTGGTGGACTTGATCACTACCAGGGTGTGGAAAGGGCCCGACACCGTGGAGCCAATCCCCAGACTTCCCAACAAAGTTCTTAGCTCCCCCACAGATAGGCAGTCCTGGGCCAAGGGGTCCCCTCTTGATGCCATGTTGGTGGCGGCTGCCACGAAGAAGGAACTCGCACAGGAGAGTTCCTCGGTCCATCCTCCGGATAAGGAATCTCGGGCGATGGACCGCATTGGGAAGCAGATGTTTGCTTCAGCAACCTTCTCCATAAGGGCGCGGAACTATATGGCACACATTATCAGGCTACAGCGAGACTTAATTAAGGAATACGCTGCACCTTCCCCCCAGAGTCCATGACGGTCGCGGATAAAAGCACATTTGCAACTCGTATGGCCACTCTAAAGTCCATCTCTAACACGTCCATGCGGTTACTCTCTCATGCTACGGAGGGAGCCGCTAAGGCTAGCGGAGTAGGGGTCATCTTGTGGCGTTACGCCTAGCTCCGCCTTTGCGATTTTGCGGAACCCTTCAAGGCGTCCTTCGCGAATGTGCCCTTTGGATCTTTGCTTTTTGGCAAGACCGTATGCGAGACTCTGGTCCAAAGCGAGAAGGATGGGAAGACGCCGTCTGCCGTCTGGGTCCACTTCTTGAATCCCCAATGATCGGGGACAAAAGAAGTTGTGGTTCTGCAAGTCTCAGCAGTCCCATCCAGCTTTGGACCCCTCATCCTCTAGAGGCAGAGGAGGACAAGGTGGACACCGGCCCCGAGGCAGAGGGGGGGCGCGTAACTTCGGGTCTAGGGAACCTTTCTCGGACAGGCCCGCGCAACAGCCCTGAGGGCTTACCCGGCTGTCCCTCTCTGGAGGCAGTCGGGGGCATTTATCGGAGTATCTGTCAAATTGGGAGTCCATCACAACAGATCGATGGGTGCTCCGAATCCTATCCAGAGGTTACTCCATTCCCTTCATGAACCTATCCCCCAAAGTCAGGCGCCTCCCCAATGTCCCACCTGATCAAAGGGAGGCAGCAGCTTCAGAGGTGCCAAAGCTGCTAGAAAAAAGAGCCATCCAACCCGTCCCCCCAGACCAGTCCGGATTGGGCTACTACTCCAGGTTCTTTTTGGTGCCGAAGAAGACGGACTTAAGACCGATTCTAGATCTCTCCGCCCTGCACCTGTTTGTCCCCAAGGAGAAGTTCTGGATGGTCACTCTTCAGTCTGTTCTTCCCCTTCTTCAGGAGGACGACTGGATGTGCTCCATAGACCTCAAGGATGCGTACTACCACATTCTGATGGACAGGCGATCCAGGAGGTTTCTCCGCTTCCGGCTGGGAGACCATCATTATCAATTCAGGGTTCTCCCGTTCGGCCTCACCTCGACCCCCAGGGTGTTCACCAAGGTTATGGCAGTGGTTGCAGCCCACCCGAGACTCCAGGGCATTCAGGTGTTTCCCGTACCTGGACGACTGGCTCCTTGCCGCCCCCAACAGGTATCAGCTCTGCGTTGCAAGGGATTATGCTCTAACTCTCGCTCGGAGTTTGGGCATATCAGTGAACCTTCAAAAGTCCTTCCTTCAACCAGTGCAGGTTTTGGAGTTTATAGGGGCCGAATTGGACACATGCATCTCTCGGGCCGTCCTAACCCCGGACAGGCTGAACAGCTTATCACATCAAATCTTAGCCCTTCTTCGAAGCCCAGCTCCTGTGGCGGAGTTAGTCCTGAGGGCACTGGGGTCTATGGCAGCAGCCATCGGTCTCTCTCTTCATGCACGCTACGGATGAGGATCTTACAGTGGACTCAAGTTCAGTGGTCACTAGTGTTTCACCCGCTGAACACCCCTATTCCACTGAGCATAATTTGCAGGTACTCCCTCCTTTGGTGGCTTCACTCGCGGGAGCTGCGAGAAGGGAGACCCTTTGTAATTCCCCCACCCCAAGCCACGTTGACCACGGATGCTTCTCACCTCTGGTGGGGGGGTCATTGTTTGGGCAGAACCATCTAAGACACGTGGACCCCCATAGAGGCCGCTTTGCATATCAGTGTCCTAGAGATGAGGGCGGTGCTTTTGGTGTTGCAAGCTCTCCATGACCTTCTCCCTTAAGGGACTATTGCGATCCAGACAGACATGGTGGTAGTCTGGTACATAAACAAACAGGGGGGAGCCAGGTCTTATCCCCTCTGCTGAGAGGCTATGAGAGTGTGGGAATGGGCGATATCCACCAACCGCTTTCTGGTAGCAACGCACATTCCGGGTCGGTCCAACATATTGGCGGACAAACTGATTCAGGTGATTCTCACCCCGTACGAGTGGTCTCTCAGTCCTTCAGTTGCGAAGCAGATCTTCCACGCATGGGGTTGGCCTCGCTGCGATCTTTTCGCCTCTCCATCAAACACAAAGTGCAGCGAGTACTTCGCAATACTACCCCCTTCAGGGGAGACCCCGAGAGATGCTCTGGTGCATGCTTGGCCACCCGGTCTCCTTTATGCTTATCCCCCCCTCCCGCTTATGACTAAGTTCATTCAGAAAGCACGTCGGTTGGGGAGCAGAGTTATCCTCATAGCCCCATTCTGGCCTAGTCAGATCTGGTTCCCTTATCTGCGGTCTCACAGTATAGTTCCTCCATGGATCTTGGACCCCATTCCAGATTTGATTTCGCATCCTGCGCGATGCCAAACCCCAAACCTGCTTGTGTGATCCAGTTCCTCTGATGGCTAGGACTCTCGGTATCTCATCACCAGTGAAGGCCATTCTGGTGGCGGCCCATAAGCCTGCTACCAGAAAAATTTACAATAGTAAATGGAAAGGTTTTTCCATCTGGGCCGAAGGCAAGAGCCTGGATCCTTTTACAGTCCCTATTCCAACGATTCTGGATTTTCTGTCGCTAATCTTTCAAAAAGGAGCGCGCGCTTCCACAGTTAAGGTGCAACTAGCAGCCATTTCCCATTTTCACATGGGAGATGGACTGGGATCTGTAGCATCTTCAAAGATATGCAAAATCTTCTTGAGGGGCATTTTTCTTTTGAAACCACCAGTGAAATCGGTGGTTCCTCCATGGGACTTAACTTTAGTCTTACAAGCTTTGACAAGTCCACCTTTTGAGCCTGCCACTTCGGTTCTGTTAAAATTCTTGTCTTGGAAAACAGCCTTTTTAGTGGCTGTTACGTCAGCCAGGAGGGTTTCAGAACTCCAAGCCCTGTGCATGAAACCCCCCTACCTCATTTTTCACAAGGATAGAGTGTCTCTCAGGACTAACCCGTCTTTCCTACCAAAGGTGGCTTCAGAGTCAAATATTAACCAATCAATCAATTTACCGGTATTCTTTCCAAATTTTCAGAACAAAGGGGAGTACACATTGCACAAACTGGATGTACACAGGCAACTACGTTTCTACCTGCACAGGACTAAAGATTTTCACAAGTCTGATCAGTTGTTTGTGTCTTTCGCCAAATCAGCTATGGGAAAGGCAATTTCTAAAGTAACCCTAGCTAATTGGATTTCTCAGTGCATAATCCACGGGTAAACGTCCTCAGGTAAACCAGTTCCTATGGGAATCCACGCTCATTCAACCCGATCCATTGCTACATCAGCAGCCTTCTGGTCCAGGGTTTCTCTGGACGACATATGTTCAGCAGCTACTTGGTCCTCTTCTCATACCTTCATTTCCCGTTATAAATTGGATATGATTTCGAGGAGTAGGGCTTCCTTTGGCTCCGTGGTGCTTCGGAATATCCTTCCGTAAGGCCAACCAGGGTTATTTTTATAGGTAGCTGGGGACTCTGTCCCACAGGTTGCAGAACAAATGAAGTAACTACTTCAGATAAAGAAGTTATGTACTCACCATAACGTTCCATCTGAGTAGGTACTTCATTTGTCTGCAACTGACCCCCCCCCCCCTCCATGCCCCCTAACCATATCGTGATACCTGGTCACCTGAAAAATGCTTTTTTCATGAGGTTAGGCAGTACTTGATCCTCTGTCGAATGTGTGAATTTTTGGACTAAACAAACTTGATCTAGGTAATACAGTAGGCAGCAGGGGATTATGGGTAGGGGGGGAGGGGCTAGGAGCTCGTAACTTTTAGCTAGTGAAGCTGCCGGCTCGGATCCAAGGTCGGATCTGATACTCACAGGTTGCAGACAAATGAAGTACCTACTCAGATGGAACGTTATGGTGAGTACATAACTTCTTTTTTCATTGCCACAGTCATTTCCCTCATAGCTATCAGAAGACCTTTTTTGCCACTACAAAAATAGCCTGCTGAATTTCCTTTCTGTGGTTGTCTTCCATTTGTAAAATTTCATACTGATTTCTTTTAGTATCATTACATTACATTGTATAATATCCATATAATAGATTGTTTGGAAAAGTTTCTGTTGATGCACTAGGCACTGTTTTGATTCTGGCTGTTAAATCTGTATTGAAAAGTATCAAATGGGATTAAGTGACTAGCATTATTCAGGAAAATTTTCTGTGTTACGTATGTACTTGTTTGCAAAGGAGCATTATTGGTCTGTATATGTCCCCGTTGGTGGATGGATTTCATTCGACTATCTCATCTTGAGTCAGTTGTAGTAGGGGAGAATGAAAGAACTAAACACTTCTATAGGTTCATACATGTCCACAAGGACCTTTGTAAATCTAGCCATGCATCCAAAATCTCTGAGAAGTTCCAGTACCTTTGATAAGTTTAAGCAGGGGCCTGGGAGTTGAACCATTTATGGGCTTCCTGTGTACTTTAGAGAGACAAATGCCAAACAAGTGATTAATTTCCTGTTCCCCGTACAGTTGTCCAAGTTGCACTTGAATTGGGTTAGGGAGGAACTCTGCTTTCCATTTCTTATGGTAAAAAAGGTACCTCGTATTGCGATGGTGCTTCTCTGTTAAGTGCAGGGAATTGTAATGCCATTGGGGTTTTGTGGATGGTCGGAGAATTTTCCATCCAAACTGCACTGGTGCATTCTTTAATGTAGTTTTAATTTCATAAGTTCCAATTTTTCCAAGTCTTCTGGGAGAGTCACTGTAACAGTAGGTAACCTTCCGGTTGTAACTTATTTTACCTTTGTCATTTCTTGGTCTGAAATTCTAAAGAAAGTTTCTTTCCCTGTAGGCACTTGTGCATGTCTTGTGGTAGTGGTGTACCTTAATATAGGTACTAATATGACTCCCATGCATATGTCGTATTGGTAGATATTCCCTAAATATTTTTTTGCATTTTCAAGTATCATAAATCTACCACTCGCTTAAAAAAAATATAATTGCACAGTTCTGTCTTCCTTCTCTTTTAATCTATCTGAAGTTGTTTTCATTTGGTCTTCAACCTGTGGGGCCCAGATCCGACACGGATCTGACTCTACCAGATACTCCAGTATCCGATCCAAGCTCCTTCCCTACCCATAATGCCCATGTCTCCCTCTTCCGCTCAGATCTCTTTTGCCGCTCGAGAGAGACAGTAGCATAGTTACAGCTATAAGCTCCCTTTTAAAGTAAATTTAGACCTTTTGATAATTTTTTTTCCTATCTTCCTTCTTCCTTTCATGTCTTGCATTTTTGCTATCACCTTTCCCTACCCTATCCCTGTGTGGTTGCATCTGTTTCTATAAAAAAAAAAAAAAAAAACTCTTGCTTTCTCTTTCTTTTTCCCACCTCTTGTTCTTCTCTGTTGTGTGGTGGTCCTCTAGCCATGGCCAAGCCTCCTAAGCCAGGCTTTAGGAAATGTACAGTGTGTGGCCATAACCTTCCCCTTCTGATGGCCACACTCTGTGCATTGTTTGTCTGGGTGTAAAGCACCTCAAGTCCTCCTGCTTGATCTGCGCAGGTTTCAGTCCCCGCTTCTTGATCGACAGGAGGCGTAAGTTGATTCTGAAGGGCCTCCTCCCTTTGGAGGCTTCTATTACTTCCTCCTCCCTGGCTTCTGGGACTCTACCTTCCACTAAGAAGTATGGAGACTGGGAAAAGGCTCATTCTAGAGAACAGTTCGGGCCCAGGAAGCGGTCCCCTGACTGCTCTTCTGTGGTCAAGCCTCGGGCCAATTCTTGTCCGGATCTGAACCAGGGCTCTCCAAGTCTGGTTTCCCTGCTTTTCGCCAGAGATTTCCCGGGCTCGGTCCCCCATCTCTGCCTCACCTCGGCACTACTCCAGGCCCGGGTTGGTGGCTTCTTCCATCCGGTCCTCTTGCAGTCTTTCTGAAGCTGAAGTGGACAGGATGATGTGGAAGTCTATTTGGACCCAGATTCATATGGGAGTCTTGCCTGCTCCTTCCCCTTCCAGGGCTGGGAGCATGCTGTCCATTTTCCTTCTCATTGCTCCTTCTCCTATCCGACCTCCGGTTTCGAAGTCATCCGCTCCGAGGTTTCATGGTGTCGAGGGGTCAGCACCAGTGGTTCCCAAATACCTTCACATTGACCATTGACCTGAGTGGTTCACTCAGACTTTTTCAAAACCAACAGACTCTGAGCCATAGTCTCGGCGTTGGATCAGAGGGGATGGCATCTACTTCGAGGTTTTCAGAGTCGGCCCTTCCAGTCAGAGTTTTGGCGTTTGGAGGCTCTGGCTTCCCCCTCGGCGCAGAGTATGACAGATCCTGTCCTGCTCACCCCTGCTTCAGGGTTTCATTCGCCTTCTTTCAGTGTGGTGGAAGAGGGTCCTCTCGGATTCTTAGACCCTTGACACTGTCATCCTCTTAGTGTATTCTGGCTTCCTGTCTTTCTAGGCCGGAGTCTGTCATTCTGCCTCCTCAGGGACAGCCAGTTGCCACTACGCCCAGGAGATTTCCCCTGGGAGCTCCCCAAGGTTTCATGGTCCTCCCCAGAAATCCCACCCCTGAGAAGCTCCCTCTGAAATACATGTGCAAGAGGAGGCACTTGGGCTCCCCACCAGAGTCTCTCACGGAAGGTACCGACTTGGAGGAATGGGAGGGTTCCCCCCGATCACCCCCGGAAGATGTCTCCTTTGGAGACATCATGGAAATCCTGTGCCAACAAGGAGGTTGATCTACCCATAAGCCCAACCTGGATGAGTCTGTGTTCCTTTAGGCATTTGGCACAGGGCCCTCTACCTTCTGGGTGTCACCTCCCACAGATCCCCTTGTGGATTTTATTTCATCCAGGTCATGGAAGGAACCGTATGTGGTTGAAACTATTCCCCAAGTGCCCAGACAGAATACTCAAGAGCTCCATTGGATAGGCAATATTGGTTGAAGGGATCCCTGGTCGATGCCATGGTGGTTGCGGCAGCCACCAAGAAAGAGCTTTCTCAGTAGAGTTCTGCAGTCCATCCTCCAGAATGAGAGTCATGGATCTTGGACCATTTCGGGAAGCAGGCTTACACTTCAGCTATGTTTGCCTTATGTGCACTGAACTACATGGCATACATTATCAGACTGCAGCAGGACTTGGTTAAAGAGGTTGCTGAATCTGTCCCAGGGTCCATGTCCACAGAGGGAAAAAGGTGTTGTTCTATACGGCCACTCTTACTTCAATATCTAATACTTCCACAAGGCCGCTATCACAAGCTATGGTAGGTGCCTCTAGGGCTGCCGGAACAGGCATCAGTCCTGGCTCCGGCTTTGTACTTTCTCGGAGCCCTTTAAGGCATGTTTTAGAAATGCCCCTACGACGGTTCCACTCTTTTTTAGCAAGAGTGTTCGAGAGACCTTGGTCTAGTGTGAGAAAGATGGAAAGACCTCATCTACCATTGGGATTTGCTTCTCAACCCAGCAGTGATCCTTCTCTATGAATCAGCATGTGGTGAAGATGTTGTTCTCGAAATCTTAAGGCTCTTCCCATGACGCTCAGGACTCTTCTTCTTCCAGAGGCAGAGGGGATATGACAGATGCTGCCCTCATGGCAGTGGGGCCTGAGTAACCAAGGGTCTCTGGATGCTTTCCTGGACAGACCCTTGCAACAGCCCTGAAGGGTTTGCCCAACTGCTCATGTCTGGAGGCAGACAGGGGGACGTCTTTCTCTGCACTCAACAGCCTGGGAGTCCATCACCGATCATCGTGCTTTGTGAATAATATCCAGAGGGTACTATATCCCATTTCGTCAACCCCAAGTCCTTCCCAAACCTCTCCTGGATGTCCCACCTGCGTAACAGGAGCAGGGAGCCATAGAAATGTCCAGGCTGCTCGAAAAGCTAGTCATCCAGTCCATCTGGATCAGGCATCTTATTCCAGATTCTTTTTAGTGCCAAAGAAACCTGGGGACTTAAGACCCGTCCTGGATATTTCAACCCTGAACCTGTCTATTGCCAAGATGAAGTTCTGTATGGTCACCCTTCAGTCCATTCCGCACCTCTTGCAGGTAAACAACTGGATCTCCAGGATGCGTACTGTCACATCAAGATGAACAGGCACTCTCAGAGGTTCCTCCGCTTCCATCTGGGAGCCAGTCATTTTCAGTTCAGAGAGCTCTTTTTAGGGCTCACCACTGCCCCCAGGGTGTCCACCAAAGTGGTGGCGGTATTGGTGGCTCACCTACAGCTGCATGGATTTCAGATCTTCCCCTACCAGGATGATTTGTCTCCTTTCCCCTCCCTCCAGGCATTGACTGTGTCAAGCCAGGACTCTTCTCAAGGCTGCTTACTATCTGTGTATAACCATAAACCTTAGCAGGTCCCATATGGCACCAGTACAGATTCTCGACTTCAGTGGGGTTTGTATAGACACTATCCAAGGCAAGGTGTTTCTGCCTCCAGACGGACCATCTCCAATATCATGTCTCTTACATCCTTCAAGCTAAATGTCCCTCAGTGGATTCAGATGTTCTTCGTGTTTCAATGTTGCAGTCATCACACTTGGGTTATCTGCATTCAGTTAGTCCACAGTTGGCCCGAATACCAGTCTTGGGATTTCTGCGTCGGATGCTGTCGCTTCTTCCATGATGTCAGGTCGTCAGGGGTATAAAACATGCAGCCGACACCATTACATCAGCTTTTCTTGCTGCATGGGAGCCCGAAGCAGAAGCAGTTGGCAAATGCCGGTCGGCCATTACCTGAAATTTACGTTTTTCGAGTTTCAAACCTGAAGTCTTCTAAAACTAAGTACCCCGTTGGGGATCCTTTTTTTCTTGCTCTAACCAATGTCAGAAAAAGTTAACAATTGTCTTGCCTGTGGAAAGCAAATACCTCAGAGATTTTCATTCTTACTGCGTCACCTGTTTAGGCCTAGACCACAATATCCCTTGCTGTCAGTTTTGTGCCTTGTTTAACACCCAAACTATTTGTTTTGCTATCTTTGTTGCTAAATTCTTTCGCTGTCATTCTCGGTGTTCTGAAATGGCTTAGCCATCCGACTACCGATCTGAAAAAAACATAAGGATAAAGACAAACCACATAGATCCAGAACTGCCGATGACGCTAGTAGCTAGTCTGCCAGTACTCGGTGAGCGCCTTCGCAGCCCCTGATACCCACTTCTACAAATTTGCAGGCCTCTGCTGAGACCCGTTCTGAGTCCGGTATGCCGCGAGATGCTTTTTCAACTATGGAACCTGTGGATGTCTCTACCTTGGATGGTTCCAGACTCGCTGTGCAGGCAGTGGCTTCTGAGGGTGTATTCTGACCTTCTGATGTTCATATTAAACCAACAACTTTGTTTTTGACTAGAATTTTGAGTTTCTCAGGCCCAGAGTTCGCACTACGCCTAGAAAACCGGCAACCAAAGTGCATGCTCAAGCTCCCATGCCACAGAAACAAATGCTTAGAATGGCTGAAGACCTTATAACTTTAATTAGGGGAAGCCAGCCTTCCCCCTCTAAAAGACAAAGAATTGATTTTCCTTCTGATTCTACAGGCCATGAGTCAGAAGACTGGTCCCACTGATTACCAGGACATACACTTATCTACATATGAGGATTTGGATGCAGAGGATTCCATTCCCCCTGCCTCCCTTCCAGAGGATTTTTCTTTTGGTGAAACCTTTTATTTCCGCTGGGAATGCCAGGACTATCCTCAGTCCAAAAAGAGACTCGGAGAATTTTTAGACTTGCCTCGGCACAGGCCTCTGGCAATACCCCCTATCCTGGATATCGTAAATGATGTCTTCATGGAATCCAGCCTTACTCCTGATACTGTACCACCGGCTCTTAGAAAGCCTGACAGGTACTGACTCTCTCAAATTTCTCTATAAGAATCCCACTGCGGATCCAGAGACCATTTCACAGGGACCTAAAGGCATTAAGACTACTACAACCAAAACCCTACCCCTTCAGACAGGGATTCTAGAGCTTTAGACAGATGGGGTAAGAAGGTATATACCTCTGCAACTCTTGCCATCAGGGCTTTGAATTGCCAATTTCACATGTTGAAGTACCAGCAAAATTTTATTTTTTGTGTCTTTCGGCTTTTCCCGGTTAGGGGTCACCACAGCGGAACTCCGGTCCGCTAATGATTGGCAGTTGATTTTTATGTACCGGCTTGCCAGGCCTGACGCACAACCTTCAATGAAGTTACGCCCATTCACGCATGTCTCCACGCAGAAGACGCTCTAGCTGAGAAACGAACCGGACAGCGTCTTACTGTGAGGCGACAATGCTACCGCAGCACCACCACCGTGGGTTTATGGAACTAATTAAACAAAAAGTGTTGTTGCTTCCAGATTGTACAGAAAATAAAAATTTACAAGAGTCGATGCATTCTGCAAACCAATTTAGTAAACTTACTTTGCAGTGTGATTTTGATGCCTTAGAAGCATCTTGCAGGGCTGCTGTCACTGGGTCTGTACTGAGAAGGCATGCTTGGCTGAAGGAGCAAATCTTGCCAAACCATGTCAAAGCAAAATTACTAAATGCCCCATTAAACCAGGAACGTTTGGCATAAAAGCAGAAGTTCTTAAAAAGATGGAGGAAAAAGCTAAATCTATGCAAACTGTTAAAGATTTCTTGCAGGTGCAGCCACCTAGATTCAGTAGGCATTGGCCTTCTAAAAACTGGTCCTTTCCAGTCCCTCCCAGGCCTTCTCAGTCCAAACCCAGGGGCAACAGAGCATCAAGACTGCAGTCTCAAGGTATGCAGAGCTCTAAACAATGGCATGCTCCCACCTCAAAAACGGAGTGGTAAGCCACCCTCTTATGGAAAAAGTTCCCATTGACTTTTCTTTCAGCCTTCCCAGCCATGCCCAAGTACTTGCACCCCTAGGAGGAAAAGTCGCCCGTCATGCAAAAAAACTGGATGTCCATTACCCAGGACCGATGGGTCCTAAACATTGTATCTCAGGGATACAGATTCTACTTCCACTTACTGCCAACCCTAAGCAGGTTGCCAGACCTTCCTCCAAATCAGTGGGCAGAGGATCAGAAGCAGGTACTCTCTTCTCAGTATCAGGGCTATTCAACCTGTTCCAGTAGAACAAAGAGGACAGGATTTCTACTCCAGACTGTTCCTGGAACCCAGAAAAGAGAGCTCTTGGCGTCCTATCCTGGATCTGTCAATTCTCAACACCTTCCTGGTGGTCCCAAAATTCAAAATGCTTACACTGCAACAGCTTCTTCCTGTACTAGCCAAGAATGCCTGGCAAGTCACCCTAGACTTAAAAGAAGCTTATCTGCACATCCCCATAAGGGAATCTTGCAGGAAATATCTACGTTTCAGGGCAGGCTCTCTGCACTTCCCATTGGCTTATGTACTGCGCCCAGGGTATTCGCAAAGTGCCTGGCTCCAGCCATTGCATTCTGCAGGCAGAAAAATAATCAAATTTACCCATATTTGGACGATTGCCTGATTCAGGCGGACAGTCAGGAATTGCTTCTTCAGCACCTGGCATTTGTAAAGATACTCCTAACTTCTCTGGGGTACACCATCAATGAAAAGAAATCAGAACTGGTGCCCAGCCAAAAAAATTGTATTCCTGGGAGCAAGCTTGAACACAACTTTTCAGATGGCATTCCTCACTCCAGAAAAACAGGTCTGTTTGACAAACTATTTCAAACTAATGGCCACCAAAACCCAGCTTAGGGTTTATGGCCTCATGCATTCTACTAATTCCATATGCAAGACTGCATATAAAGGAAACTTAAATGGTACTTACAAAGTCTCTGGTGTAAACATTCTCAGGACCTGGAAACAGTGATTCATATCATTCCTTGTCTAAGGGCAGAGTTCCTTTGGTGGGAAGAGGCATGCAACCACAGCAAGGGACTTCCTTTCACTCAATCCTTCGCTGCCCATATCCTGACAACAGATGCATCAGACTATGCATGGGGGGCTCACATGGCAGGCAAATGCATTCAAGGCAAATGGAGCCCAGGACAAATTCCCCTGCATATCAATCAAAAAGAAATGTTAGCTGTACAGAATGCTCCGACAGCCTTCAAATACCTCATATGCCCAGGACAACAACTGATACAGAGTCACCACAGTGATGTAGTACATAAACAAGCAGGGGGGGAACTCATTCCTACCCACTCTGCAGGTTAGCCATGGCCCTATGGAACACAGCCTTGAGCAGCCAAGTGCACCTGCAAGCTCAATTCCTGCCAGGCAAACAAAATTCATTGGCAGATGACTTGAGCAGAAATTACTGGACCCACACGAGTGGAAACTGGAACCCAACTCATTCAAACTTCTAATGCAGAGGTGGGGGACACCAGAGGTGGACCTCTTTGCCTCCCCCCAAAACCATCAGTTGAGCAAATTTTGCACCAGAAATCCTCACAGCAAAGTGTGGAAAGCGGATGCCCTGTCCATTACATGGGAAAACCTCTCAATGTATGCCTTTCCCCCTCTGCCTCTCCTCTCAAAAGGTACTACTCAAGACCAAACAGGACAGACCAAGGACAGTCCTTATTGCCCTAGACTGGCCACACCAGCACTGGTACCCACTCCTACTCAGTCTGATAGCAGTGCCACCCTGGCACCTACATCATACACCCTCCCTGCTGTTCCAGCTAGAGGGACAGATTTTGCATCCACAGCTGCAAACCCTAAACCTTGCAGCCTGGCTTATCCCTGAATACACCACCAGCAACCCTGAGCCAACAGGTGCTGGATGTCATCATTGAAGCCAGAAGGCCTAGTACTAGGAAGTCCTATTCTGAAAAGTGGAAAATATACTGTTCTTGGAGCCAGTCTCAAGGAAGGGACACAGCCGTGCCCACCTTACCTCAAATCCTAGATTACTTGGCAGAGCTGCTCCACAGAGGCCTATCCTTCTCATCCATTAAGATTCATTCCTCTGACATCTCAGCTCATTACAATACTGAGCCACCTCTTTTCTCACCCTCTCATCAAACCGTTACCGAGAGGAGCTAACAATTTAAGACCTCCTAGGAGAGCTCCCACCCCTGCCTGGGACCTTAACTTTGTACTAGAGAAGCTCATGCTTCCACCCTTTGAACCAGCTGCTGCAGCAGAGTTAAAAGTCCTCTCTTAGAAAACATCCTTACTTCTAGCCATCACTTCAGCAAGAAGAGTGTCTGAGTTAAAGGCACTAGTGTCTGTGGACCCTTCATTATTTTCCAGGATGACCCAAGTTTCCCTCAGGACTAACCCATCATTTATGTCCAAGGTGGTATCCAGTGTGGCTTTAAACCAATCCATCCATTTGCCAACCTTTTTCCCTAATGCTCAGAATAAAGTGGAAAGGCTCCTGCACTCCTTGGGCGTGTACAGACAGCTCAGGTTATACCTTGACAGGACTAAACCTTTCAGAAAATCTGACCAGCTGCTGTCAGCTTTGCTACAGGGGCACCTCTCAGAGGAGTGGTTAGAAGCAGCAACTAGTAATTTGTCGGCCATTTTGGGTCATTTCCTGTTTTTTCCAGCCCCCTGCTATAAAGCTGCTACCGTTGCACGGTTAATCAGAAAGGGGCTACCAGGGCTAGTCTCACTCACTTTTTTCTAAAACTTAACCTTCCTTAAAGTATACTACTGTGTTCTATAGTGTATATCCTACAACTATAAATTATCTCTACTTGACCCCAAGTAGACTATTTAAACTTAGGGCTACCTAAGTCCACTCTTCAAATTTTCCCTTAAACTACCTTCCTTAAAGTATACTACTGTTCATATTTTAGTGTATCCTACTATAATTATCTCCTACTTGACTCCCAAGTAGACTATTCTCTATCTGTATAAGCACTTGCTCCTACAGTACTTATCACCTTGATACAGCACTCTTGTTATAGAAAGTACCCCAAAAAGCAAACCCCATTTCTCGGTCACCCACATCCCCCAGAACTTTTCTTAAGTTTTTCTGTCTATTCCTTCTAGCATGTCATCAGTTGCTAATGTCCTCTCCTGCTCAGCTGGTGAACCTAATATTGAGGCAATGTTACAATTGCCTCATGTAAACCCTCTCCTCCTCCCACAAACATGCGAGAGATGCAACTATACAGGCTGAGCTCTCTCAACATAGCAGGAGGAGAAGGTAACCCACACACTATAGACCCAGTCTCACATAATACCATCACAACCTCAAATCATACACATAAACACACAAAGACATACTCTGATCAAAAATCTACCAAAACAGCAGAGGCCACCAGCAGACACCCAAACAACTACCACCTCAGAACACAACACCTGCAACACATAGACCACACAGTCAGAAACAGTCACAGCCCACAATGCCAGACACACTAGACATTGGTGACTCCATAGTCAGACACAGCACCAGACTGAGTAAGGAGAAGGTCACAGTAAGCTGCCTGCTAGAATCCGCCACATAATGCATGCACTCAGGTCTCTCAACAGCAGGTACAGACTCAATCATTGTCCACGCTGGTGTCTCTGTTTGCCCAAGCAGGTATGACCCTGACCTTGAGCAGTATCCTACCTTCACCAAGAATGATGCCACAATACAGAGATAAGATGATCAGCTTTAACAATTGGCTTAAAGTCATTCAAAGGGGATCTGTCTGCCTGGGATGACATGTTTTGGCAAAGGCTCCCCATTGTGCCTTTTTACGCAAGGCTCAAATTCTAAACCTACCACCCTAGAACAAAACAAAAAAAAACTAAGGGTAATGCTGCTCAATGCCAGAAGTCTCTTTTCGAGGCCACAGAAACCTGGTTCAAGGCTCTGAGAACACCCCAGCACTATCAGGGGACAATACCAAGAAAGGAGGAGGGTATCCATATTCATCAAGGACACCCAAGATTGGTGGCAATCCAGGTGCAATTAACCATAGGCAAGATTGCTCTGCAATTTGTAGCATGTTACCAGAAAACACTAGAGAGGATAAATGTAGACCATCATACTAGGTGACTTCAACTACCCTAATATAGACTGGGAGCCCAAACACTCTCTAAAAAGTTCCTGGAATTCATAAACTCAAATGCCATGGAACAACCCACAAGAGGAAAAGACATACTTGATGAAGTACCTCACTGGTGAGATCTGATCACAAACTAATCTCGACTTCAGTTAACATTACTCAAACCGCTGAATCTGCCTTCTACCAGCACCTGCAGGCTGCATGGATCAGGCAATCCCAAGACTCTTTGTACAAAGGCAAGCGTCCAGTCTGGTGGACCCCAGCCATAAACAAACTCTACAACAAAAGGAGAAAGACAGAGCAACTCTAAAGACAACCATAAGGCATTCTTAAACCTAGGAGGAAACTCCCAGATATGCTCAGAATTAGTTCAAAATGATGTGAAGATTACTGATCCTACAGACATTGCCAACATACTGGCTGACAGGTTCAGATATCTATACCAAATGATTGTAGCCCCGATGGTGTCCGCTGTGTGCTCCATGAACTCAACTGTGGTCCCAGCTTGACAAGCCTTATCTGCAAAAACTTGCAGACTTTGAAAGGCAGATCATGCGGTGGCGAGGAAAGGCAGTCCATACAGCCTACCTAGACCTGGGCTTTTGATACAATATATCATTGAAAACTCATCATGTCAGACTCAAAGCCTGTCACAAGTGGTGTCCCGTCCTGGGCCACTCTTGTTTGGCATCTACCTTTCTGTCCAACACAGATATCCTTCAGAAGTATAGGTGGCAATCCCTGGACACAGAAGAAGTTATTAGGGACCTGGGAACCCAGGTTGACAACACTCATATTGCTAAGTAGTTAGGAAGACCTTCATTGCCCACCTTATCATGAAGGGATTCACATACCCGACACTTGCAGCAGCTGGAGAGGCCACAAAAGTTCCTCACCAAAAGGATAAAGGTCTCAAAGAACTCCAGTTATATTCAGTTGCTTACTGCTCAGAGATGACCTATGCCTGACATACAAGGCCATGTCAAACCCAGATTTGATGAACATGCTTCATCTCAAAAATCTAGATCCTTTATGTGAGGCAGAGCACCTTTACCCTCAGTGTCACTGCTGAAGGAAGGCCATTTCAAAGCAAACCATTTCCAAATGGATAGCACACTGTATCCATTTCTGCTACAAACACCATGGAAAACCTGTCCCACAAGGTATCAGAACTCATTCCACTAGGGCTACCTCAACCTCTACAGCAGTTCTCAGGGGAGTCCCTACTAGGGACATACTGGAAGTTGCAACCTGGAGTTCTGTACACACCTTCACCAAGCATTACCACTTATCTTTTCTAAATCCAGAGCTGGATTTGCCACAGCAATCTTACAAGGCCTTCTAGCCAGCCCTAACACTGATTGACTGCCTCCACCCTTCCTCAACTTTGAGAATCAAACCAAGTGTGATGACTGCAACAGTGAAACACGAAAAACATAGTACACTTGTGTACACTTACCATAAATGTAGATGTTCGAGTGTATTCACTGTTGCAATCCTGGTTACCCTCCCTCCAGCCCCCGTTTTTTCCTATATTTTCTACCTGTCTTCTTTTTTGGCCATTTTCTTTGGTAATGGTATTTACTTTTTACTGGAGGTGTTCCATACAATTTAATAGTTTCCTATTTTGGGGGATCCTGACATCTGGGGCAAGAAAAAACTGATGTAATGGCATCTTCTGCATGTTTTATACCCCTGACAACCTGACGTCATGGAAGAGGCAACAGCATCCGACACAGCCAAGACTCTGGTATTAGGGCCGACTGAGCGCTACCTGCAGGCAGATAACCCAAGTGTGATGACTGCAACAGTGAATACACTCGAGCATCTACATTTATGGTAAGTCTACACAACTGTACTTTCTCCAGTCATTGGGGTCCATGACGGCCACGATCACAATTATTCCAACTGCACGCCTTCATATGTGGATCCTCCAGTCGACTCTGGTGGTTCACTGGTCCTTGCTAGACCTTCCCTTATCACATCACTTCAATTATCTTGGGTTTGCAAGGATTCAGTTCTTTGGTGGCTTCAATCCGCAGACCTTCTTCTGGGTCATCCGCTCATTCTTCCCCCCCTGCAATCACTGTGACCACAGATGCCTCCCTGCTCGGGTGGAAGGGCATTGCATGGGAAGGACGGTCCAAGGTGCTTGGACTTCCTTGGAGACCCATCTGCATATCAGTGTCCTGGAGATGAGGACAGTGCTTTTAGTGTTACAAGCTCTACATGCCTATCTTTCTCAAGGGACTATTGCCATTAAGATTGACAATGTGAGTAGTCTAATACATCAACAAACAGGGAGGACCAGATCTTATCCCCTTTGTTGCAAAGCCATGAGATTTTGGGAGTGGTTGATTACCTCCAGATGTTTTCTGGTGGCAGTGCACATTCTGGGGAGGTCCAACATATTAGACAGGCTCAACAGATCTATTCTGATGCCTTACGAGTGTTCTCTGAATCCTTCAGGAGCGGAGCAGATCTTTCTAAAGTGGGGTCATCCTTGCTCCAACCTCTATACCTCTCCTTCCAAAGCAAAGTGCAGCGAGTATTTTGCTCTGAACCCCCATCCGGGGGAGTCCTCCAGAGAAGCTTTAGTTCATGCTTGGCCCTCCGGTCTACTATATGCCTGCCCTCTGCTGCTTCTGCTGTCCAAGCTCATTTAGAAAGCTCAATGGCTGGGGAGCTCAGTTGATCCTCATTGCCCCTTTCTGGCCTCACCAAGTTTGGTTTCCCTTTCTCTGGTCTCTTGCACTGTGTTCTTGGATGCTAGATCCAGTTCTGGATCTGATTACACATCCCTCAGGGATCCCTCACCCAGACTTAGTTAGCCTGAAGCTCATGGCTTAGCTGCACCAGCTCCCTTGATAGTTACGACTCCCAAGCTGTCTTCTATTAAAATATTTTTAGCGTCTCAGAAATCTTCTGGCAGGAAGGTTTACTCGAGTAAGTGGAAGCATTTCTCATTCTGGGCTTCTCAGAGTGATCTGAATCCTTTTACTGCACCAGTCCCAGCCATTTTGGAGTTTTTGGTGAATATTTTCAATCTTGGAGCTAGTTTTTCTACGGTAAAGGTACAATTGGCAGCGATCTCTAATTTTCACATAGGCGAGCATTCAGCTTCTTTGGCCTTGTCCAAGCTTTGCAAGGTCTTTTTGAAAGATACCTTTCTCCTTAGGCCTGCAGATAGACCCAGCACCCCTTTGGGATCTCACCTTGGTGCTGCAAGCTGTGGTTTTCCCTTCAAACCAGCGACTGTGGTTGAGTTGCAGTTCCTGTCTTGGAAGACCGCTTTTTTTGGTTGCAGTTTCTTCAGCCAAGAGAGTTTCAGCGATCTAAGCCTTGTCTATCAAGCCCCCTTGTATGGTATTTCATAAAGACAAGATATCCCTGCGGACAAATCCATAATTCCTTCCGAAAGTAGCATCTGAGTCCTATATTAACCAGGTCATCAATCTCCCAGTTTTCTTTCCAAATTTTCAGAATAAGGGAGAGTACAAATTGCACTTGTTTGATGTTCACAGGCAGCTGCATTTCTGTTTGTATAGAACAAAATCCATCTGTAAGTCTGATCAACTTTTTGTTCCTTTTCTAAACCCTTCTTGGGAAAGTCTGTCTCTAAGGTTACTACTGCTCAATGGATTTGAGTGCATTTTGTTGGCCTGTCGAGCCAAAGGATGATCTCCACCAGGTCTTTTGCTACTTCTGTGGCTTTTTGGTCCATGGTTTCCTTAGATGATATCTGCTCTGCAGCTACCTGGGCATCGTTACACACATTTATCTCCCATTATAAATTGGACTGTTTTTCCTGGAGTGGGGCATCCTTTGGCTCAGCCATGCTCTAGAGCATTCTTCCATGCAGATCTCCCAGGGTTCATTGGTAGCTGGGGACTGTTTCATTGGTTGAAGACCAAATAAAAACAACAACTTCAGTTAGTTATGTACTCACCATAAAGTTCCATCTGATTTGTTGCTTTTCATTTGTCTTCAGCCATCTCTCCCTCCTTCCCTTTGCCTTGTTGTGGGCTGTGTAGTAGACCATATGGAAGAGGCATAGCCTCTCTATTTCGGTCAGTTTATTTCTTGATAAGCTTTGTGGTAATGCAAGGTTTATAGACATATGGTTTAGGATGGGGTCCTGCTGTTCTGCAACAAACTCTGAGGGGAGGAGGGAGATGGGCCATTAAGGGGTAGGGAAGAGCTTGGATCCAATGCTGGAGATGCGGCCGAGTCATATCCGTGCTGGATCCGGGCCCCACAAGTTGAAGACAAATTAATAGCAACAACTCAGCTGAAATGTTATGTTGAGTACATAACTTTTTTTTATTTTTGGCAAGAAAAAAATGTATTTCATTTGAAGTCATCCTAGCTCAGATCTTAAATTAATATGCTGTAAAGAAACCTCCCTTAGACTTTCACACCTCAAATATATTTTCTTTTTGAGTTCATAGCACAGTGTTAATTGTGAATACTATGGAATGTTTAATCAGGCTACCAAACTTAGTGGCCAAAATACCTTGGTGGTTGCTTGCTGAAAAAAGATTGGGATGCTCCAGAACAAAAAATCTAGAAAGAAATGCAGTTGAGCCTTCAAAATTGAAAGTTAAGAAGATAAAGGAAAGGGCAGAGTATAACAAAAAAATGTCTTGATGGTGGATTCTAAGACTTTTTTCTGTCTGCAGTTTCTGTGGCTGGCGCATCTGTTTTCACTGATCCCTCTTGTCAGGGAACAGAACTTGGCTTTAGTGGGGCCAGGAAGCCTCCACTTTTGTTGGCGCCTGAATTAAAACAGGTGCCTTCATTTGTACCAGTGAAGAACTAGATATTTGTCTTCCTCAAAATAATAGAAGTGAAGGGACCCGAACTGCAAGCTTCCTTATTGAAGAGCCTGAGTATGTGCACCTCGCTATAGCTCTTTTCTAGTCTAGAGGCATTTCTCACCTGTTCTGTTAGCTAGTGGATTATATTAGAAAAGGTTGCCAAAGAGGATATTTTCTGCTCTGTCTCAGGAAGCTAGAGTATCAATGTTAATATCCTTAACATCACTGCATGATAAGAGCAGTGGACCCCAAATTAAGGAGAAACCATTGAACGAGAAACATCTGATCAGTTCCCATATGAAGATAGTTTGGAGCCTTCTGTAAGAAACCAGTACAAAACTTCAGTTGGAGTTGCACAGAAAAGGAAGGAACAGGAAACTGTGGCAACTCTGACGTAGTCAGTCTTGTGGAGTGGTCCGTGTGTTCCCATATGAAAGAGCAACTGATGGCACAGGATGAAACTGGAGAGACTGTGGAAAAGGAAAATGCTGTGCTACTTTCTATAGAATACCCACAGAAAATGGAGAGCAAAGAATGTGCTCTCAATTTAGAAGAAAGTGATTTAAAAGAGTTGCTTAATTTAAGAAATGGGTAGACATAAAGATCAATAAAAGAAATAGATTACGGAAAGTCAGCAAAACCACAAGTTAGAAATTTGATGTAACAAATGAACATAGTAATTAGGACTGCTCATAGAAATTCATGAGTTGTAGCAGACGTAAATAGGATACATTACTGCACAGCTAAATTAATAACAGTCTTGCCACAAAAACACAAGGCAGTAAGGGAAGGGGAGAAATCAAATCCTTTCGTGGATGTATTGAATAGAGAAAACTATAAAACAAGACAAGTGTCACTGTTAAAAGTATAAAAGAGGGAACACCAACAGAAATATTCAGATACATGTGGTAAAAGTAATGCCCCCAGTATCAGAGCAGACCAGAATCTGTTGTGCACTATCGCAAATAATAAACTAAAAATATCAGCACAGGCAGACAAACTTAGAAGATATGCAGGTAAATATAAAGGAAAAGTACAAAATAAGCAATTTATTGATGACAGTTTTTTAGAGCATTGGGAAACAAGGCAAAAGGAAGTGAAACGCCACCAAAAAAAGATGTAGGTAAATTTTAGAGAAATATTTATTGAAACACCTGTAGAAGATAAAGTTGCTGAATGGGCAGAAGTAGTGAAAGAATAAGAAGTTCAAATGTGCAAGACATGAAATGGGATGAAGCAACTGCCAGAGAGATTGAAACAAAGTAAAGAAAAGCTCCTAAATGGAAATCCCCAGGCCCAGATGCAGTACCTAACTTCTGGTTAAAATTATTAACATTTTTACATGAAGATTTAGCAATAAGTAAGGCTATTTATATGTGCATCCCAAACAGGCACAAACCTGGTTAACAACAGGAAAAACAATACTCCTACTTAAGAGTGAACTGCAAACTAGCCTAAAAACTATAGACCAGTAGCTTGCCTTCCAACGATGTATAACCTGTACACTGGAAGTGGTTCTGACTGAGTTTTCTTGTAAATGACTATAAACTCGATCAGGTGCAAGAATTCGACACACAACAGACGCACTCTGGTCAGTACACAAGTATGACTCTGTCACTGTCCATGTGGGAGTGAATGACCTAAGACGCACCTCCCTGGACTACATGAAAAGAAACATGGAGGAGCTTTTGGATTATGTGACCCAGGCAAGTATGACCCTAACCCAGAGTGTAGCATCCTACCATCACCCAGATTGATCCTGCAGTACAAGCAGAAACTGGTTAACTTCAACAAATGGCTAAGTTTTTGTGTTATTGTAAAGGGATCCAATATATGTCTGCTTGGGATGACATGATTGACAGACCTCAATGCTTTGCCAGAGATGGCCTGCATCTGTCACTCCTGAGTTTCCGGATACTGCCAAAGGCTCTTGCCACCCCTATAGTGCTTTTTTAGGTGATGTTACAAAGATCAAATTACCACCGCAACAGATATAAATAAATTCAGTCTGAGGGTCATGCTGCTCAGGGCTGGAAGGCTAAATCGCAAAATACACTTGCTCAAAGCACTTCAAAATGGACAGCATCGACATTTGTGCTGTAACGGAGACCTGGTTTAAAGCAGCACAAAGCACCCCTGTGCTACCAGGCTATAACTCATTCCACACCTTTTGGCCACAGAACATGGATTGAAGCTCCAAAGGTGGTAGTGTCTCTGTATTCATAAAGGATATGCACACCTCCAAACTAGTAGCCCAGCATAACCCATCTGAAATACTTAAGGTGCAACTAACATATTGGGTAAGACAGTGATTCAGATTGTAGAATGCTATAGGTCCCCAACCATGTCCCATGACTCTCACTCCACTTTCCTAAGCACCCTGGAAACTATTAGGGTCCAACCTATCAGTCTCATCCTAGGTGACCTCGACTACCCATTCATCAACTGGGAAAACTGCTCATGCACCAATACACTGGCTCAGTGCCCTGGATCAGCTCATTCTTACCCCCACTAGAGGAAGCAACATCCTTGACCTTGTTATTACTAACATAGGCAACTGTTGCTGTACACCAATAGTCAATTAATCCCTGGTTAGATCTGACCACAAACTAATCACCATGGAAATCCACATCTCACCCACACTCCCTGCAAAGGTAACCACCATGAAAAACTTCTCCAAAGCTGACTTTGGGCTCCAAAACAGAGGTGGATAACTTCACAGCACCCATGTCAATGGAAAATAGATGCATGACTGCCAAATCATACACCAATGCACTGTACAAACACACACATAAATGCATGGAACTAGCCATACCCAGCAGAACCAAAACGCCCTCTTCCAAAAAAAGGAAGCCAATCTGGTGCTCCCCTGCCATTAATAAACTCTACAACAGAAAGAAGAAACTGTTGCAGAAAAATGTGAAGTCCCAAGACTGGAAAAACTCCCTTATTAGCCTCAATAAAAAGTTGAGATCCCTTATCAAAACCTCTAAAGCCAGCTATGAAGGTAGAATTGTGGCAGACACTAAAAACAACCACAAAGCCTTCTATAATTATGTTGAGTCTCCACGGCAATACCAAGGTTTGCTGTAAGTTACTGCACAATGGTACCTCCAATACTGAGCCAACAGATATTTCCAGTATACTGGCCAACAGATTCAGTCCCAACTTTACCCCTCTCTCCCCCCTAAAGGACCAATCACAATACCGGAGGAATGCCAGGCACCCAGCATTACTGCAGCACAGGTTAAAACTGCATTGCCCAAGGCCAAGAGTACTGCTTCCATGGGACCCGACAATATCCCTGGATGTGTTCGATATGAACTACAAAGAGAACTGGCACCACATCTGTGTGCCCTGTTCAATCACAGCTTCACCTCAGGCTTTGTCCCTACCGAATGGTGCACTGCTACAGTCATCCCTCTTCATAAAGGGGGAGTGTCTACACACGCTGGGAATTTTCGCCCCATTAGCCTGAGTCTGATATGTAAGGCTATGGAGGGCATCATCGTAGACCTAATTAACAAGGATATACGGAATCTCCAGACTGTAGATCCCACACAATTTGGTTTTGAGAAAGTTAGATCATGCCTGTTCAACCTGGTTGACTTGAGTCAGTCACCAGAGCTGTGGATGAGGGTAAGGCAGCTCATACAGCCTACCTCGATCTGGCCAAGGCCTTTGATACCATTCCCCACTCTGGAATTATTGATGAACTCACTGAACTAGGCATCAACCCCTATATCACTAGGTGGGTTGCAAATTGGCTCACAGGTGGAACCCACAGTGTCAAAGCGGACTCCAAGTCAGATTGCTGACCAGTCTCAAGTGGAGTCCCACAGGGATCAGTCCTGGGTCCTCTCCTATATAGCATCTACTTCTCATAAGTTCAGGCCAATGCGGAGGGACTCTGGCTGACCAAGTTTGCAGACTGCATGCTGGGAGCCATTAACTCTCCAAGTGATGTAGACATCCTACAGAAAGGCCTCACTGAGACCATTGACTGGTGTCAAAACCATGGCCTTAAGCTTAATGCCAAAAATGCATCATCGTCTTTGGGAAAAACTCCATTCCCACTAATTACCATGTTGATGGGAGCCCACTGAAGGTGTTATAAGAGATCTGGGGACACAGATTGACAGCAACCTCTCCTTCAACCACCACATTGCCACTGTGGTCAGAAAGTCGTATGAGGCACATCTCATTGCCAAGGGTTTTGCATCCAGGAAGAAAGAGGTGGTCATCTTTCTCTACTCTTTCCCCATTAGGCCAGTCATCGAGTATAATGCCCCATTTAGCATGTACCTCACTAGATACATGCAACAGCTGGAAAGGCCACAAAAGTACCTCATGAAGAGGATCCTAGGCCTTAAACACATGTCCTACATGGACAGACTCAAAAACAGCTATTCTCTGTCTCATATCATCTACTAAGAGGCAATCTCTGCTCTACTTACAAAGCCATGACTGACCCAACTCTGTTAGAAATGCTACATCTAAAGAAATACCAATCCCTCCCCACCACACACTCCAAAGACCTCAACCTCATTACCACAATCAATAGAACATGCTGGAGGGACAGGTTCATAACCCAGAGACTGCCCATGCTCTGCAATAGACTTCCCATACATGTCAAGCAGAGCACCTCACTGACCCACTTCAAGAGAAATCTTGAGTGGATGGGAAATAGAAAGTTCACCTTGGGGATTACTCCAGTGGCTCTACTTGATAGAGATACTGAGAACTAGCATCAAGCGACACAATACCAGGGCACTTATATGGGCTAAGCTTGTAAAGGCTCCAGGGTCATTAGCGTAATATACACCTGTGAACCTATGAATAGAACAAAAGTGTAACAAAAGAAAGTCGTATGGAACAAAGGATCATTTGTTGAAGTCATTATGGAGAACTGTAAAAAGGGGCAGAATCTAAGTATAGCATTGATAGACTACCAAAAAGTATTTGACAGTATTCCATATTCATAGATAAGAGTGCTTAAAAATGTACAAGATACACGCTACACTGGCTTACATTACAACGACCATGAAAAAGTGGGAAACTACTTTGTAGTTAAGCCATGATAAAGGACAAATTATTATTCCAGTGGTAAAATTTCAAAAGGGGATTATTCCAGGGTGACTTAGTCACCGTTGATCTTTTGTCTTGCTTTTAACCCATTAGGCTGTCTACTTAACAGATTAGGTCATGGCTCCAGTTTGACACCCAGAAAACAATGTGTAGACTTCTCATTTTTTTATGTATGATTTAAAACTGTATAGTTAATCAGATGATGCAAGAATGTAATTTAGTCTTGATAAATGTACAAAAGCAACCTTTAAAGAAGAAAAGCTGTGGCACCAAGAAAATGTCAGCCTGGGACCAGAATGTGATATGAAAGATCTTGAAAGAGAGTGTGTATAAAGAGTTGAGAATTATGAAGGATCAACAATAAAACATGAACAAAAGTGAGTAAAAGTTAGGAATATTTTAGACTAAAATTAATATTGTAACCAGTGCTGACATCTCAAGCTATAAACTGATTTGCTCTTCCTGTCCTAACTTAGTTTTGGAGGGATTGATTGATCCCAAAAAAGTATTGGATCAGTTGTACAGGAAAACGAAGGATGCTTCATGCTCATCAAATGATTTAAGTGTATACCAAGTCTATACGTTCCCAGATGTTCATCGTGTTTCACTGTTGCAGTCATGACTGTATGGTTCTCCCCTGCCGGCAGGCAGTCCTCTGTCGGCCAGAATCCCAAAGTCTGGGTCCGGCGTCGGCTGTTCAGCCATGCTCCCTGACGTTAGAGCGCCAGGAGTACAAAGCTGACAGCCGACGCCATGTTCTCCAGTCTTTCTTGCCGTGCGGTGATAGCAGTTCGCAAGTGCCGGTCGGCTGACTCCTGTGTTTTCTAATCAAACTTCAGTCCGAAGACTTTCTTCTCCTACTCAAAGCTAAGTACCCCATTGGGGAAACTTTTTTCTTGCTCCAGTCCGATGTCAGAAAAAGTTAATAATTGTATTTCATGTGGGAAGCAAATACCTCATAAGGATTTTCATTCTTACTGTATTCCTTGCCTAGGCCCTGACCACGACGTAGCTAGTTGTTGATTTTGTGCTAGATTCAATCAACGTGCTATTAAACGAAGGTACAATTTTGCTTTTCATTACTTCGGTAGGCGTTTTAATTACAAAATGTCGGATATGGTTCCGGCTACCGGAGTTCATAAACGACGCAAGGACAAAGACAGGCCTCCGAGGTCCAAATCAGACAATATCGCACAAGCGGAGCCAGCTTCAGGTTCGGCCGTCGTCAGTGAGGCGCTTTTGCAGCCCCTGTCATCTGCCATTTCGGAACAGATAGCCGAAACGGACTCCCACAAGGAGCCAACTAGGCCTTTGAATATTTAAGTTGGACCTTCGGACAATGCTCCTTCGGATGGGTCCGGAGCCACTGTGCAGGTACCGGCTTCCGAAGGGGTTTTCAGGCCTACTCATCTTTTTATAAAGACAAAGGCAAAGACTCCTTCCAAATCAAAGACTGCAACCCAGGCCTCTTCTGATCTGGCTCCCAAGTCTCAGAAGCAGTTACTTAAAATGGCGGAGGACTTGCTTACTATGATTAGGGGTTCACACCCCCCTCCAGATAAAAGGCCAAGGCAGGAAGTTTATTATGACTCCTCTGATCAGGCTTCTGTTTCTTCTTCTGACCAGGAATATTTTTTCCCTCCTTATGAGGATTCTGATGCTGAGGAATCCATTCCTTCAGCTTCTCCCCCTGAGGATTTCTCTTTTGGGGAAACTTTGCATGAAATGAGGGAACATTTCCACTGGGAAGGACAGGAGTACTCGGAATCTAAGAAAAGACTAAGGGATTTTCTTCTTTTTCCCCAACATAGGCCCCTGACTATTCCTCCTATTTTGGATATTGCGGATGATGCTTTTTCGGAGGCTAACTTAAATCCTGACTCTTTCCCTCCAGCTCCTGTTAAGCCAGACAGAAACTATAGGGTTCCTGATTCCCACCAGTTTTTATTCAACAACCCTACTGCTGACCCTGAAACCATTTCTCAGGGTCCTAAGGGCGTTAAGGCCGCTTCTGCTAAAAACCTCATTCCCACTGAGAAGGATTCCAGATCTTTAGAAAGATGGGGCAAAAAAATGTACACTTCTGCTACTTTATCTATTGGGGCTTTAAACTGTCAGTTTCATATGCTGAAATACCAGCAATTTCTCCTGTCTGTTTTAAAGCAAAAGCTAACTTCCATTTCCGCCTGTGCAGATGATAAGGAACTACATGACTTATTGCATGCCACTGAACAAGTTGGGAAGCATGGTTTACACTGTGGATTTGATGCCTTGGAGGCTTCTTGTAGGGCTGCTGCCTCTGGCACAGTAATTAGAAGGCATGCATGGTTAAAGGAACAAAATTTGCCAGATCAGGTAAAGGCTAAATTATTGGATGCTCCTGTTCAGCATAATGTTTTATTTGGATCTAAAGCTGAAGACGTGATTAAAAAGATGGAGGACAAGGCAAAGTCCATGCAAACAGTTAAAGATTTCTTACAAGTACAGCCACCCAGATTTAGCAGGAATTGGCCTACAAAAATTGGTCCTTTCCCAATTCAGACAGGTCTCAGAGGGGTAGATATAGACGCCCCCGAGGTAGGCCTCAAACACAAGCCTCTTATAGACCAAGACAGTGGACTGCTTCCACCCCTAGGGAGGAAAGACAGGTCGCAAAGCTCATAGAAAACAGACTCAATGACTCCCTCTGTTGGGCTGCAGGAACTTCTTGCCTGGAAGCCCCTCTCGGAGGAAAACTTTCTCTTTTTCATCTAAATTGGACTCGTATAACCCAAAACAAGTGGGTTCTGGATGTGGTTTCAAGAGGTTACAAATTCCATTTTCATACCACACCAAGGCCAAGCGGATGGCCAGATCTTCCAAAACATCAATGGTCAGAGGCATTAAACCAGGTGGAAGCTCTCTTGGCTATGAAAGCCATAGAACTAGTTCCACTTTAAGAGATGGGACAAGGTTTTTACTCAAGGCTCTTTCTAGTCCCCAGGAAGCAAAATTCATGGAGACCCATTCTGGATCTGTCAGTCTTGATCACTTTTCTAGAGATACCAAAATTCAAGATGCTTACTCTACAGCAGCTTCTCCCAATGATGACCAAAAATGCATGGATGGTAACTTTGGATTTAAAAGAAGCATATTTACACATTCCCATCAGACAGGAATGCAGAAAATACCTCAGGTTCAAGGCAGGATCGAGGCACTACCAATTCTCTGTGCTGCCCTTTGGATTGTCTACTGCGCCCAGGGTCTTTACCAAGTGCCTGGCTCCAGTAGTAGCTTATTGCAGACTCAAGGGAATTCAAATTTACCCTTATCTGGACAACTGTCTTATTCAGGCAGAGAGCAAGGATGTCTTACTCCAGTATCTACAGTTTGTTCAGAATCCTCTCAAGTTCCTGGGATTCACTGTAAACATAAAGTCAAATTTGACACCCTCACAACAGATAATTTTTCTGGGTGCTTTTCTAAACACAACAACCCAGATGGCATTTCTGACATACGAAAAACAGTTACAGCTGGCTTCAACTTTCAAAGCCTTGGCAACTACAACTCTACTATCTGCAAGGAAATTCCTGCAGGCTCTGGGTTACATGGCCTCCTGCATCCTTCTCGTACCATATGCAAGACTACATATGAGGAAAATACAGTGGTACCTAAAAAGTGTATGGTCTCAGCATTGTCACAGTCTAGACGTACTGATCTCCGTCCTGCCTTGTCTTCAAAAGGAATTCCTTTGGTGGTCCAAGGCATGTACTCTAAACAAAGGAAAACCCTTCTGTCTGCCTCCTGCCACTCAGATTCTAACCACGGATGCCTCAAATTATGCATGGGGAGCCCATTTTCGGGGCAACTGTCTGCAGGGCCTTTGGACAAAGGATCTGAAGCACCTGCATATCAATTTAAAGAAAATGTTAGCCATTCAGAAAGCTCTATTGGCCTTCAGGAATATTCTACAACCAGGACAACTACTGATACGGACAGACAACACAACAGTTATGTGGTACATAAACAAGCAAGGGGGATCTCATTCCTACCCCCTTTGCAGACTAGCCGTGGATCTTTGGAACACAGCTCTAGCTTGCAATCTGGACCTTCAAGCACAGTTTCTACCAGGGAAGCAAAACTTCCTGGCAGACAGTCTGAGCAGAAACCTTTCGGATCCACACGAATGGATGTTGGACTCCGACATATTCAAGATGATTACAGCAGTCTGGGGATGTCCTCACATAGACCTCTTTGCATCCCACCTCAATTATCTACAAAGTTTTTGCACCAGGACTTTCCACGATCAGGCTTGGAAAGTGAATGCTCCATCATTCAGTTGGAGAAACCTCTCGGGATATGCCTTTCCACCTCTTCCACGGGTATTACTAAAGATCAAGCAGGACAAGCCCAAGATGATAATCTTGCTGACCCCAAATTGACCTAGACAGTTCTGGTACCCAACACTGAGAAACCTTCGTCTAGAGCCACCCTGGGTTTTACCACAGATTCTGAACCTTCTGTCCCAACACCAGGGTCAAATTCTACACTCCCATGTCAAAACTCTCAGCCTGGCGGCCTGGTTAATCCAGGATTTTTGATTCATTCTCTCCTACCCAAGCAGGTTATGGATGTCATTTTAGAAGCCAGACGTCCTAGCACTAGAAAATCTTATGCAGGAAAATGGAAAAGATTTTGTTCCTGGATGCAGGCTCAGGATTCTGAACCTCTTATTCCTAACATTCCTCAGATTTTACTTTACCTGTCAGACCTCTTACATAAGGGTGTCTCTTTCTCTTCCATAAAGATACACACTTCTGCTATTTCTGCTCATTATAATACAGACCCTCCTATCTTTTCCCACCAGCTCATGAGACAATTTCTCAGAGGAGCTAAGAACTTAAGGCCCCCTAGATCTTTTCCCATTCCTGCTTGGGATCTTAACTATGTTTTGGAAAAGCTCACCTTACCTCCTTTTGAGCCTGCTGCCTCATTTGACATCAAGTTTTTATCTTGGAAGACAACCATCCTTTTAGCTCTGACCTCTGCCAGGAGGGTTTCAGAGTTGCAAGCTCTTATGGCTGTGGAACCTTGTATTATTTTTCATCAAGACAGGGTGTCTTTAAGGACTAATCCTACTTTCATGCCTAAGGTGGTTTCCAAAGTGGTTTTAAATCAAACTATTCACTTGCCAACTTTTTTCCCCACTCCTCAAAATAAAGGGGAAAGGATCTTACATTCCTTGGATGTACACAGACAACTACGTTTTTACCTGGACAGAACCAAGGACATTAGGAAATCAGAGCAATTGTTTGTTTCTTATGCTTCAAGTTCCCAAGGTAAAGCCATTTCAAAACAGACCATTTCTAAATGGATTGCTCATGGAATCAGATTTTGCTATTCACACCATGGAAAGCAAATCCCAAGGAGTATAAGGACTCACTCTACCAGAGCTGCTGCCACTTCAGCTGCCTTCCTCAGGAGTTCCTACCAAAGACATTTTGGAAGCTGCAACTTGGAGTTCAGTGCCTACTTTTTCCAAGCACTACAATCTACCTCTCTACTCTAAGTCTAGGGCAGGCTTTGCTTATGCAGATGTCCTTCAAGGATGCATCTGCAGTCCTTACATATGGGTTGTCCTGCCTCAGGCAGCCCTTCGGTCGGCCGGATTCCAAAGTCTGGGTCTGGCGTCGGCTGATGTCACCCTTTCCCCGACGTCAGAGTGCCTGGGGTATAAAAACGTCAGCCGACGCCATCTTCCTCGGTCTTTCTTGCCGCGTGGTGCCCGAAGCAGAAGCAGTTCGCAAGTGCCAGTCGGCCAGCTCCTGTAACTTCAGCTACCGAAGACTTCAAAAGCTAAGTACCCCGTTGGGGACTCTTTCTTGCCTCAGCCGATGTCAGATCAAATGCTTAAAGTTAATAATTGCTTAACTTGTGGGAAACCAATACCTCATAAGGATTTACATTCTTACTGCCTCCCCTGCCTAGGCCCAGACCACGACGTCTCGGCCTGTACTGCCTATGCCTCCTTCAACCGACGCACTCTTAGGAGTCGGGCGGAGTTTGCAGAGGAATTTTTTGGGGCTAGTTACTGTTATAATATACCGTCGGAGACTCCGACTTCTCATTTAACCAAAAAACGGAAGGACAAGGACCGACACACGCGGACCGTGGTTTCGGCTGAAACCATGCCTAGGCCTACTGCGAGTGTCTCGGTCTCGGCTGAAACCGAGTCCTTGGTACTTCAGACCATGGATACCGCTCAACCGACAACCTCGGCCCCGGAGGCCTCTTCTGAGTCGGTTATAGAATTTCCCTTGGAAATCGGTGTTCAGGAAACATCCAACACCACTCCCTTAGACAAAACTACGCCAGCACGTGGAGCAGCCAGGCCTCCTGCATCCATGTCCATAAAAGCATTCACTAGGGCTAAAGCTGCTAAACAGACAAAATTTCTGCCTCCCAAGGCTATTCCTCAGGGATCCTCTACAGGTTCACAGATTTTAAGTTTAGCTGAGGACCTTATTTCCTTAATTAGGGCCTCTCAGCCTCATCCGGACAGGGGCTCTCAACCTCCTCTAGGCAAAAGGCCCAGGGTTGAGCCCACTGATCCCCAGTCCTCTGATGAGGCCTCAGATGGCTCTGCTCTTTCAGACTACCAGGAGGAGGCCTTTTCGGCCTACGAGGATTCTGTTGCAGAGGAATCTATTCCCTCTGCCTCCCCTCCTGAAGAGCTGTCCTTTGGGGAGACCCTTCACTCCATGAGAGAGCATTTCCAATGGCAGGGCCAGGAATTCTCCGATTCCAGGAAGAGATTAAGGACTTTGCATTTACCTCAGCATAGACCTTTGGCTATTCCTCCTGTTTTAAATGTTATTGATGATGTGTATTCTGAGTCTAGCATTTCCTGACTCCTTCCTCCGGCTCCTGTCAAACCCGATAGGTACTACAGGGTCCCGGACTCAGCATCATTTCCTTTACAAGGCCCACTCTGCTGACCCAGAAACGATTTCCCAGGGCCCTAAAGGGTTGCAACTGCCACTACTAAAAATCCACTCTCAAAGAAATGGGAATGCCACAGATGGGGTAAAGTCCCCAATTTACAAAAGTCAAGGCTTGATCCCAAAAATTTACCCATACCTGGACGACTGCCTGCTACAAGGGGACAACAAAAGCAAGCTGACAACAGATTTACAAAGGGTCATTTACTTGCTACAAGGACTGGGATACACAGTCAATTTACAAAAGTCAAGGCTGATACCATCCCAAACAAGGACATTCTTGGTGAATTGGACACAGTACAACAAATGGCATTCCTCACTACAGAAAACAAAAAGAACTTCCTCTTTACTTCTTGGCACTAACAAAACTGAACAAGTTAACAGCAAGAAAAGTTCTGCAGGCCTTGGGCTTCATGGCATCATGCATAATCTTGGTCCCATTTGCCAGACTACATATGAGGAAACTACAGTGGTACCTAAAGAATTTATGGTCCCAACACAGACACAGTCTAGAAACAGAAATCCCACTAATTCCATGCTTAAAACAGGAGTTCCTATGGTGGGCTCAGGCATGCCAGTCAAACCCAGGCCTACCCTTTCGCAGATGTCAACCAAGCCAGACCATCACAACAGGCGCTTCAGACCTAGGATGGGGGCCCACATGCTGGACAAATGCGTGCAAGGATTGTGGACACAGGATCAACTTCACCTGCACATCAATCTAAAAGAAATGCTGGCAGTAAAACTGGCAATCCAAAAGTTCAAACCATTTCTCAAAGAGGGACAGTTGATGATAAGGACAGACAACACCACAGTCATGTGGTACATCAACAAACAGGGAGGCACTCATTCATAACCTATATGGAGAATGTCCTTGGAGCTGTGGACCCTGGCACTCAGCTACAACATTCAGTTACAGGCAATATTTGTACCAGGGAAAGACAATACTCTAGCAGACATATTAAGCAGAACCACTTCGGATGCCCACGAATGGAAGCTGCACCCGGACATCTTCAAGACCATCTCAAAGAAATGGGGAATGCCACAGATAGACCTATTCGCATCACCTCTCAATCACCAGCTCAAAAAATTCTGCACAAGGACATTCCACCCACTAGCATGGAAAATGGACTCACTCTCCTTCAACTGGAAAGGCCTAACAGCATATGCATTCCCACCTCTTCCTTTGATACACAAGGTACTACTAAAAATCAAGGAAGAACGTCCAAGGATAATCCTGATAGCTCCAAACTGGCCAAGACAACACTGGTACCCACTTCTGAAGAGCATGTCTCGGAACAATATGTGGCCAATACCCCTGATGCCTTTGATGTTAACTCAGAACAACTACAGCATCATACATCCAAACCTAAAAACGCTGCAACTGACTGCATGGAACATCACATAGCAGCAGCTAATCCAGAACTCTCCCAAAGAGTTAAAGACATTATTCTTGAAGCACGCAGACCTTCAGCAAGAAGGAACTATGCTGGAAAATGGAAAAGGTTTGTCATTTGGAGTACGGAAAGAGGAAAAGATGTGTCAAACATAGATATGCCTAACATTCTGGAGTATCTGGCCGAACTTCTTCATTCAGGCCTGTCCTACTCCTCCATCAAGATACATGCATCAGCTATTTCAGCAGAATACAGCTTTGATCCACCTGTTTTTCGCACCCTTTGCTCAGGCAGTTCCTCAGAGGAATCAAGAATGTAAAACCTCCAAGGAAACCACCATTACCAGCTTGGGATTTAAACTTTGTGCTAGAAAAGTTGACACTATCACCCTTTGAACCAGCAGCAACAGCAGACCTACAACACCTGTCATGGAAAACTGCTTTCCTACTAGCAATTACTTCAGCAAGGAGGGTTTCAGAACTACAGGCCTTAATGGCAGTGCAACCCTTCCTAATCTTCCACCAAGATAGAGTGTCCATGAGGACTAATCCTACATTTATGCCCAAGGTGGTATCCAGAGTGTCTTTAAACCAGGCAATCCACCTACCTACCTTCTTTCCCAACCCACAAAACAGAAGGGAAATAATACTGCATACCTCGGATGTACATAGACAGCTACGCTACTACTTGGACAGAACAAAACATAGCAGAAAGACTGACCAACTTTTGTAGCCTATGCAACAGGAAGGGAAGGAAAAGCTATTTCCAAACAGACAATCTCCAAATGGATAGGAAATTGCATACGATACTGTTACTCCTTCCATGGAAAACCAATTCCACAGAACATAAGACCTCATTCTACAAGGGCAGCAGCCACTACCACAGCCTTCTTACGAGGAGTGGCAACCAAAGACATTATTGAGGCGGCTACTTGGACCTCCGTGCATACATTTGCCAAGCATTATAATTTGCCTCTATATTCCAGATCCCGAGCAGGGTTTGCCACTGCTGTACTGCAAGGGATCCTAAACACACCATAATCTACTTTTATCCTCCTCCCTAGTTGGCTATGGTATTCTACCCACTTGTTATGACTGCAGATGCATCCATGAAGGACATAGTACAGTTTTGTACCTACCATAAATGTAGATGTCCGAACTGGATAGCATCTGCAGTCAGGATTACCTCCTCCTTCCCTCTGTGGTACTCCTAGGGTGTTTACCCTCCTAATAGCTACTTGTTGGGGAGTCTTTATGGTGTATTTGTTTGTATATATGTACATATATGCTTATTGTGGTGTTTACCTCTATCTATTTGGAAACATTGGCATCTATCCAAATTTTAGCCTGCAAGAGGGCTACTGGCATCTGGGGCAAGAAACACTGAGGAAAATGGCGTCGGCTGATGCTTATATACCCGAAGACCAACAGAGATGACGTCGGGTGGAGTGCGACATCAGCGCCGGACCCGACTTTGGAATGCCGACTGCAGGGCTGCCTGACGACAGGACAACCCACTTGTTATGACTGCAGATGCTATCCAGTTCGGACATCTACATTTATGGTAGGTACAAAACTGTACTTTTGTTCAGAATCATCTCAAGTTCCTGGGATTCACTGTAAACATAAAAAAGTCAAATTTGACACCCTCACAACAGATAATTTTTCTGGGTGCTTTTCTAAACACAACAACCCAGATGGCATTTCTGACATACGAAAAACAGTTACAGCTGGCTTCAACTTTCAAAACCTTGGCAACTACAACTCTGCTATCTGCAAGGAAATTCCTGCAGGCTCTGGGTTACATGGCCTCCTGCATCCTTCTCGTACCATATGCAAGACTACATATGAGGAAAATACAGTGGTACCTAAAAAGTGTATGGTCTCAGCATTGTCACAGTCTAGACATACTGATCTCCATCCTGCCTTGTCTTCAAAAGGAATTCCTTTGGTGGTCCAAGGCATGTACTCTAAAAAAAGGAAAACCCTTCTGTCTGCCTCCTGCCACTCAGATTCTAACCACGGATGCCTCAAATTATGCATGGGGAGCCCATTTTCGGGGCAACTGTCTGCAGGGCCTTTGGACAAAGGATCTGAAGCACCTGCATATCAATTTAAAGAAAATGTTAGCCATTCAGAAAGCTCTATTGGCCTTCAGGAATCTTCTACAACCAGGACAACTACTGATACGGACAAACAACACAACAGTTATGTGGTACATAAACAAGCAAGGGGGATCTCATTCCTACCCCCTTTGCAGACTAGCCGTGGATCTTTGGAACACAGCTCTAGCTTGCAATCTGGACCTTCAAGCAGTTTCTACCAGGGAAGCAAAACTTCCTGGCAGACAGTCTGAGCAGAAACCTTTCGGATCCACACGAATGGATGTTGGACTCCGACATATTCAAGATGATTACAGCAGTCTGGGGATGTCCTCACATAGACCTCTTTGCATCCCACCTCAATTATCTACAAATTTTTTGCACCAGGACTTTCCACGATCAGGCTTGGAAAGTGGATGCTCCATCATTCAGTTGGAGAAACCTCTCGGGATATGCCTTTCCACCTCTTCCTCTTCTTCCACGGGTATTACTAAAGATCAAGCAGGACAAGCCCAAGATGATAATCTTGCTGACCCCAAATTGACCTCGACAGTTCTGGTACCCAACACTGAGAAACCTTTGTCTAGAGTCAACCTGGGTTTTACCACAGATTCTGAACCTTCTGTCCCAACACCAGGGTCAAATTCTACACTCCCATGTCAAAACTCTCAGCCTGGCGGCCTGGTTAATCCAGGATCTTTGATTCATTCTCTCCTACCCAAGCAGGTTATGGATGTCATTTTAGAAGCCAGATGTCCTAGCACTAGAAAATCTTATGCAGGAAAATGGAAAAGATTTTGTTCCTGGATGCAGGCTCAGGATTCTGATCCTCTTATTCCTAACATTCCTCAGATTTTACTTTACCTGTCAGACGTCTTACATAAGGGTGTCTCTTTCTCTTCCATAAAGATACACACCTCTGCTATTTCTGCTCATTATAATACAGACCCTCCTATCTTTTCCCACCAGCTCATGAGACAATTTCTCAGAGGAGCTAAGAACTTAAGGCCCCCTAGATCTTTTCCCATTCCTGCTTGGGATCTTAACTATGTTTTGGAAAAGCTCACCTTGCCTCCTTTTGAGCCTGCTGCCTCATCTGACATCAAGTTTTTATCTTGGAAGACAGCCATCCTTTTAGCTCTGACCTCTACCAGGAGGGTTTCAGAGTTGCAAGCTCTTATGGCTGTGGAACCTTATATTATTTTTCATCAAGACAGGGTGTCTTTAAGGACTAATCCTACTTTCATGCCTAAGGTGGTTTCCAAAGTGGTTTTAAATCAAACTATTCACTTGCCAACTTTTTTCCCCACTCCTCAAAATAAAGGGGAAAGGATCTTACATTCCTTGAATGTACACAGACAACTACGTTTTTACCTGGACAGAACCAAGGACATTAGGAAATCAGAGCAATTGTTTGTTTCTTATGCTTCAAGTTCCCAAGGTAAAGTCATTTCAAAACAGACCATTTCTAAATGGATTGCTCATGGAATCAGATTTTGCTATTCACACCATGGAAAGCAAATCCCAAGGAGTATAAGGACTCACTCTACCAGAGCTGCTGCCACTTCAGCTGCCTTCCTCAGGGGAGTTCCTACCAAAGACATTTTGGAAGCTGCAACTTGGAGTTCAGTGCCTACTTTTTCCAAGCACTACAATCTACCTCTCTACTCAAGTCTAGGGCAGGCTTTGCTTATGCAGATGTCCTTCAAGGATGCATCTGCAGTCCTTACATATGGGTTGTCCTGCCTCAGGCAGCCCTTCGGTCGGCCGGATTCCAAAGTCTGGGTCTGGCGTCGGCTGATGTCACCCTTTCCCCGACGTCAGAGTGCCTGGGGTATAAAAACGTCAGCCGACGCCATCTTCCTCTGTCTTTCTTGCTGCGTGGTGCCCGAAGCAGAAGCAGTTCGCAAGTGCCAGTCGGCCAGCTCCTGTAACTTCAGCTACCGAAGACTTCAAAAGCTAAGTACCCCGTTGGGGACTCTTTCTTGCCTCAGCCGATGTCAGATCAAATGCTTAAAGTTAATAATTGCTTAACTTGTGGGAAACCAATACCTCATAAGGATTTCCATTCTTACTGCCTCCCCTGCCTAGGCCCAGACCACGACGTCTCGGCCTGTACTGCCTGTGCCTCCTTCAACCGACGCACTCTTAGGAGTCGGGCGGAGTTTGCAGAGGAATTTTTTGGGGCTAGTTACTGTTATAATATGCCGTCGGAGACTCCGACTTCTCATTTAACCAAAAAATGGAAGGACAAGGACCGACACACGCGGACCGTGGTTTCGGCTGAAACCATGCCTAGGCCTACCGCGAGTGTCTCAGTCTCGGCTGAAACCGAGTCCTTGGTACTTCAGGCCATGGAAAACCGCTCAACCGACAACCTCGGCCCCGGAGGCCTCTTCTGAGTCGGTTATAGAATTTCCCTTGGAAACCGGTGTTCAGGAAACATCCGACACCACTCCCTTAGACAAAACTATGCCAGCACATGGAGCAGCCAGGCCTCCTGCATCCATGTCCATAAAAGCATTCACTAGGGCTAAAGCTGCTAAACAGACAAAATCTCTGCCTCCCAAGGCTATTCCTCAGGGATCCTCTACAGGTTCACAGATTTTAAGTTTAGCTGAGGACCTTATTTCCTTAATTAGAGGCTCTCAGCCTCATCCGGACAGGGGCTCTCAACCTCCTCTAGGCAAAAGGCCCAGGGTTGAGCCCACTGATCCCCAGTCCTCTGATGAGGCCTCAGATGGTTCTGCTCTTTCAGACTACCTGGAGGAGGCCTTTTCGGCCTACGAGGATTCTGTTGCAGAGGAATCTATTCCCTCTGCCTCCCCTCCTAAGGAGCTGTCCTTTGGGGAGACCCTTCACTCCATGAGAGAGCATTTCCAATGGCAGGGCCAGGAATTCTCCGATTCCAGGAAGAGATTAAGGACTTTTTTGCATTTACCTCAGCATAGACCTTTGGCTATTCCTCCTGTTTTAAATGTTATTGATGATGTGTATTCTGAGTCTAGCATTTCCCCCGACTCCCTTCCTCCGGCTCCTGTCAAACCCGATAGGTACTACAGGGTCCCGGACTCGCATCATTTCCTTTACAAGGCCCACTCTGCTGACCCAGAAACGATTTCCCAGGGCCCTAAAGGGGTTGCAACTGCCACTACTAAAAATCCACTCCCCTCTGAAAGGGAGTCCAGGGCTTTAGAGAGATGGGGTAAAAAAGTGTATACTTCTTCCATTCTTTCTATGAGGGCATTAAATTGTCAATTCCATATGATACAGTACCAGGAGTATTTGTTAGATGAATTGCATAAAAAACTGTCTTCACCTGAACCCCTAGATCGCAAGTCACTTCAGGATCTGGTACATAACTCTCAACAGGTTAGCAACCATTTCTTGCAATGTGGTTATGATGCATTGGCAGCTTCATGTAGGTCAGCAATGACAGGTGCAGTCATACGTAGGCATGCTTGGCTGAAGGAACAAACTCTGCCAGATCATGTTAAAGCAAAGCTTCTGGATGCTCCACTGGAAAAGCAAAAGTTATTTGGCTCCACTGGTCAGGAGGTCTTAAAGAAATTTGAGGAAAAGGCTAAATCTGTACAAACAGTCAAAGATTTTCTCCAGGTCCAACCACCAAGATTTAGCAGAAATTGGCCTTCTAAGAATTGGTCCTTTCCGGACACAGAGAGATTTCAGAGAGGCAAGTACAGGCGTGCCAGAGGTAGGGGGCAAGCTTGAGGCTCCTACAGAGGACGTCAATGGCAGCCTCCTAACCAGAGAGGTAGTGCAGGACCTACAATGGCTGCACAAGGACAAACTCAATGACTTCACCTTGACCCCGCTGACCAGGGCTCAATTGGAAGCACCTTTGGGCGGAAAGCTATCTTTATTCTCAAGAAATTGGCACAGTATTACAAGGGACAAATGGACACTGCAAATAATAGACAAAGGATACAGGTTCCATTTTCATACATTACCAAAAAGAAAAGGCATGCCAAACCTGCCACCGAATCAAAGGGCAGAGGCTTTAAAACAAATTGCCAACCTATTGCAAATGAAAGCTATAGAAAAGGTTCCTCTCACAGAACAAGGCCAAGGATTTTATTCCAGACTATTCCTTGTCCCAAGAAAAGAAAAACAATGGGGGCCTATTCTCGACTTGTCCGCACTGAATACTTATCTCATTGTGCCAAAATTCAAAATGCTGACCCTACAGCAACTCCTTCCCATGCTGGGCAAGGGGTCTTGGCTGGTAACTCTAGACCTCAAGGAGGCATACCTGCATGTCCCTATCAGACAAAGTTGCAGAAGACACCTCAGATTTCTTGCAGGTTCAGAGCATTATAAATTCTCAGCATTGCCCTTTGGCTTATCTACTGTGCCCAGAGTATTCACGAAATGCCTGGCATCAGTAATCGCACACTGCAGACTTCAGGGGATTCAAATATACCCATACCTGGATGACTGCCTTATACAAGCGGACAGCCAACAAACTTTGGTAAAACACTTGAATTATGCCATCCGCCTACTTCAGGCCTTGGGATACACAGTCAATATTCACAAATCAAGACTTGTTCCATCCCAAAGAATAACTTTTCTGGGTGCGGAACTACATACAACCACCCAAATGGCTTTTCTCACAGAAGAAAAACAAAGACAACTACCGGATTACTTCAAAAATCTGACAAAACAAACTCAGCTGACTGCAAGGAAAATCCTGCAGGCCCTGGGTTACATGGCATCGTGCATTCTTCTGATTCCACAAGCAAGGCTGCATATGAGGAAACTACAGTGGTACCTAAGGAGTTTATGGTCTCGGCACAGACACAGCCTAGAAGCTTTGATACCACTCATTCCATGTCTTCAAAAGGAATTTCTGTGGTGGGCTCAAGCAAGCCAGTCAAACAGGGGTCTGCCCTTCAGCAAACCAATAACCAGCCAAACCATTACATCGGACGCTTCAGACCATGGATGGGGAGCACACATGGAGGGCAGATGCATCCAAGGACTATGGTCACAGAAAGAATTGCGCATGCACATAAACCAAAAGGAAATGCTGGCAGTGATACATGCAATCGAGACCTTCAAACACTTTCTGCATCAAGGCCACCTGCTAATAAGGACAGACAATACCACAGTTATGTGGTACATAAACAAGCAAGGAGGTACCCATTCCTACCCTCTTTGCAGGCTGGCAATGAATCTTTGGGAACTTTCCCTAAAGCTCAGTATAGAGCTGCAATCCCAGTTTGTGCCAGGAAAAGACAATATACTGGCAGACAGCCTAAGTAGGAATCTCATGGATCCACACGAATGGATGTTGCACCCAGACATCTTCCTTCAGATAACACAATCATGGGGCAGGCCTGACATAGATCTTTTTGCCTCCCACCACAACCATCAGCTGTAGAAATTCTGCTCAAGGACATACCACCCACAAGCATGGAAAGTGGACGCCCTCTCTTTCAGCTGGAATACTCTAACAGTGTATGCATTTCCACCTCTTCCACTAATGACGAAGGTCTGGCTGTAAATCAGGACAGAGCAGCCAAAAGTGATTCTGGTAGCTCCGAACTGGCCAAGAGAGCACTGGTACCCACTGTTAAGGAGCATGTCATGCACGAAACCGTGGCCTTTACCACAATGGTCACTACTTCTGACACAGCACAATTACAAAACTCTGCACTCCAGCCTGAAAACCCTGCAACTGACAGCCTGGAGAATACCTTGACTCCTCACCAGGAAAAGCTATCCAAGAGAGTGAAGGATATCATCATGGAAGCTCGCAGGCCTTCCACAAGAAAGGCATATTCAGCAAAATGGAAAAGATACCACACTTGGAGCACCGCAAAGGGCCTAGATGCGATAGTGATGAGCATGGCACATATCCTGGAATACTTGGCAGAAATGCTCCACAATGGCCTTTCTTACTCTTCCATAAAAATTCATGCTTCAGCAATTTCAGCAGAATACAATACTGATCCACCTGTCTTCTCTCATCCTCTCCTAAGGCAGTTTCTAAGAGGAATTATAAACATCAATCCTCCAAGGAAACCACCAGTGCCTACATGGCACCTTAACTTCATGTTGGAAAAGTTAACTCTACCTCCCTTTGAACCAGCAGCATCTTCAGAACTACAGTTCGTGTCTTGGAAGACTGCCTTCCTTCTGGCCATAACCTCAGCAAGAAGTGTATCTGAATTGCAGGCCCTCATGGCAGTACAACCATTTCTTATTTTTCATCAGGACAGAGTCTCTCTGAGAACCAATCCTTCATTCATGCCAAAGGTGGTATCCAGGGTCTCACTAAACCAAGCTATTTACCTGCCTACCTTTTTTCCAAATCCACAAAATAAGGGGGAAAAACTTCTGCATACCCCGGACATTCACAGACAGTTGCGCTACTACTTGGACAGAACTAAGCCTTACAGAAAATCTGACCAGCTCTTTGTAGCATATGCTGCTGGTATGCAAGGAAAAGCAATTTCCAAACAGACAATTTCAAAATGGATAGGGAATTGCATTCGATTCTGCTACTCTTTTCATGGCAAAACTGTGCCAGCTAACATTAGACCTCATTCCACCAGAGCCACAGTCACCTCCACAGCCTTCTTAAGAGGGGTGGCTACCAAAGACATTTTAGAAGCTGCTACATGGAGCTCCATGCATACATTTTCCAAGCGTTACAATTTACCTTTATATTCCAGATCCAGAGCAGGCTTTGCTACGGCAGTCCTGCAGGGCATTTTAGCTACACCATCCTTTTCTTAGATCCTACCACTCCCAGCTTGGCTATGGTATTCTACCCATATGTAAGGACTGCAGATGCATCCTTGAAGGACATAGTGCAGTTTTGTACCTACCATAAATGTAGATGTCCGATAGGTATGCATCTGCAGTCAGATTTACCCTCCCTCCTTCCCCTCTGTGGTATTTCTTGGGTACTTATCCCTCTTATAGCTAGCTGGGGTTATCTGTTATGGTGTATTTGTTTTATATTACTGTGCATGTTTGGAATTTTTTGCATCTCTCCAAATTTAGCCTTCCTTAGAGGGCACCTGGCATCTGGGGCAAGAAAAACTGAGGAAGATGGCATCGGCTGACGTTTTTATACCCCAGGCGCTCTGACGTCGGGGAAAGGGCGACAGCCAACGTCGGACCCAGACTTTGGAATCCGGCCGACCGAAGGGCTGCCTGAGGCAGGACAACCCATATGTAAGGACTGCAGATACATACCTATCGGACATCTACATTTATGGTAGGTACAAAACTGTACTTTTTGCAGGGCCTTTTAGCCGCCCCCTCTACTATATGACCACCTCCCTTTCTTTCTGCTTTGGGATTCTACCCTACAGTCATGACTGCAACAGTGAAACACGATGAACATAGTACAGTTGTGTACACTTACCATAAATGTAGATGTTCGAGTGTCTTCACTGTTGCAGTCTGGGTTTCCCGCCCTCCTGTCCCCTCTTATTTTTTTTCTTTTGTGTGATTCCTTTTTTTCACCCTTCTTCTGAGGTGTATTTGCAAAGGGTATGGGACCTTACTCATTTTGGAACTTCTGACATCTGGGGTAAGAAAAACTGGAGAACATGGTGTCAGCTGTCAGCTTTGTACTCCTGGTGCTCTGACGTCAGGGAGCATGGCTGAATAGCCGACGCCGGACCCAGACTTTGGGATTCTGGCCGACCGAGGACTGCCTGCCGGCAGGGGAGAACCCTACAGTCATGACTGCAACAGTGAAGACACACGAACATCTACATTGATGGTAAGTGTATGCAACTGTACTTTCTGAAGGCTTTATGGGTCTCCTTGAAACTGATTACGTATAGATCTACAATCACAGGACCACATACATATCTGCTGACTTCACAAGACCCAAATATGAAAGGTTTAAAACATGAGGAGAATAAGTGTAGGATGATTTCCCTGCTTATTTTAGCAGAAGTATATTGGTGTCAAGCGGGAATAGAAATTGAACCAGTAGTAGATAAAAATCAGGCAGCAACCAAATGTGCCAAAAAGCTAAAAATATAAAGCGAAGGATCAGATGAGAAGGCTAGAAATGTGGAAAATGAATAAATGCAGTTGCAAGTATTGAAAACTCTTGGAATAACCTCATGTTGGTGGCCCAAGATAGTGGATTACGTACACTTTGATTTACAAAGTTCATTGAACATGTGGGAGAAACAGACAAATATGGGTTTTGTAAAGTAGGACTGCAAACAGTTGCATATCTTGTTGCTGGTTGTGATGTATTGCAGAAGAACTGTATACTGAAAGGCATAATAATGTGGCAAGTGTGTTGCATTGAGACTTGTGCAAGCATTGTAATACTGAAGTAGCTGAAAAACATTGGAAACATAAGCCGCAAAGCATTATAGAAAATGATGTTCATCACGTGGGATCACCCATTACCAACAGTTCAAAAAACAGATGCAAGAAAACCAATAGTCTGACAAGAAGACAGAGTAACATTGATCTTTGCAATTGCTGCACCCATTGACTACAGTGTTTTACATACAGAGTGGCATAAAGTCATAAAATACCAGGATTTGCAGGCAGAAACAAGGTCAATGTGAAAGGAGGATAACAAGCAATCTCAATAGTAGTAGTAGTAGCAATGGTTTTTATAAAAAGTATTTACATTCATACTTGGATATGTTACTGATGTGTATAACTCCATATGAATTGGAGGAACTGTGTACATTGCAAGTACTGTAAAGAGCACTTCTAGCTAACATCAAAGATTGAAACAATACTAATTTCATGAACTTTAATCATACTCTGACTTAGGAATGGGGTCCAATTCCCATCATGGCATTAGAAAACCAAAAGACTTGGAGAAATTGAAGTTCAACATGTCAGTGACATGAACACTTTGAGAGAGAAGAATCCTCCTTTATCAACCACTGAGAATAACATTCAAGTTAACATCTTTCTCCTCAGTTTATCATGTCAGATCATGAAGATTTATCCTCAAACTGTTTAGTCTGTCCCCCTGAAAATTCTGTGGGAAGACTTCCTCCTCTTTAAAATAATCCAAGGCTAGTTGTAAGTATACTTCCTTTCTAAGATGGCAGCTGATCAAGTACATGTTGAATAGTGTCCTAGTGTGAAAACCTAGACATTGTTTAAAAAAAAAAAAGTTATTTTGTTTAAATATTGGTTGCTGGCTAATCATCACATTGTCTGGATGCCAGCAAAGAACCATGGTAAATGTAAGGCAAAGATCGACAAGAAAAGAAGAAAATTCTCTGGCTGGAGACGATTCTTGTAACTGTTTGGTGAAAAGCTGTTTAGTTGCAGCTTTAGTACAAGAGATGTTATTTCGTAATTTAGAGGAAAACAAATCAAATGCAGAGTTTGAAATAAATAGGACACTGAAAGAATATATAAATTCAAGTAAGAAAGGCTGCAAAAATAAGTTTAAATAGCCATTCAGATAAGCTAATAAAACTGTAGAAATTGAAATGAGGGAAAGATTGGCAAAGCATGAGGCTTGTCAAGAATTGTTAAACAGAAAACAGCACACGTAGAAAACTAAGTTGTTAATATGTATAAGTGGTTGTGATGCATTTGATTGGTCCATAATATGTTTAAATATGGATGAACTTCTAATTAAACTTGTTCTGATGAAGTTTGATATTAAACCTTATGAAAGTGCTTAATTATTGTTTGAGCCATTTCTTTCTTTTTGGCACAATGTTTGTTGTTTTACTGGTTTTTATTTCCTTTGTTTTGTTTTATTAGGGACTGCTGAGTATGCTGATGGTACTAAGGTAAGAAAATATTCTTGGTTTCAATCTTCACATTGTAACAGTAAAGACTGGGAAAAAAGCAAATTTAAAATGTGATATCTGGGTGCTGAGAGCTGTAAATGTGTATTTATTACATTGTATATTGCACATACACAAAAACACATTAATCTCAATATCCACCTCTACAAAAATGGTGAAGCTATTACATTTAATGTTCTTAATTTAGCCTATAGATTTTAAGTAAAAATACTTGAAAGTGATGAAAAAATGATAGTTATATGCAGTGTAACAAGCTGGAATTCTTCCACTAGATCCTGCTTTTAGCTGAAGACTGTAAAAGCTCTGAACAGTGTGTTCTGAATTACCTTTTTCTCTGTCTCTGCCAGATACTTTGTAAATAACTTTTTAAAGGTATATCAGCAAGCAGTGCAGTGAAAATAAAAACGTGAGAATTAGTGTGCTGTATGTATTTTTAAGTAAAAAGGCTAAAGAAAACATGAAATGTGAAGTTGTTCTATCTCGCCATTCATTCTTTACTAATGGGTTCGGAGCTCTGAGTAGGCCAATTTCAAAGCTCGAGGTCTTCAAAGATCTTGAGGCCAAGTCCCTATCCCATGATGGCACCTAAAGTTATCCCAGATCTAGTTTGCCACTGCAATATTTCAGAGGTTCTGCATTAGCTTGGGCCAGTAAAACTGCTTTTTCATTCTTTACTTAAAACATTTGCTAGTTAGTTTTAGGTAGTTTAGAAGAGTTTATAAAGCTCTCATAGCTTTTTGGTGTGCTTACCTACTTTATATCCCTTCCCATTAGTGTGCTTTAAAGTTTTGTAGTTGGACTCTTGTTTTAAGCCTAGTTTAAAGATCTTTTTCTAAATATAGTGTGTGTGTTCAGTGACCTTTTGTCACAATTTATACTTATTACTTAGTTATTTGCTGTGTGGTGTGTTAGCCATAAGATTTTTTTTTTTTAGATGAGGTTTAGTAGTTAATTACTGTTGAAGTTTGCAGTTGACACTATCTTTGTCATATATTATTCCTTAGACAATATTAGATAAAGTTTGTTGTGTCTCTTAGTAGCTATCCTCTTTTTATTCCGTAGTCTGCTTAGTATTTCTTGTGTGCTTTAGACAGACTATTTCTGTCACTTTAGCATTTATATTACTGTTACTCTGTGTGTGTGTGCGCGCGCGACTTAGCCTGATTTTATTTAAGGCTTGTGTGAATAATTACTGTTAAGAATTTGCTGCGGTGACAGTAATTTTCCTTTGGAATTACTATAGCTGACCAAGAGAAGCATCCTGTCAGGTTTTAAGAAGTGCCCAAAATGTGGCCAAAAGATGTCTGTAACAGACAGCCATGTAAATTGTGCCTACTGTCTAGGAGCCCTGCATTTACAGGATCGCTATCCTATATGCCATTCGTTCTTCTCCAGGGTTCTACAGGAAAGGAAAAGAAAACTAATTGACAGAGGTTTGTTGAAACTGTCGTTTCAAGAAGCTTTGAGCAACCAACATGGATCCAGCAAGTCCTCAAAGTCTTCCAAGACATCAGACTCTAAGAAATCAAGAAAATCTTTGACTTCGGCTCCACTGCCATCAAAACCAACAGTCTTTTCTTTTCAGAGCTGGTCCCCAGTCTTGGAACTGGTATCTGAAGCTCCTAAGAGTCCGTTACTGCAGTCAGTGCCACCTTCAGCATGCTCATCTCGGTCCTCTATCAGCCTTTCTGATCTAGATGTGGATCCTATGGTGCAGAAGCTGTAATTGACACCGACCTTGGCAAAAACTTTTCAGCTTTGACCCAAATGTCTTCGGAGCCAAAGACCCTTGCACCAGCTCAAACTGTTCCTCCTCAGAGCCATCCTGGTCCTTCGGAGTTGGACCTTTTGATCATGGAACCCTCTGAGCTGACGCCTGCTCCAGTGTCTTCAGCTCCATACACTCTGACATCCTCTGTGCCGATCGAGGACTCTAATAACCAACACTCTCTACTCTGGTCCGGGGAGGATAGTTGGACCGACTTGTCTGTTTCAACTCTCCCTCTCAGGGCTTTGGCTCGGATGAGCTCTGCTCCTACCTCTGGTTTGGAGCCCACTGTCCGAGTGCCAAGAGTATCAACTGTTTCCTTGAATCCGTCGGCTCCCGTGCATCGGAGCAGAGGTGCTTTCGATGCCATGAGGAGAGTCACGTCTCCTAAGACATCCTCTACCTCAGATCTGGCTTCTTTCTCCCCTAAAGTGCCTGTCTGTTTCTGCCTCATGCATCCTGACCAAGCTTATTGACCCCGAGCCTCAGGAAGCCCCATTGGGTGGCCCTTGCTCTTCCGAGACCTCACCAGAAACTCCCACTGATGAGGTTCCCAGGAAGAGGTTGTGCAAGAGGAAGCATCTAGACTCCCCCCAGGAGTCTCTAACATCAGATACTGACTTAGATGAGTCGGAAGGGTCCCCACGGTCCTCCTCTGAAGATATCTCATTCACTGAGATACTTGAAATCCTTAGGCAGAGGAATGACTGGCAGTCCAAAAGCCAGTCAGTTCTCTTGAAGGCTTTCAGGTCTCAGCCCTCCACCTCTTGGGTGTCTCCGCCCTTCGATGAGCTGATGCAGCTGTTCTCACAAAAGGCATGGGAGTCACCAGATACTATGGAAACTGTCCCTAGGAGAACTAAAAAGTTCATTTCTGCCCCCCTTGACAAATCTTTAACAAAAGGTGTTCCAGTTGATGCCGTGGTGGTGGTGGCAGCCACCAAAAAGGAAATGTCTGAAACTTCCTTGTCTATCCATCCTAACAGAGACTCCCGGATCATGGATAGATATGAGAAGCGCATATTTAGTTCAGTGACATTTGCTCTTTGTTCGCTCAACTATTTAACCAGGTTACAAAGAGATTTCCTTAAAGAGCTAGGAGACACTCTTCAGGGTACAGTAGCTGTAGGAGCTATCGACAAAGTTGCCGCCCAGCTTGCTTTACTCAGTTCTCTAGTAAACTCATCCATGCACCTCATCTCATATGCAGCTGATGGAACAAGTAGGGCAGCAGGTACAGGAGTTGCTCTTAGGAGACACTCCTGGATGCGCTTGTGTGTTCCTTCACGGAGCCTTTCAAGTCATCCTTCATGAATACTGCTTTTGATGGCTCGTCCCTTTTAGGGCCTAAAGTGAAGGAAACCTTATCCAGGGGTGAGCAGGACAGAAAGACTCTGTCTGCCATCGGGGTCTGTTTTTCCACCCTTACCAGAACCTACCCAAAGGGTCAAAAGGGAGGAAAAATGTGTTCCGAAAAGCCCAAGGAGCCTTTCAGGACACACGTGGCAACCTCCCTCCAGAGGCAGGGGGGGGCAATAATGGAAGATGCCACCCTCGAGGCAGAGGGGGTCTACAACACCAGGGCGACAGATCACTTCTCTGGGAAGCCCTGCCAGCGCTCCTGAAAGGAGGCCCAACTGTCCTGCTCTGGAGGCAGTTGGGGGTCACTTATCTTTGTACCCAGATGCCTAGCCAAAAATAAAAGACAGCTGGGTACAAATTATCATTTGCAGAGGATACTTCATCCCATTCACCACTCCCCCTCCACCCATAAGAAAAATCCTGGACGTTCCACCCAGTTACAGGAAACAAGCAACAATAGAGGTCCAAACATTGCTAAGAAAGAGTCATCCAACCCAGTCCCAGCAGACGAGATAGGATCCAGAACTTACTCAAGATTCTTTAGTTCCAAAAAGGACTGGGGACTGGAGACCCATATTGGACCTCAACAGACTGAATAAATATGTAAAGAAAGAGAAGTTCCAGATAGTCACGCTTCAGTCTATACTTCCCTTCTTAGGGAAAGACAAATGGATGTGCTTGATAGATCTCAAGTATGCGTACTACCAAATAAAAATGGCCAGGTCATCCAGGGATTATCTGCACTTCAGGCTGGGAGCCAATCATTACCAGTTTCGAGCCCTGCCCTTTGGTCTCACTACAGCCCCCAGTGTGTTCAGCAAATGCATGGCAGTAGTCACAGCTCACCTGAGGTGTCTAGGATTCCAGGTGTTTCTGTGCCTAGATCATTGGCTCCTTACCGCCACCACCAAGCATCAACTCATTCTGGCCAGGGAGTCCACTCTGTCACTCTGCAATCAACTGGGCATTACAGTCAATTCCAGAAAAATCTGCTTTGTCGCCATCGCAGCATATCGCTTTTATCTGGGCAGAATTGGACACCACCACCACACTAAGGCTTCCAATAGAAAGAGTCTCTGTTCGTCAACTTGTCAGTGTTCTGATATCCCAAGACAGAGCACCAGCATCAGAAGTTCTGAAATTGTTAGGCATGATGGCAGCAGCAATTCTAGCCATACCACTAGCTCATATTCACATACGGATACTACAATGGCTGTTGTTCACTCAATGGTCTTAACAAGAGCTTCCCATGTCTCACACTATAGTCACAAATTCCTGCAAAAAGGATCTTCAGTGGTTGTTGACCATTTGTACTACCCCCTCCAGCAGCCACAGTGGCCTCTGACGCTTCCCTGATAGGGTGAGGGGGCACTTTCGGGGAAAGACAGCCCAAGGCACATGGACTGATCAAGAGAGACATCTGCATATCAATGTCCTCAAGATGAGAGCAATACTTTTGGCTTTCCAGTACTTCCAGAACTCTCTTCCTCGGGGTACGATTACAATTCAGACAGAACATGTTGGTAGTCTGGTATTTGAACAAACAAGGAAGAACCAGGTCTTCCCCTTTTTGTCACAAGGCTCTGAGTATGGCAGTGGCCTGTTTCCACCCAGTGCTTTCTGTTGGTAGTGCACATCCCGAGGAAATCCAGCGTGATAGCAAACAAGCTGAGCAGGGCAATCTTGTTGCCCCACGAGTGGTCCTTCAAGAAAGAAATAGTGGACAGGATATTCTGCAGGTGGGGCCAGCCTTGCTGCAACCTTTTTGCCAGTCATGAACACGAAATGCAGAAGCTACTTTGCCCTGATTCCCCCTCAGGGAGAAGCCCAAAGGGACACACTCGTACACGATTGGCCTTCGGGTCTCCTCTATGCATTTCCACCAATCCCATTGATACCCAGGGTTCTACAGAAAGCAAACACCCTGGGAAGGACCATCATTCTAATAGCCCCTCATAGGCCTCATCAGATTTGGTTCCTCTTCCTTCGACTTCATCTTTTGGAGGACCCTTGAATTCTGGACCCAGTTCCGCACCTTCTGATGCACTTGTCAGGTGAACTGCATCCCTGTCTGCAGTCCCTGAAGCTGACAACTTGGCTGCTCCAATTCCCATCATAGCCAAGTTCCATAATCTCTCCAGTGAGACAAAACAAATCCTCTTATCCTCTCATAAATCTTCTTCTAGGAAGTTATATCTTAGCAAATGAAAAAAATGTTATATATGAGCCTCTAAAACCAATATTGATCCTTACCAAGACCCTATGGCCTCCATTTTAGAGTTGTTGACTATGATTTTTAACAAAGGAGCTGCAGCAGTAACAGTTTGTGGTTCAACTGGCTGCTATTTCTAATTTTCATTTTGGATTTGAAGAATTGAATATTATGTCTTAAGTTATCCAAAGCCTTTCTCAAAGGGACCTTTCATATTAGACCAACTGTGAAATCTCCCTATTCTCCATGGAATCTAAATCTTATGCTTTCCCACATAATTCTTCTGCCATTTGAATGAGCTTCCTCTTGTGACCTCAGATTTTTGTCATGGAAAACTATCTTTTTAGTAGCTATTATTTCTGCCCACGGTGTCAGAGCTTCAGGCTTTATCCATCAAGCCTCCTTATTTGATATTCCATGCTGACAGTCTCACTTATAACAAACCCCTCATTCTTGCCCAAAGTTTGCACTGAAACCAATTTCAACCAAATTATTGATTTGCTAGTCTTCTTTCCCAACCATTCAAACAGTTTAGAGTACATGCTGCACAAACTTGATGTTCACAGACAGCTCAGATTCTATTTGGATAGAACAAAAGATGTTATGTAGTCCAATCTCACCTACATTCTTACCCGTGGGCATTCGGCTCCAACTCAGCCAAACTTTTCTAGCTCAAAGTCTTTCTATTGGCTGGGCTAAGATGGTGTCCCATGCTGCACTGCTCTCTATACGCAGATCTCGTTTGCCGCTCGTGTAGCACTGACATGGTCTTGCTCTTGGCTGTGGCTAAGTACCCTTTTTATTCCTTATTAGAGAAATGTGTTGCAAACAAAAAGCTATTTTAATAGCTATTGTGTGTTCTTGTCTTGTTTTTTGAAAATATTGTGTTTTGGATCGTTTTTCTGTGGTATCCCACTAGCTGTTTCCAACCGGCTAGGTCCATTTTCAATTAGAGGACCTAGTCTGTCCCCTTGCTTTCCTGATGTCTTTTAAGTTTACCAGAACTAAGTACTGTTTAAATTAGAGGTATTAGTCCTTTCTCCTAGTGTTTTTTGTCTAAGGATCGTTTAACTTGGAGATCTTGTGGTTTTTGTGTGTTGTAGTTTTTTCCTGCTTTGTGACTGTTTGACCATTGGTGCTTTTATTCAGTGTTTGATTGTCTTGGTGCTTTAATTTTGTTGGTTAACTATGTCCGAAGATACTAAGGAGCACAAGCCCTCAGATTTCAAGAAGTGCTCTAGGTGCAGTTACAAAATGTCCATTACCGATGGACACTCCATCTGTGTATATTGTCTGGGTGTGATTCATCTCCAGGAGTCGTGCAGCTTCTGTCATGCTTTTAGTCCGAGAGTTCTTCAGGAAAGGAAGAATAAATTGATTTTGAAGGGACTTCTGAAACCCTCCTTCGAGGAGGGTCTGGAGAGTGCTTCCAGCTCTAAGGCTAAATCTTCTAAATCAAAAAAGAGATCTCCGGCTCCATCAGTCTCATCAGAGCCACCGGAAAAAATAGCAAAGTCTGCTTCGACATCCTCGGCTCTATTGTCTTTGGGGCCGCAGGAAGTGTCAGTTGTTATGGAACCTGCTTCAGCTCCAATTTTCTTGGAACCTGTTCGGAGCCGATTGCCTAGTGTTAGGCCATTATCCCCTCCTCACAGGTCCCCTTCTGAGAGGAGGTCTCGATTTCCTTCTCTATCCTCTAAATCCTCCAGGACCTTATCAGATGTGGACATCGACAGAGTGGTGCAGAGACTCCTTCAGTCACTGGTTCTGCCAAAATTGTTCTCGGCTCTGACCCATTTGGCTCCGGAGCCGGTCCCTCAACCTGCTTTGATACTTCCTCCTCCGAGCACACCTCAGCTTTCAGAGCCAGATTGCTCAGCTACATGTGATGTCCCTAGGTCAGTTCCGACAGCCCCTCCTGGCTTATCGGTGCTGACGTCAGCTCCGACCCCGTCAGTGCCATCCACGGGGTTCAGGACTCAGGATTCTTTGGTCAGACCTGAGGGAGAGGCTTCGGGACACTTCTCAGCTCCTAGTCTCACCCTCGGTGCTTCGGCATGGGGAAGTTTGACTCCTGTGGCTTCAGAGGCTGGTCGATGTTCATCGTGTTTCACTGTTGCAGTCATTACTCTTGGGTTATCCTGCTGGCAGGCTACCCGCAGTTGGCCTGAATTCCAAAGTTCTGCTCTGGCGTCGGTTGCTATCACTTCTTTCCTGACGTCAGTGCACCAGGGGTATAAAAGATACAGCTGATGCCATTTTCTTCAGTCTTTCTTGCCACTCGGTGCCCGAAGCAGAAGCAGTTTGCAAGTGCTGGTCGGCCGACTCCTGAGATTTTCGTGTTCGAATTTCAGATCCAAAGTCTTCATTTAAAGCAAAGTACCCCGTTTGGGAAACTTTTTTCTTGCTCCAGACCGATGTCAGAAAAAGTTAATAATTGTATTTCTTGTGGGAAGCAAATACCTCATAAGGACTTTCATTCTTATTGTATTCCTTGCCTAGGCCCTGATCACGACGTGGCAAATTGCAGGTTTTGTGCTAGATTTGACCAACGCACTATTAAGCATCATTACGATTTTGCATTTCATTACTTTGGCCGAAGATTTAATTACACTATGTCATCGGATAGCCATCCGACTACTGCAATTCACAAGAAACGCAAGGAAAAGGACAGGCATCCAAGGTCCAAAACTGATGGTGAGGCTTCTTCTAAGCCAGTCACCGGTACGCCGGTTCTCAGTGAGGCGCTTTCGCAGCCCCTGACGCCCGCTACCTCAGAGCCACAGGCTGCTTCCGACTCCCACATGGAGCAGACTAGGCCACTGGAAACTCAAGGTATTGGACACTTGGAAAATATTCCCTCAGATGGGTCTGGGGCCGCTGAGCAGGCATCGGCTTCTGAGGGTGTTTTCAGGCCTACACTGTTATATGTAAAACAGACTACAGCTTCAAAGGCAAAGACTAAAGCACCACTAAAGACAAAGAAACAAGTGCAGCAAGCCCATGGACAGGCCTCCATGCCTAAAATAGCAGATGTTCAAAATGGCCGAAGACCTAATTACTTTGATCAGGTGTTCTCATCCCCCTCCTAAGAAGAGGCCTAGGCAAAGAGACAGAATATGAATCTTCAGATCAGGTTTCCATTTCCTCTGACTCCGATTCTGAACAGGAATACTCTCTTCATCCCTATGAGGATTCTGATGCTGAAGAATCTATCCCTTCAGCCTCTCCTCCTGAGGATTATTCTTTTGGAGAAACCCTGCACACCGTGAGGGAGCACTTCCACTGGGAGAGCCAAGACTACTCAGAATCTAAGAAAAGGCTCAGAGACTTCCTTTTACTACCTCAGCACAGGCCTCTTGCTATCCCCCCTGTTTTAGACATTGTAGAGGATGTATTTTCAGAGTCCGGCCTGTCTCCTGACTCTTTACCCCCTGCACCTGTTAAGCCAGACAGATACTACAGGGTTCCAGATTCACATAAATTTCTTTATAAAAACCCTGCTGCTGACCCAGAAACTATTTTTCAGGGTCCCAAAGGGGTCAAAGCTTCCACTGCAAAAAACCCTATCCCCTCTGATAGGTACTCAAGGGCACTGGACAGATTGGGGAAAAAGGTTTACACTTCTGATACCTTGGCTGTGAGGGCTTTAAATTGTCAATTTCATATGCTTAAATATCAGCAATACTTAATGTCACTGCTTAAACAGAAAATATTAACAAATCTGAATGTGCAGAAAACAAGGAAATGCAGAATTTATTGCATGCAACTGAACAAGTGGGAAGGCATACTTTGCAATGTGGTTTTGATTCTCTGGAGGCCTCCTGCAGGGCCGCTGTTACGGGTTCTGTCATTAGGAGGCATGCTTGGTTAAAGGAACAGAATCTGCCTGATCATGTTAAAGCAAAATTATTAGATGCTTGCTCCATTACAGCATGCTACTTTGTTTAGTGTTAAAGCAGAAGAGGTGTTGAAGAAAATTGAGGACAAGGCAAAATCTATGCAGACAGTTAAGGATTTCTTACAGGTGCAGCCACCCAGATTTAGCAGGAACTGGCCTACAAAGAATTGGTTCTTTCCAGTGTCAGACAGGCCACAAAGAGGCAGATACAGACGCCCCAGAGGCAGATCCCAGCCCCAAGGCTCATACAGGCCTAAACAATGGGGTGCTTCTACCTCCAAAAGCAGAGAAGAGAAATCACAGCCATACAGGAAACAGTCCCAATGACTTTCCTCTGCCAGCACCAAGCACTTATCTTTTGGCAGCCCCCTTAGGGGGAAAACTAGCACTTTTTTCACAAAATTGGCACATGATTACCCAGGACAAATGGGTCTTGAATATAGTGTCTCAGGGCTACAGGTTCCACTTTCACACCCTGCCAAGGGTGAAAGGTACGCCAGACCTGCCACACAATCAATGGGCAGAGGCACAAAAGCAAGTTTCATCCCTCATGGACATGAGGGTCATTCAGCGAGTACCACAGCAAGAGCAGGGGCAAGGATTTTACTCGAGTCTTTTCTTGGTACCCAGAAAGGACAAAGCCTGGAGACCAATACTGGACCTGTCTATTGTAAACACATTTCTGAACATTCCAAAATTCAAAATGTTGACTCTGCAGCAGCTTCTGCCCATGCTGGGCAAGAAGGCTTGGCTTGTAACTTTGGACCTAAAAGAGGCATACCTGCATGTCCCAAGCAGACAATCTTGCAGAAGATACCTCAGATTCCTAGCTGGCTCAATGCACTACCAATTCTCTGCACTGCCCTTTGGCTTATCTACTGCACCCAGGGTCTTCACAAAATGCCTGGCACCAGTAATTGCATTTTGCAGACAGAGGAATTCAAATATATCCTTACTTGGACGACTGCCTTATTCAAGCAGAGAACAAGGACATTCTACTGAAGCATCTGGCATTTGTAAAAAGATTACTGATTTGCCTAGGGTACACAGTAAACGAAAAGAAATCAAAACTTGTACCCTCTCAAGAGATAATATTCCTGGGTGCAAGCTTAAATACAGCTGCCCAGATGGCTTATCTCACACCAGACAAACAAAGGCAACTGACTTCTTACTTCCAATATTGGCAACAAAAACCCAGTTATATGCAAGAAAAATTCTGCAGGCTTTGGGCTTCATGGCATCCTGCATTCTGTTAATTCCATATGCCAGACTGCATATGAGGAAACTGCAGTGGTATCTAAAAAGTGTTTGGACTCAACATTGCCACAGCCTGGAAACATTAATTACTCTCATTCCCTGCCTGCAACAAGAGTTTCGATGGTGGGCACAGGCCTGTCACCACAACAAGGGACAGCCATGCACTTTACCCACAGCCAGGCAGACACTAAACGGGTGCATCAGGAAAATGTATTCAGGGCACATGGCCAGCAAACCAGATGCATCTTCCTATCAATCAAAAAGAGATGCTAGCTGTTCAAAATGCCCTGACAGTTTTAAAGGATCTACTTCATCCAGGACAACTACTGATAAAGACAGACAATACTACAGTCATGTGGCACATAAACAAGCAGGGAGGCACACATTCCTACCCCCTCTGCAGACAAGCCATGACTTTGTGGGACACAGCATTGACTTATCAAGTTCACCTGCAAGCACAATTCCTGCCAGGAAAGGTAAATACTCTGGCAGATGAACTAAGCAGAAACCTCATGGATCCCCACAAGTAGAAACTGGATCCACAAGTCTTCAGCATGTTAACAAGGAAATGGGGATGCCCAGAAATAGATCTATTTGCCTCCCCTCACAACTGCCAACTACAGAGATTCTGCACAAGGACTTATCACAAGCAAGCATGGAAAGTGGATGCCTTATCCTTCAGCTGGAAAAACCTAACAGTATAAGCCTTTCCTCCACTGCCTCTCCTCCTCATGGTACTCCTAAAGGTCAGACAAGAGAAGCCAAAAATGATACTGATTGCCCCAGCCTGGCCACGCCAGCACTGGTACCCAATCCTAAAGAACTTGTCTCAAGGTCCAGCCTGGACATTGCCTCAAATTTCTCACTTACTGACCCAACAAAACAATCAGATCCTGCACAGCCAACTCAGGACCTTAAATCTGGCAGCATTGCGGATAATGTAGCCATTCAGAACACTCCTCTCTACAAAGCTGTGATGGATGTTATTTTGGAGGCCAGGAGGCCCAGTACCTGAAAATCTTAGCAGAAAAATGGAAGAGATTCTGTGCCTGGCACCAGGCACAAGGAATTGACATGTTTGTATCAAACATTCCTCAGATTTTACAATACTTAACTGAGATGCTGGACAAAGGCCTATCCTTTTCATCAATTAAGATCCATACCTCTGCCATTTCAGCCCATTACAATATAGAACCACCCATCTTTTCTCATCCTTTAATAAGGCAGTATCTCAGAGGGGCAAAAAACATAAGACCTCCAAGGAGAGCACCAGTGCCTGCATGGGGCCTCAATTATGTCTTGGAAAAAACTCACACTGCCTCCTTTTGAGCCAGCCTCAACAGCTGATATAAAATTCTTATCCTGGAAAACAACTCTGCTCCTAGTAATAACCTCTACAAAATGAGTCTCTGAGTTACAGGCACTTATGGCTGTGGAACCTTTTATCATTTTCCATCCAGACAGGGTTTCTCTGAGGATCAACCCAACATTTATGCCAAAGGTGGTGTCCAGTGTGGCCCTTAACCAAACCATTCACTTGCCTACCTTTTATCCAAACTCACAGAACAAGGGTGAGACACTTCTGCATTCTTTGGACATACACAGACAGCTATGCTTCTACTTGGACATAACTAAAGCTTTCAGAATGACTGAGCAACTTTTAGTGGCATATGCTGCAGGATCACAAGGAATGGCTATCTCAAAACAGACTATTTCAAAATGAATAGGCCATTGCATTCGTTTCTGCTATTCACAACATGGCAAATCAAGTGCCTAAGGGCATTAGGCCACATTCAACCAGAGCAGCAGCCACTTCAGCAGCCTTCCTCAGAGGAGTACCAACCAAAGACATCTTAGAGGCTGCAACTTGGAGTTCGGTGCACACTTTTACAAAGCACTACCACTTACCTCTCTACTCTAAATCCAGAGCAGGCTTTGCCACTGCAGTTCTGCAGGGCCTCATAGCCTCTCCTAATCCTATTTACCCCCAGCAACCCATCCTCAGCTTTGGGATTCAACCCAAGAGGAATGACTGCAACAGTGAAACATGATGAACATAGTACAGCTGTGTACCTACCATAAATGTAGATGTTCAAGTGTATTCACTGTTGCAGTCCAGGTTACCCTCCCACCATCCCCTTTCTTTTGCTGGGTCTTATCTGTACTTCTCTATTCTATACAACCTTTGTGGTGTATTTGCTTGTAGATGAAGGAAATGATTACCTTAGTGCATGCATGTTTATTGGCATAATTTTTAGCCTACCCTTTTGGGGGCACCTGACATCTGGGGCAAGAGAAACTGAAGATAATGACGTCAGCTGCATCTTTTATACCTCTGGTGCACTGACGTCAGGGAAGAGGTGACAGCAACTGACACCAGACCAGGACTTTGGAATTCAGGCCGACTGCTGATAGCCTGCCAGCAGGATAACCCAAGAGTAATGACTGCAACAGTGAATACACTCGAACATCTACATTTATGGTAGGTACACAACTGTACTTTCTTCGGACTTTGGGGGGACCAGCCTTCGAGGCCATGCAGAGCACGCTGGCCAGATCGTCAGTGGCATCATGCGGGTTGGTCATTCTGTTTCCTACTACACCGGTGCAGGTCTCTGATCACCTTCTATCTCTAGACAGCAGAGCCCCAAGGCCTCAGGGTACCCTCATGAGTGGTCCCCACATTTCTGAGGGCCCCTCAGAGTTTTTGCCTGAGGAGCCACCCAGAAAGAAGACGTGCAAGAGGAAGCACATAGATTCCCAGGATGAGTCTCTCACATCAGACACAGACCTCGAGGAATTGGAAGGGTCCCCGAAGTCATCCTCTGAGGATGTTTCTTTCTCTGACATCCTAGAGATTTTGAAGCAAAGAGGTGACTGGCCATCCAAAGCCCCCTCCGAGGAGGAGTTGGTCTTCCTGAAGGCCTTTGGTGCTCAGCCTTCCACCTCCTGGGTATCTCCACCCTTCGAGCTTCTGGATTTGGTTTGTCGAAGGGTGTGGGAAGCCCGTCTCTGTGGAACCAGTCCCCAGGAGACCCAATAAATTTTGGTCTGCTCCTCTTGATAAGGAATTTCTGTCCAAGGGAGTCCCTGTGAATACCATGGTGGTGGCAGCTGCCACTCAGAAGGAATTAGCCGAGACTTCTTCCACTGTCCATCCCCCTAACAAGGAGTCTAGGACCATGGACCGGTATGGGAAGCATACCTTTTCTTCAGTGACCTTTACCTTACGGTCACTGAATTATTTATCACACTTTACACGGCTCCAGTGAGATTTCCTCAAGGAGCTTGGAGATACTGTCATGGGTAATGTTTCTGAGGTGGTGGCACAGATGGTCAACGCTCAGTTGTCTACCCTCAATTCCATTGCAAACTCCTCCATGAGGCTAATCTCCTATGCAGCCGAAGGAGCGAGTAGGGCAGCAAGTTCAGGAGTTGCTCTTAGGAGGCAGGCCTGGATAAGCTTTTGTCATTTCATGGAGGCCTTCAAGTCTTCATTCACCATAGCCCCTTTTGATGGTTCCTCTTTGTTCAGAACCAAAGTGAAAAACACTCTCACCAGGTGAGAGCAGAAGGGAAAAACTCTGTCTGCCGTAGGAGTCCATTTTTCCCTTCCCTCTAGGCCTTATCCCAATGCCCAGAGGGGTGGCAAAATGTGGTTCAAGAAATCACAGAGGTTTTTTCCAGGTGCACAAGGTGAGCCCCACTCCAGAGGCAGGGGAGGGGGTGGTTATTCAGGGAAACACCACCCTAGGGGCAGAGGAGGCCCCCGCAACTCAGGAGACCTTGATTCCTTTCATGGTTCTCTGTACTGCCGCTCCTGATGGGGGAGGCCCAACTGTGCATTTCTGGAGCCAGTTGGGGGTCGAATCTAATTATACCCGGAGGCCTGGCAAGACATCACCTAGGATCAATGGGTTCTACGAATAATTTCCGGAGGATATTTCATTCCCTTCTCATCAAATCCCCCTCCAATCAAGAAAATCCCAGATGTTCCACCCAGTCAAAGGGATTACTCAGCTTCAGAAGTTTCAAAGCTGCTAGAAAAAGGAGCCATCCAACATGTCCCCTCAGACCAGATCAGATTAGGGACTTACTCCAGATTCTTTTTGGTGCTGAAAAGGACAGGGGACCTGAGACCCGTATTGGATCTCAGTCAATTGAACACCCATGTGCAAAAGTCCAAGTTCCGAATGGTCACATTGCAGTCTATTCTCCCATTGTTGGGAAAAGAAGTGTGGATGTGCTCCATCAACCTCAAGGATGCTTACTACCACATAAAGATGGACAGGGCATCCAGAAGTCACCTACATTTCCGGCTGGGAGCCGGTCATTTTCAGTTTTGAGCCCTGCCCTTTGGTCTCAACACAGCCCCCAGGGTGTTCACCAAATGCATGGCAGTGGTGATTGCTCACCTGAGACGTCAGAGATTCCAAGTGTTTCCATATCTGGATGACTGGCTCCTTACTGCCACCACCAGGCATCTACTACTTCAGACCTGGGACGCTACTATCAACCTATGTCAACAGTTGGGCATCACATTGAACTGGGAAAAATCTGCCTTGTTGCCCTCACAGCGTGTCACTTTTATAGGCGATGAACTAGACACCATCCTCATGTGGGCATTTCTACCATAGGAAAGAATCAAGAGTCCTACAACAACAAGTTCACGCCTTGCTCCCTCTGAGAAGAGTGAAGGCAAGATGGGTCCTCCAACTGTTGAGGACAATGGCTGCTACAATTATGTTAGTCCCTCTGGCAAGGTTACATATGAGGCTCCTTCAGTGGCTACTCTTTGCCAGTGGTCTCTTAGTCTTCCACTTTCTCACCCTATTCTCCACACAGACAGGTGCAAACAGGATCTCAGTTGGTGGCTTTGCACCGACAACCTGAATGCGGGAAAGCCCTTTGTTCCTGCGCCTCCGGTTGCCACGGTGACCACGGATGCCTCCCAGATTGGGGGTGGGGGCATTATCTAGGCAGGACAGTCCAAGGCACCTGGCAAGAGCACGAGATGCATCTGCATATCAATGTCCTGGAGATGAGAGCTGTGCTATTAGCGTTGCAAGCACTCCAGAGTTTTCTTCCTCTCAGGACTATTGCAATCCACTCAGACAATATGTCAGTGGTGTGGTATCTGAACAAGCAGGGAGGAACCAAGTCTTACCCCCTTTGCAGAGAGGGCCATACAAGTGTGGCAGTGGGCAGTGTCTTCCCAATGTTTTCTGGTGGCAACGCACATTCCGGGGAAGTCCAATGTGATTGCAGACAGGCTAAGCAGAGCTATTCTGATGCCTTACGAGTGGTCCCTGAACTGTCAAGTTGTGGAACAGATCTTCTGCAGGTGGGGTCAGCCTTGCTGCGACCTTTTTGCCAGCCCCCTTAATGCCAAATGCAGCGGCTACTTCATGTTGATCCCCCCTCAGGGGGAGTCACCCAGGGACACTCTAGTCCATGATTGGCTCTCCGGTCGACTATATACCTTCCCTCCGGTCCCCTTGCTGTCAAAGGTTATTCAGAAAGCGCAATCCTTGGGAAGCAGAATGATTATGATTGCCCCACACTGGCCTTGTCAAATTTGGTTCCCCCTTCTCCATCCCTACCTTATGGATGCTCCTTAGATTCTGGACCCACAACCAGACTTACTGACACCAATCAGGGCAGCTCCATCCCTCTCTTCGGACCCTCCGGTTGACAGCCTGGTTACTCCACTTCCGTCATTAATTAGGCTTCATCATTTTTCACTGGAGGTGGTTTATATTTTATCTTCTTTCATAAGCCCTCAACCAGGAAGATTTATTACAGCAAATGGAAGAGGTTTTCATTCTGGGCACATGCCAAAAAGATTGACCCTTACACAGCTGCAATTTCATCTGTATTGGAGTTCTTGTTTATGCTCTTTAACCAGGTTCAGCGGCCGCAACCATTAAAATCCAATTGGCAGCAATTTCTACCTTTCATGTCGCAGACGAGCCTAGCCTGATGGCACATAGAACTCTGTAAGGCTTTCCTGAAGGGCACGTTGTTACTTCGTCCTCCGGTATCGGAACCTGTTATGCCTTGGGACTTGAACTTTGTTCTACAGGGTCTTACTTCACCATCCTTTGAGCCTGCAGCCACTTGCGATTTAAAATTCTTAACTTGGAAGACTGTCTCTTTAGTAGCCATCACGTCAGCCAGACGTGTTTCAAGCTTTATCAATCAAACCCCCTTATTTGATTTTTCATAAGGACAGGGTTTCTCTCAGACCAAACCCCTCTTTTCTTCCCAAAGTGGCATTAGTCAGTAACCTTAACCAATCTATTGAATTACCAGTGTTTTTTCCCCAGTTCTCAAACAAGGCAGAATTCAAATTTCATCAATTGGATGTGCACAGACAATTACGTTTTTATTTGCACAGAACGAAAGACCTCAGAAAATCTGATCAGTTGTTTGTTTCCTTTTCGGAAAACAGAATTGGGTCTCCTGTCTCCAAAGTCACACTATCCAGGTGGACTTCCAGTTGTATTTCTTCCATTTATTCCTCAGGGGGTAAAGATTTACCATTCCGGGTGAAGGCTCACTCTACTCGGTCTGTATCTACATCTACAGCTTTTCAGGACAGATTGTCTATGGATGATATTTGTACTGCGGCTAATTGGGCATCTCCACACACCTTTGTTATTCATTACAAGTTGGATGTGGTATCTAGGGGCAGGTCTTCCTTTGGTTCCACAGTGCTCAGGAGTATTTTCCACTGAGCCTCCCAGGATTTAGATGCTGGGGATGCTGTCCCACGGGTAAGAATGTAGTTGAGATTGGACTACATAACATCAAGAAGTTATGTACTCACCATAACATTCGATGTATGTAGTCAATCTCGCCTCACATTCTTATTTATCCCCCCTCCTTCCCCCATCCTGGAGGATCTGGAGGTTAGGTCTGGTTTCAGAGCTCCCTTCATTCTTGGTTTGTTCTTCCTTTCTTTAGGTGGTGGTATGCATGGAGAATGAGTGCTGGTGCTCGCAGCAAACTAGATCTGGGGATAGAGAGCAGTGCAGCATGGGATACCATCTTAGCCCAGCCAATAGAAAGACTTCGAGTTAGAAAAGTTTGGCCGAGTCAGAGTTGACATTCGGCTCCGAACCCACGGGTAAGAATGTGAGGCGAGATGGACTACATACATCGAACGTTATGGTGAGTACATAACTTCTTGATTTCAGAACATCAAACCAGCTTTTTGTTTTCTTTTCAGACTCCAGGAAAGGTAGACCAGTGGCTAAAACAACTCTGTCTAAATGGTTATCTGATTGTAACACCATTGCTTATTCATCTGCCAATATGCCTTTGCAGCATAAAATTAAAGCTCATGCAACCAGAGCAGTTTCTACATCTGCTTTTTCTGCAAGACTTCCTATTGATAACATTTGCATAGCAGCCACATGGTCAAAACCTCATACCTTTATCACTCATTACAAAGTTGACAAGGCCTCCAGGGACAGGGCCTCCGTTGGATCCACGGTCCTGAGAAATATACTTCTGTGAGCCACCCAAGATTGATGGTGCTTGGGACGCTACCCATCAGTAAAGAATGAACAGCAAGAGAGAACAACTTCACATAAAGAAGTTATGTACTTACCACAATGTTCCATGTGAGTTGTTCATCTCGCCTTCATTCTTGCGTCCCACCCTCCAACCCCCTCCTGGACTGTTAGATGAGAGATGCTGGATCCATCCTGGTTGCTCAGTCCTTTTATACCCATTCTTGGGAGTGAAAGAATGTCATATGGTATTATTATATGCAGCAAACAAGATCTAAGGTAACTCTAGGTGCATCATGGGATAGGGACTTGGCCTCAAGCTATTTGAAGACCTGAAGCTTTGCAATTGGCCGACTCAGAGCCAAGGGATCGGCTCCAAACCCATCAGTAAAGAATGAAGGCGAGATGAATAACTCACATGGAACGTTATTGTAAGTATATAACTTCTTTATTTGATGCCTCTTAAGATGGTTTGGTATAATGGTTAAGGTCTTCACCTCCCATGTACAAAGTACAAGGTTTGATCCTGACCTATGGCCAGTGCCTCTACAGAGTTTGCATGTATTCTCTATGTCTCTGTGGGGTTCCTTCCTATCCTCAACCTAAGAGAACATGGATCACTGATTGTGAGTTGCACTGGCCCTATGCTCTCCTTGGTGCTTGTTTTCTGTGTTCATATGTATGTTCTCTACTGTTAAGTTCAGTCAGGCTGATCTTGGATACAGTCTGCAAGACCTCTTAAATATCAGATTTCTGCACCATCATGGCTGTCACAAGTGAATTCTCACACTCGTATGATATACCAGAGGAAATAGCAAGAACACCAGGCTCTCCTTGGGTTGTTGTCAGCCCAGGCAAGAGACAATGGCAGAGAAGACAAGGAAGCAAAAGTGTGGCTGTAGGTGTGGCCTTGCATGCTAGGCTAAGGAAATATCCTCCAAACCACCTCTTCCCAACATATTTCTTGCTAATGCCAAATCTATTGCAAACAAAATGCATGAACTTCAGCTACAGATTTCTGAGAACAAACTTGTAAGAGACTGTTGCATTTTATTGTTTACAGAAACATGGCTACACTCATGTATACCAGATTCAGCCATTGAGCTAGAGAGATAGGTAAGAGCAGAGGTGGGGGGCTTTGCATCTGTGTGAATAACAGCTGGTGTACCAATGCAAAGATTGTGGAGAGTTACTTCTCTCTTGATGTGTAGTATGTGACAATCCAGTGCAGGCCCTTCTATTTACCTCAAGAGTTCACTGCTATTCTAGTTACAGCTGTTTATATTCCACCAGATGCTAATGCTTGCACAGCTGTAGGGCACCTGTTTGACATCATTAACTTGCAACAAAGCATCCACCCTGAAGTTGTACATATCATAGCTGGTGATTTCAGTCAGAGGACTTAGATTTTCTTCTGTTCTCATGTTGCAGAATTCATAATGTGAGTGAGATCTCTGCCTAGGCGACTCAGACATCCAGCCATTATACCAAAGACTTAAGCTACAGCAAGGTACATGTGACATTCCACATAGAACAGCCGAGCATCTACCATAAAAATTATGCCTGCATGTACCATCCTCTGAACTTTTCTGCCACCAGTCCAAATGGCACCTTCCAGCCATCACTCTGATCACTGAAAGTTTCTCTTCAAATCAGACAAGTGCCCCATTGGGAAAACATTTTTTACACTTTTGCTACTGCATGTTTGTTAGAGGTTCATGTCATCCAAGAAGGGCAAGTGCCAGTGTGGAAGACAGATTCCACACAAAGACAACCATGACCAGTGTCCTTTTTGTCTGGGATCCAGTCACAATTACAAGGCCTTTGCCATCCGTCAGGCATTTATCCCTAAAACACTCCACAGTCATTTGTCCACCCTTAATATATACCTTGAAAACCAGGGACTAAAGCGACTAGCTCTAGGTATGGAATATACTGCAGGTCTGTTGGGTGCACCCCTGATGAAAAAGGCAAGGTCTGTATCCTTGACTGCACCTCTGATCCTGGTTGTCCCTCTCGAGGCCAGTGAAAGCATAGAGGCACGTATGGTGTTGGATCCTCCTCCTTTGGCAGGTACTGATATAGAAGCCACTAGGGAGAATTCCTACAGCACGTCCGCAGAGGTAGTGCAGATGTTCAGTTTGAATGGTAAGGGGGAACCACAACTCGTGCCTTCAAATGTTCCTCATAGTACTGCTCCTGCTCCTTCCAGTGAGGTTTTCCCAATGTCCGATCCAGAGCTCAGACCTGTCAGCCATTCCTTCCCAGCCTAGACTACGCCTTCCTGTCAAGAGTAAAAATACAATCTTAAACATGCCTGTCCCAGTCAGAAGCCTTCCCCAGATTGGCGAGCTTTTTCTCAAGGAATTTTGAATACTTTCCTGACACTTAGGCCTTCCACTTTGCAACCGCCTATGCCCCTCCTCCATCTGCTGAACTAGAGGTCTCTGAGGAAGATAACCATCTTCAGATGAATCTCTGGCTTAGTCCACTCAAATTGACTCTCCTGTGGAATATGGCTCCCCTGAAGTTGATTCCAATGGCAGGGATTATGCAGAAGAAGATATTACTTTTGGAGAAACTGTCTCTGGAATGAGGGACTATTTCAAGTGGGAAAGCTCACCAATCTGAGGTATAAAAGAGGTATTATGACCTCTTACAAATAGATTCCCCTGCTCCTTCAGCCATCCCACTTGTTTTGCCAGCTTTTCAAGAGGCCTTTCTTGCAGCATCTAAAAACACTGATTCACATCCTCCTGATCCCAAAAAGCCAGACAAATTCTTTAAGATTCCTGAGAACAGTAGTTACCTGTACAAATGTCTTCTTGCAGACCTAGCTGTGATCTCTCTGTCTGCTGATAAAACTATCAAATTGCTGCCGTCCACCAACCTCCGCCCCTCAGACAGTAAAATGAAAGCGAGAATTGGAAAGAAAGTCTACACCTCTTTCACAGTGGCTTTTAGGGACAATTATTATCAGACACACGTCCAAGTATGTTCTGGCCCTACTTTCACATGTCTCCAAATTGCTGACAGATCTGCCAGACTCTACAGAAAAAAAAACAGCTTTCTTTCCTCTTGGGAGTTTCATCCCAGGTTACCAGGCATTCTATAAAATGCAGCTGTGATGCAGCAGAGGTGTCTGCAAGATCAGTAGCATCTGATTCAGTCCTCCTCAGATATTCCTGACTGAGGCTAAGAAGCAAAAATTATGGATGTACCACTGTACAATACCGTCCTATTTGGCTCTAGTGCTGCAGCCGTCTTCAAAGGAAAAAACTTCAGGAATCAAAACATATTTTTGTCTCCCCAGTTCCTAAATTTCATAGGAACTACCATTCTAGGCCTAATTTTGTAAGGGCAAAAACCAGTGCACCTTCCCCAACAACACAAGAAGGGCACACACAGGCAGGTGCCTCCTCGGTCCCAGCGATCCTCTGCTCAAAAGGCCCCCTTTCCAGACAAGCCAGTTAGTCTGACTAACTGGCAACTTTCTTGGAGATCCCCCTTTCCCATTTCCTTTCAAATTGGATAAGCATTACCACAGAGAAATGGGACTCGTCTATTGTACAAGGAGGTTACTACATGACTTGGAAAACCAGTCCTCCCCTTCATGGGGATTTACACAATCCCCAAAGGATCAGATCCACCTTTTCCCTCACATCATTCAAGACTTGCAAGCACAAGGAACCATACAGGAGGTTCCTGCTTTGGAAAGAGAAAAAGGGTTATATTCCAGAATGTTCTTAGTACCCAGGAAATATGGCACTTGGAGACCAACTTTAGACTTGTTCCACCTCCAGTTTATTCCTTCAAGCACCCACCTTCAGGATGCTCACAGTGCAAACTCTGTTCTCACTCTTGCTACCCCAGGCTTACCTGGTTTCATTAGACATAAAGGATGCATACCTTTACATTCCCATCCACCCTCTATTCAGGAAATGCTTATGTTTTTCCGTTGGTTCCTCTAATTTTCAGTTCTGTGCTTTGCCCTTTGGAGACTCTACAGCACCAAGGGTGTTCACAAAGTCTTTGGCTCCCGTCATTGCCTTTTGCAGACTCCATGGAATTCTCATTTACCCATACCTAAATGACCTCATTCAAGCAGAACATTCAGCTACTTTTCAACAGAACCTTCAAACCACCATCTCCTTCCTCCCCAGTCTGGGATTCACCCTCAACTACAGCAAGTCTTCCTTTACTTCCTCTCAGGACCAGGTTTTCCTAGTATGCATTTATAAAGACAGACCTCTTGATGGCCTTCCTACCTTTACAAAAGGTGCAATCTTTGCAGACTTTGTACAGTTGCTTCCACTGCCCTCTGACGGCCAGGGAATTCCTCAGGATGCTAGCGTTCATGGCTTAAGATATATCAGTGCCACCCCTAGCCAGACTACATGCGAAAATTCCAGTAGTATTTGAAAACACTCTGGTCCTAGCATGCTCATCCTCTAGAATTTGTCCTTCCCCTTCTGCCTTGCCTAAAGAAGGAATTGCTTTGGTGTATTCAGCAAATTTCTCAGAACCCAGCACTTCCCCTGCAGCCACTTTCTCCAATACAAGAAATGTTCACAAATGCTTCAGATTTGGGATGTGGACATCTCTGGTGAACCTAAAAGTCCAAGGTCTATTGTCTCTCTCCATAAGGAAGCAACACATGAACATAAAAGAGGTGAGGGCTCTGATCCTGGCCCTTCAATCCTTCAGTTCATCTTTTCTACCAAGTTCTTTGAAGCTGTTCACAGACAACATCACTGTTCTCTGGTATGTGAACAAGCAGGGGGAACAACGTCTTGTCTACTTTGTAGATTAGCAATCCAAGCCTGGGAGATTTCTCTTCAGTCAAATGTAACCTTTACGGCTGTTTATAGTCAATCAGCCAAAATGTTCAGGCAGACACACTGAGCCAAATCCATGACACAAGCCCACGAATGGATGATCCACAGGGATGTGTAGCCCACGAATGGATGATCCACAGGGATGTGTTTCTGGATATTCTTTGCTAGTGGGGTACACCTAAAATCGATCTTTGTCTCCCCTATGAACAACAACTTCCAAAGTTCTGTGCAAGATTCCCACACCCTCTGGTTTAGAAGGTGGATGCCCTATCATGCCCATGGAAGGGGATGTTTCTGTATGCATTCCCCACTTCCCTCTAATTCAGAAGGTCCTTCTGAAGATACAGAAGGACAAACCAAAAATCTTGTTGGTGACCCCCTTTTGGCCAAGACAGCATTCGTTCCCTTTTCTGCAATTAGCCAAGCGCAGTCCAGTCATCACAAGTTACTGCATAGGGTGGATCTACTCACACAAGACAAGGGATCTCTCATTTACCCACATTTGGCAACACTGAACCTGACCTTGTGGGTGATGGGCTTCTGATTCCTTTCAGACATCCTTTTTTCTGACTGTGTGCTTCTAGTCCTGCAGGAGTCCAGAAAACCTAATATACTTGAGAGCCTATTTGTCCAAATGGAAGAGGTTCTTCATCTGGTGTCTTAATAAGAGACTAGATCCATTTTCAGTGCATATTCCCCTAGTCTTTTATTAACTTATGTGCACTGCTCAAGGCTGAACTGGCTTATTCTTCAGTTAAAGCCCATTTGTCAGACATTTCTGCATGTCTCCCTTTGTCGTCCCCCCCCCCCTTAGCCTCTACATTAGAGGCTAAACTTCAGGCATCCTTCACATCAGACCTCCCAGGAAACCTGTTCCTCCTCCTTGGGACCTACATTTTGTTTTGGAAAAACTGGCTCAGACTCCCTTTGAGCTTGCTGCCTCTTCCCTAAAATTCTGCACTTGGAACCTGTTTTACTGGTAGCCATTACTTCTGCTAGGCAAGTTTCAGAACTCCAAGCTTTAATGGCTTCACAACCTTTTCTGATTTTTCACAAGGATAGGGTGTCCCTTCGTACCAACCCTTCCTTCATGCCTAAAGTGGTTAATGACTTTCCTCAATCAATTTGTTCATCTACCCACCTTTTTCCCTGTTTCCTCAAAACTCCAATTAGAGGGTACTGCACACTTTAGATGTACACAGACAACCCAGATTTTATTTGGACAAGACCATATCCATTAAAGTCTGAGCAATTTTCCTTTTGCCCCAGGGCACTGGGAAAACCTGTCTCCAAACAGACTATTTCAACTTTGATTTCATAAGGGATTTCCTTTTGCTATCTCTCTCAGGGGAAAACTTGTTTCTTCCTCTGAGGCCCATTCAACTAAAGCAGTGGCTTCCTTTGGAGCCTTCTTTAAGACCTGGACACTGCTTCTATCCTGGAAGCAGCTACTTGGTTCGCTGTCCATACCTTTACAAAGCACTATAAACTGGATTCTATTTCCAGATCCAGAGCAGGATTTGCTAGAGCAATTCTGCATGGCTTTGTGGACACTTCTTGTGCTCTTACTCCCCCCCCCCCTTTTCTCAGTTATGATCTTTGGTATTCTCCCTCATGTTATGAATACTGCAACATGTGAATAGAAGGACATAGAATAGTTGTGTAATTCTCAGTAGCTCACTCTGATGAAACACAAATTGTAGTAGCGGCTGTGGTGGTGCAGTGGTTAGTATTGTCACCTCACAGCAAGAGGTTCTCACGTTCGATTCTCGGCTGGAGCGCCTTCTGTGTGGAGTTTGCATGTCCTCTTTGCAGTCGTATGACATTTAAAGACATGCAGGTAAGTGTGTGCATGAATGTGTGTGCCTTCTTTGAATGTTGTGCGTCCGGCTGGTAACTCGGCACCATAAAATTCACTGCCAATCATTAGCGGACCGGAGTTCTGCTGTGGCGACCCCTAACTGGGAAAAACTGAAAGATAAAGAAGAATAATTGTGTAAATCTTACCATAAGCATAGATGTTCTTTTCTTCCATGTTACAGTATTCTATCCCACCCTTCTTCCCCCTTGGTTCATGCTGTTCCTTGGATATGTCTTTGGATATTCCTATTGCGTCTTGTCCTTGGACGGGTGTTCTAACTGGTGCATTCAGTTCTGCGGATGGTACATGCACACATCACTTTTATAGCCAATGCTTGGCTGTTCTATGTGCAACATCACCTGTACCTTGCAGTAGTATGTCTTTGGTGTAGTGGCTGGACGTTCGGGTCACCTAGGTGGGAATCTCCCTCCTGTTATTAACACTGCAACATGGAAGAGAAGGGCATCAGTGGTTATGGTAAGATTTTACACAATGATTCTTTCTCCCTAAATTTCATCAGCACATCAAATGTGCATGCAGGCAAGAAAATATACTGTACAACGCCTACTCAAATATCACTGATGTCTATAGGGTAAAACAGCTGCCTTGTCTGGGACAGTCAGACCATTTGTCCATGCTCTTGTCTCCAGCATAGACTCCTGTTAGGAGACGAGGCTAGATTACTGCAAAGATTGTTAAAATGTAGCCAGAAGGTGCACTTACAGCTACAGGATTGTTTTGAAAGAACTAACTGGGACATTTTTTGAGGATCAAGATCTGGAAGAGTACACATCAATGGTACTCTGCTACATAAAAACATGTGTTGACAATGTCACTGTTAGCAAGCACATTTGTGTGTACCCAATCCAAAGCCCTGTATGATGGAGGTCAGATCTCTTCTCAAGCAATGCAATACAGTGGTCAGTTCTGGCAACAGAGTCCTTTATAGCGTGGCTCAAACCAACTTAAAGAAAGCCATCAAAGAAGCTAAAGCAGCCTATAAAAGGAAGATAGAGGACCACGTCACTAAGAAGGGCCACAATGACTATGGTAAGGCATTTAGCACATCATCAATCATAAAACCAGTAATGGTATGGCTGTTGATGGAGATGCCTCAGTGGCAGAGGAAGTTTTTGCCCATTTTGAGGTGGAAACAGCAGAGAGAGTCATGCCTAGGCACCACCTGATAGACCACAGCAGTCTCGCACCATCTATGCCATCTTCCTACAACCACACCTTCACAGTAAAACAATTATATCCACACTCCGTTCGCTGCTCTAAGTGTAAGGATTCACTTGCTCTCCACAATTCCTTACACAACACTTTTATTTGATAAAACAAATGAATACCTTCACAGTGCAAGAGCATGATGTAGGATATGTACTCAAAGCGGTCATTCCAAGAAAGCCTGCTGGCCCTGATGGAATGGTGGGATGGGTGCTGAAAGAATGCACAGACCAGATCTGTGGGGTCTTCACAAAGATCTTCAACCTGTCTCTGTCTAAGTCTATTATTCTGTCTTGGCTGAAGTCATCTACAATCATTCCACTACCAAGGAAAGTGGTTATCAGTAGTCTCACTGACTACTGCCCAGTGGCAATTCAGTCAAGTGTTTTGAACAACTACTTCTGTGACACTAAGGGCAGTCTCCCATTTATCTCTGAAATGCATCAATATACTTACAGAGCAAATAAGTCTACAGAAGATGCCATCTCCACAGCCATCAAAGAAGCTAAAGCAGCCTATAAAAGGAAGATAGAGGACCACGTCACTAAGAAGGGCCACAATGACTATGGTAAGGCATTTAGCACATCATCAATCATAAAACCAGTAATGGTATGGCTGTTGATGGAGATGCCTCAGTGGCAGAGGAAGTTTTTGCCCATTTTGAGGTGGAAACAGCAGAGAGAGTCATGCCTAGGCACCACCTGATAGACCACAGCAGTCTCGCACCATCTATGCCATCTTCTTACAACCACACCTTCACAGTAAAACAATTATATCCACACTCCGTTCGCTGCTCTAAGTGTAAGGATTCACTTGCTCTCCACAATTCCTTACACAACACTTCTTTTATTTGATAAAACAAATGAATACCTTCACAGTGCAAGAGCATGATGTAGGATATGTACTCAAAGCGGTCATTCCAAGAAAGCCTGATGGAATGGTGGGATGGGTGCTGATGGAATGGTGGGATGGGTGCTGAAAGAATGCACAGACCAGATCTGTGGGGTCTTCACAAAGATCTTCAACCTGTCTCTGTCTAAGTCTATTATTCTGTCTTGGCTGAAGTCATCTACAATCATTCCACTACCAAGGAAAGTGGTTATCAGTAGTCTCACTGACTACTGCCCAGTGGCAATTCAGTCAAGTGTTTTGAACAACTACTTCTGTGACACTAAGGACAGTATCCCATTTATCTCTGAAATGCATCAATATACTTACCGAGCAAATAAGTCTACAGAAGATGCCATCTCCACTGCCTTGCACTTTGTCATCTGCAGGGGGGCTATGTGAGGATGCTCGTTATAGACTTTAATTCAGTGTTTAACACAGTTATCCCAGACAGAGTGGTTACTAAACATGCTGGCCTTGGACTTTCAGAACCTACCTCCCTTTGGATTAAAGGCTTTGACTAACCTTCATCAAGTGGTTAGACTAGGCCCATGCTTCTCCACTCTAAGGCTAAACACTCGTGTCACACAAGGCGGTCTGTTGTGCTTCCTTCTGTATACTCTCTGCACCCAAGACCGTCTCCCCTCTCATTCTACTAATACCATCATTAAGTTTGCAGATGACACCAGAGTGGTTGGACTTATTTCAGGAGGAGATGAGATGGTATATAGAGATGAAGTTCAAAGGCTGCCTGCGTGGTGTACTGAGAACAACCTTGCCCTGAACTCTGCCAACACAAAAGAACTCATGACAGATTTTCTGGAGGCACAACCCAATGTGTGTCACTGGAGACTATGTGGAAGGGGTTCCTGCATTCAAGTTTCTAGGTATATATGTGGCAGAAGATCTCTCTTTGTCCATAAACACCACAGAGCCAGTCAAGGCACAGCAAAACCTCCATTTCTAAGGATCTTCAGGAGAAACTACTGGTGTCTTTTTACCACTGTTTTATTGAAAGTGTGCTGACAAACTGCATTTTCATTTGGTATGCCATAAGCTCGGCAACAGACAGGAAGACCCTTCAAAGGATCATTAATTCTGCCCAGAAAATCATTGGCTGCTCACTGCCCTCTTTGGAGGAACTCATCAGCTCTAGCTGTCTCAGCAAGGCAATCAACATCTTGAAAGATTCTTCTTACCCTGGACATCACCTATTTGAGCTGCTGCTTCTGGCAGATGGTTCATTTCCATTCCATCTTGGACAAACAGATTTAAGAACAGTTTTTATCCCAGGGTTATGCATGAACTGGACAATGCTAAATACTATATTGAGTACAAATAGCCATTTTCACTGTAAGGCTCATGTTTGCATTCTTGTGCACCTTACTTTATTCATTTCATATGCAGTATACGCAAGTGCAATAACTCCATTGTCTATTGCATTATATTGTATTGTATTTTGTTATTTATTCATGTTCATTATGTGTGAATGCACCTTAGGAGGATTGCTGCTTGTACTTGTGCAATGACAATACAGGAATCTTATCTGGTCACATTGGCTGACATTGCCAAATGGGCATGGGTATTTGCTGTTAAGTGGGTTGAGGTCCCAGCCTGTTCTGACCTACACCAGGAAGCCATGTTAATGGTGAGGGGGTGTATGTGTCCCTATTGTCCAGTGTATGCCTTCCATGAAGCCCAGCAGCCCTGGATCAATAAGCTACTGGACAGCCAGTGTCAGGTTCCCCATCTTGGAATGCTTGTGATAACTCTGTTGAGCAAAAGCTAAATGTAAAACCATTCAGTCTACCAAACATTGAGTATGAATTACCACACTCTGTATAGGTTGACTGACAGGACACAGCTTGGAAGTGGATGACATACTAAGGAGAAGGCTGTACATCCTATGTATCCAGGAGACATGATAGAGGTGGTAGTGCAGTGAAGCCACTTGGCTTGGGATCTAGCGTCTACAACTCAGGAGGAGGAACAGGTTCAGATGACGTTATAGCAAATATGAGAAAGATATTGGGTGTGACATTAGAGAAACGGCTGCTGAGGGTACTCCTAGCCGTATGGAGAGAATGCATATCCCAAATGAATGGAGAAGAAGCATACTCATGCCAATGTGTACAAAAACAAAGAGGGCATTCACAACTCTGGGCAGTACAGAGATAAACTATCAGACTGCATGAAAGTTCTGGAGAGGGTGATTTATAAATTTGCAGAGTTGTAGAAAATAAGATTGGAGATAAGCAGTTAAGATTTAGATCAAGGTGCAGCACAACTGACCCAATGTTTGCAGTAACACGCATCATAGCGAAGAAGCTAGAAATGCGGAAGAAGTCCAACTGGGCATTTCTAGACTTAGGATAGCACATGACAAGGTCCTATAAAGCTGATTTGGCTAGTCCTGCAGTGGTTCAAAATCCCATGAACATTGGTAGTATTAGTGCAAGCTGTGTACAAGCACCCAATGACGCAAGTACGAACATTGGTCTTACAGAGGGGTTCCCGTTGGTCAGTTTAGAGGAGCTGCTCTAGGATTGGTGTGCTCTGCTCTCGCAAGTGAATCCAAAATTAAATCCATGGCATTCTTTTAAACCTACAGAAAAATATTTTTATTTACTGCACTTTTAAACTGTGTAGTACTTAATTACCACCTGTTTTTAAATGTTTTTTATTTTATTTATTTATTTATTTTACATTTGTTGATTTTAACTGTTTTGCTGTTTCAATGATTCAACTGCTTTTTGTTTGAGACTGTTTTCCTGCACTTTGTATTTTCTAGTGCTTGTGTAATTTATAGCATAGGCTAGATTCAGATTTGCTGAATCTAGACTTTGTGTCACAAAGGACCCATCTAAGTTGGAGATTGTTGGAATAAGGCTCATTACTTGGCATTTTCATTGACCAGCTTGTTTTGAAAATTGCTTAACTTGTTTTAAAAAAGGTTTCTCATGGTTGGTACATAAGCCCCATGTTTGTGCATGTTTTAACACAACTCTACAGAGTTTGGTGACTGGCCACTGCTCTACTATCTTCATCTGAGAAGTCCTAGGCATCTGTTTACATGTCGCAGACCTTCTCACAGCACTGCACATTGGAGGAGGTAGCCATTGGCAGTTATAGAAGCAAAAGCTAAAGTAGATTTATTTTCCCTTAGAAGCTGTCCATGCTCCAAGTGAGAAACCCCTTAAATTGCACTTAGCGGGGAGCACCTCACCTGGGCTTTCTGCAGCATTTTCCACTTTAACTGAAATCTCTTAATCCCGAATAGTCTCATACCCCTTGATAACCCCAATAGTATAGACCTAGCATTAAGCCCCCAAATAAACTACACCCTTCATCATTAAAGTAAGCAACTGTACACCTAGTATTATGGATAGTCAGTTCTCCTGTCTGCCTAATTGACACAGATATCCTGAGGCAGTGTAGCAATTGCCTCATGGTACAACCCACTACTCCTAAACACTCATGCTCAACTTGTGAGATACATATACACTAAGACTTTGGAATCCTTGCTCACTCATTCACAGAATAGTGACCATGAAAAGGTTGTCAGCCCCCATACTACACCTCCTGCACAAACCACCCTGACAACACATAAACCATCATAAGTGGAGGTACACACCAGAAATTTACCTAAACACCAGAGACCTCTGAAACACAAACAAGCTACACCTAATACAGTACCTACAGCACTCAATACACACAAGACCACAAGCACATATAAACCAAATGTTTTGGTCCTAGGTGACTATAGTGTGAGACTCATGTCCCACCCACCAGGCTGGACAAGGAGAAGGTTGCAGTCAGCTGTCTGTCGGGTGCCAGGATCTACCAGATCTTGCACACACACTCAAGTCTCTCCACAACACGTACTGTTATGAAATCCATCATAGTTTATGTTGGTGTGAATTATTTGAGACATACCTCACTGGACTATATGAAGAGAGACATGACTGAGCTGTCTGAATGTGTCTTAGGCAGGTATGTCCATAGCCTTGAGCAGCATCCTACCTTCACCTAAGATGATACCACAGTATAAACAAAAAATAATTGACTTCAATAATTTGTTTAGTTTCTGGTGTCATTCTAAGAGGATCCATTATCTGTCATCCTGGGATGACATGGTAGATAGATCACTCTGCTTGGCCAGAGATGGTCTTCATCTGTCACCTCTAGGATTTCGGTTACTGGCTAAGGCTCTTGCCTCCCCCATACTGCTTTTTTTAGACAATGTCACAACAACAAAATTGCCCATGTAAAAATATCTGTAAAAAGCAACTTCAAGGTTATGCTGCTAAACGCTCTGAGTCTAAACCTAAAACTGCACTCACTGAAAGCAGTGCTTACTTTAGAAGATGCTGACATCTGTACAGTCCCAGAGACTTTGTTTAAGGCCACAAAAACACCCTGGCCATACCAGGTTATAATGCCTTCCACACAACAGACCACAAACTGAAGGTGCGAGAACTAAAGGTGGAGTATCAATATTCATCTAAGATAAATACACCTCTAGACTGGTTAAATAAAACTATTCCCTGGAACTAATCCAGGTCCAATTGACTGGTAAGACCCCTCTCCATGAACTAGGATACCCACAATGCATACTTGGATCTACTTAATTCGCTCAAGATTACAACCAAATAGCCTGGTTTAACCTGACTTAACTACCTATCCATAGATTGGGTAAATTATACGTGTACTAACTCACTTGCCCAAAGGATCTTGGATGTCATCAACTCCAATGCCCTGGACCAGTTGGTTGACACCCCACAACGGGCCGAAACATTCTGTATCTGGTGCTCACTAACGTGTGATCATTGCACCACCCCATGTCTGAGGCCCTCTGTAGTGAGATCTGATCATAAATCAGTCTCAGTAGAAGTAACTAACACCTGACCCCCAATTAGAAGCAACTAGACTAAAAAAGTTCTCCAAAGCCAATTATAACCTAATACATGATGGCATTAATAACTTCATAGCCCCTGCTCTCACTGATGGCATGGACACCAATATTGGGATTTACGCCAATGCCTTGTATAAGCATCTATACAAATTTATTGACTCAGCCGTACCTGTTAGGATCAAAACAAGATCCTCAAGAAAGAACAAGCCTGCCAGGTGGACATCTGCCATTAACAGGTTATACAGTAAGAGAAAAAAAATTGCTGTCCAAGAGCTGGAAGGAACAGTCTCTGAATTAGAAGCATTCCTGCATCAGCTTAAACAAGCAAATAAGATACCTTGTAAGGCATTGTAAAGCTAGCTATGGATTCAAATTGGCCTCCTTTGGCAAGGATAACCATAAGGCCTTCTTTAGCTACATCAGAAACCTTAAAGGAAAAACCCAAATCTGCATAGAATTGTTTTTTATGGCACCACATATACTGAACCAGCTGAAAGGTTCGCTGAAAACTTCTCCTCCTGTAACCTGCCACACATACCCCAAAGCATTCCTACCACCTGCCCTGCTCCTAAACTCTCCAAGGAGCAGGTCATAACTGCTCTCTTCAAAGCCAAAATACAGCCTGTATTGGGACCTGATAATATCCCAGGCAGGATTAAAACAGAAACTAGCTGCACCACGGGGTACTCTCTTTAACCACAGTCTTAAGTACTGGTTTTGTACCTGCTGAATGGAAAATGGCAACAGTCTTCCTGTTTACATAAAGGAGGCACCACCACAGGCCCTGGGAACTATAGATTCATAACCCTGACCAGCCTAATCTGCAAGGCTATAGAAAGAATAATCATGGACCTTATCAACAAAGATATAGCAGGCATCCAAACGCTCGACCTGACCCCACTTTGGCTTCATTAAAAGGAGATCCTGCCTCCTGAACTTGGTGGATTTCTTCACCAAACCCCTGGACAAAAGCAGATCCATGCATATGGCCTTTCTGGACTTGGCCAAGGCCTTTGACACTATTCCCCACTCAGGCATCATTGATAAACTCACCCAGCTGGAGATCAACCCGTACATTATCAGGTGGGTTGCAAACTGGCTCACCAATAGAATGCACACAGTCAAAATAGGTGACTCTACCTTCACCAGCTGAACCTGTAACCAATGGTGTTCCCCAGGGATCTGTGCTGGCACCCCTATTGTTTGGAATCTAATTCTTGGATGTACAGGGTAAAACAAAAGGCATATGGCTGACAAAGTTTGCTGATTGCAAACTAGGTGCAGACATAGAGTTCCCGGATGCTGTCACATCCTACAAGAGGAACTTGCACAGACAAATGACTGGTGCCAAAGTCATGGGCTAAAATTCAATGCAAAAAAATTCATTACCATCCCCTTCACAAGGGTGGCATCCCTGCCAATTACCACATTAATAACACCTTAAGCACACAATCGGTGGTGAGAGATTTAGGCACACAGGTTGACACCCAGCTTTCCTTTAACCACCATATCTCCACAGTGGTAAGAAAGTCTTTTTACATCACCCACCTCATAAGTAAGGGCATTGCACCCAAAACAAAAGGTTATAGCCCCCCCTGTACTCTTCACTCATGAGACCAACAATAGAGTATAATGCTACCTTTGGTATGTAGGTACCTTACCAAGCACCTGCAGCAATTGAAAATACCTCAGAGGTTTCTTACAAAGAAAATTCAGGATCTTCAGCTTGTGTCATATTTTGAAAGACTGAAATCACTGTCACTATACACTGCATTTTACAGACTACTCGGAGGTAACTTCTGCCTTGCATATAAAGCAATTTCAGATCCTGCTCTAATGGAAATGCTGCACATTGGTAAATCAAATGGTATAAGATGCACTCGCTCTAGGGAACTGAACCTAGTATGTGACATCAACAGGACTTGCTGGAGCGAGACGTATCTCTCAGAAGTTACCTCTCCTCTGGAACAAACTTCCAATTCAAGTGAAGCAGAACCCCTCACTCACCCTATTTAAGTGTAATTTGGATGATTGGGTAGGAAACTACAAATTCACCCTGGGAATTTCACCTGTGTGCCTCTTGGACAGGGGCAGTAGTTGTTGACTTAGTTCCACTAAATACCTTGATATTCTTGGGAGCATGGGTTTTACTTGGTTAGGCTTGTAAGGGCCCTAGGGCCATTAGCTTAGTAATCTCCTATGATGCTATGAGTGGGTTTGTATCAAGGTTCAGCTCTGAGCCCACTGTTGTTCGTAGTGGTGATGGACTACATTAGCAGACAGATTAATAGAGTTGCTATATGTAAAAGATGTAGCACTACAACAGACTCTGAGCAATAACTGCAGCAAAGTATAGGAAATGGAGTGCAAACCTAAAAGCACATAGGATGAAACTAAGTAGAGATAAGACAATTGTAATGGCAGCAAATGGAGGAGATCAGAAGAAGCTGAGAATTGAGATAGGGAACATAGTGAAGCAAATTAACAGTTTCAGGTGTCTGGGAGGGGTTGTTGGGGAGAAGGGAAGTCTGAATGAGGAGGTCAAAACTAGAATCAGAGGGGCTGCAGCTAACTGGCATAGAGTGGCAGGGGTAGTATATGGCAGAAGAACGCCAAAGAAGCTGAAAAGTGAGGTGTACAAACAGTGGTGCAACTAGTACTACTGTATGATACAGAAACCTAGGCAGTAAAGGCAGGGCATTTGAAGCTAGATGTGATGGAGATTAAGTGCCTCAGACAGGTGGTAGGACTTGTACTGTAGAGCAGATGAAGAAATGAGGACATAACAGCAGAAGCCAAAGTAGTGCCAATTGCAGAGAAACTCAACAGATTATGGTAGATGTTCTTCGTGTTTCACTGTTGCAGTCATTACATTTGGGTTATCCCTGCTAGGGTAGCCCTCAGCCGGCCCGAATACCAGAGACTTAGTATTTCTGTGTTGGTTGCTGTTGCTTGAGGACTGACGTCAGGTCATCAGTAGTATAAAGTAAGGCAACCAATGCCATTACATAAGTCTTTCTTGCCGTGGAGCCCGAAGCAGAAGCAGTTCGCACTAGTGCCGGTAGGCCGCTACCTGAGTTTTCGTCTACCGAATTGAGTCTTCTAAAGCAAAGTACCCCATTGGGGATCCTTCTTTTCTTGCACTAACCGATGTCAGAAAAAGTTAATTGTCTCATGTGGAAAGCAAATACCACACCAAGACTTCCACTTTTACTGCATCACTTGTTTAGGGCCAGACCACGACGTCCCCTGTTGTCGGTTCTGTGCTTAACTCCAGAACCATCTGTCATCGGGCCCTTATTGTAGCCAGATATTTTTGCTTATAGTCCTCGCATTCCAATATGGCTTCGGTAAGCCATCCAACAGCAGATCTTCCAAAAAAAAGTCAAGATAAAGACAGACCGCACAGGTCCAAACCTTCTGACGATGCTTCTGTTAAGCTAGTCGTCAGTTCTCTGGTACTCAGTGAGGCGGTTTTGCAGCCACTGATGCCTGCTTCTGTGCATTTGCAGGCCACTACAGAGACCCTTTCGGAGTCCGGTATGCTGCAAAACTCTTCTAAGACCGAAGATCCTGCGGTCATCTCTACCTTGGATGGGTCCGGAGCTGCTGAGCAGGCACCGGCTTCCGAGGAAGTTCTTCTCACTACTGAATCTCTACACAAACTGCCATCTTTCGCGACTACCGTTCTTTCAAAAACGACAGAGTTTCTTAGGCCCAGGGTACGAACCACACCCAAGAAAACAATGACCCACTCTTGGGTGCCTGCTACCTTGCCTCATTCTCAAATGCTTAAAATGGTGGAAGACCTTATCATGCTGATCAGGGGAAGCCAAGCTACCCCCTCCAAAAGGAAAAGAGATCTGTCCCCTGTAGTTTTTTCTGAACAAGAGTCAGATGAATCTGAATATGAAGACATGCAACCCCTCTCCACTTATGAGGATACTGATGTAGAGGATTCCACTCCTTTAGTCTGTCCCCCAGAGGATTTTTTCCTTTGGGGAAACCCTGTATACTTTAAGGGAGCATTTCCAATGGGAGAGTCAGGACTACCCTCAGTCTAAAAAGAAACTCAAGGAATTCCTAGATCTTCTACAGCACAGACCCTTGGCCACCCCCCAGTCCTGGATGTTATGGAGGATGTTTTCCTCAAATCCAGCTTTACTTCTGACGCCCTTCCTCCAGCTCCCAGAAGACCAGACAGGTACTACAGAGTCCCTGACTCACACAAATATCTTTTTAAAAATCCTACAGCTGACCCTGAGGTAATTTCTCAAGGGCCAAAAGGGATTAAAGCAACCTCTGCTAAGAATCCCACCTCCTCAGACAGGTATTCCCAAGCTTTGAACAGATGTAGTAAAAAAAAAGCATACACCTCAGCTATTCTTGCTGTCAGGGCACTAAATTGTCAGTTCCATATGCTGAAATTTCAGCAACATACCTTGTATCTCCTTAAACAAAAAATGTCTTCCTTTCCTTTATGAGCAGAATCTAAAGATTTACAAGAGTTAATACATTCTGCAAGTCAAGTAACTAAACACACCTTGCACTGTGATTTTGATGCCCTAGAAGCTTGTTGCAGTGCAGCAGTCACTGGAACTGTCATTAGAAGGCATGCATGGTTAAGGAATAGCCCCTGTGAGACCATGTCAAATCTAAATTGTTGGATGCCCCCTTGCACAAAGATAACTTATTTGGCACTAAAGCAGAAGTACTCTTAAAAATGATGGAAGAAAAAGCAAAATCTATGCAAACAGTTAAGGATTTCTTGCAGTTCCAACCCCCTAGGTTCAGCATGCATTGTCCCTCCAAACTGTGGTCCTTTCCTGCTCCCAGTAAACCGGTCCAGCCTGGACCCCATGGAAACAGACCCTCCAGACAGCAGCCACAGGGAATGCAGAAATCTAAGCAGTGGACTACCTCCACTTCAAAACTAGGGAGTTCTAAGCAACCCCTTTATGGTAAGAACTCACAATGACTCACCTCCTCCACCCCCCCTGCCCACCTTTACTTACCCCTAGGAGGAAAATTCTCCTTTCACTCAAGCACATGGGCCACCATTACCAAGGACTACTGGGTTCTGAACATTGTGTCTCAGGGATACAAATTTTCCTTCCACACCCTTCCAATCCTAAAAGGGTTCCCAGATCTACCACCAAATCAATGGGAAGAGGCTCAAAAGCAAATCCTTTCCCTGCTCTCTCTGAAGGCAGAGCACATTCCTGCAGAACAGATAGGCCAAGGTTTCTACTCCAGACTATTTCTGGTACCCAGAAAAGAGGGCACCTGGTGCCCCATCCTCGATCTATCCATTCTAAACACCTTCCTGGTGAACCCAAAATTAAAAATGCTCACCCTCCAGTAGCTGCTACTCATGCTTTCTAAGGATGCTTTGCTAGCCACCCTAGAGCTAAAAGAGGCCTACCTCCACATTCCTATCAGGGAATCATGCAGAAAATATCTCCGCTTCAGGGCAGGATCTCAACACTTTCAGTTCTCTGCACTTCCCTTTGGCTTATCTACTGCTCCAAGAGTTTTCACAAAATGTCTGGCTCTGGTCATTGCCTTTTGCAGAAAAAGAAATATTCAGATTTACCCATACTTAGACAACCGCCTTATTCAGACAGACAGCCAGGAAAAGCTGCTCAAGCACCTGGCCTTTGTAAAGATCCTCCTAACCTCTATAGGGTACACAATCAATGAAAATAAATCCAAGCAGGTGCCTACCCAAAGGATAATCTTCCTGGGAGCAAGTCCAGATGGCATACCTTACACAAGAGAAACCAATTTTCCTGACAACCTACTTCTCTCAACTAGCCACCAGGCCCCAGCTATAACTGTAAGGAAGGTCTTGCATACTAGTCATTCCATATGCCAGACTGTGTATGAGGAAACTTCAGTGGTACCTAAAGAGCCTTTGGTGTCAACACTCTCAAGACTTGGGAACTCTTCTACCTATAATTCCTTGCCTCAGAAAATATTTTCTTTGGTGGCCAACAGCATGCTCCCTCAACAAGGGACTGCTTTTCTCCCCACCCCCGCCACCCAGACCCTCACCACAGATGCATCAGACTATGCTTGGGGTGCACACGTGGATAGCAGGTGCATACAGGGCCAATGGAGCCCACAGCAAATCCCTCTGCGCATTGATCAAAAAGAGATGATGGCTGTGCAGCGTGCCTTGATAGCTTTCAAGCACCTTCTCTCTCCAGGGACTCTCCTGATCAAAACAGACAACACCACTGTGATGTGGTACATCAACAAGCAGGGAAGGACTCACTCCTACCCTCTATGCAGGCTGGCCATGACCCTTTGACACACAGCCTCTGCCATGCAACTACACCTGTTAGCACAATTCCTACCAGGCTCTCTCAACTATCTGGCAGACCAATTAAGCAGAAATCTTCTGGACCCACACGAGTGGCAACTGAAAAGAAGTACCTTCACCCTAATAACTCAGAAATGGGGAATCCCGAAGGTCGCCCTCTTTGCCTCCCACACCAACCATCAGCTCAGCACTTTCTACACCAGGGAGCATCACTGCATGGCTTGGAAAGTGGGTAACCTGTCCTTCCCCTGGGTCAATGTATCTGTCTATGCCTTTCCTCCCCTACCTCTCATCCCCAGGGTACTGCTCAAAACAAGGAGGAAAACATAAGACCTATTATAGCTCCAGACTGGCCATGGCAACACTGGTACCCCTTGCTGCGCAGCCTTTCCCCGCTGCCTCCATAGCATCTTCCTCAGATTCCAAACCTACTGACCCAGAGCGAAGGGGAATTCATGCATCCCCAATTGCAGACACTCAAATTTGGCAGCTTGGTTTATTCCCTAACCCTGGACCAATCTGCCAACCTCAGTAAACAGGTTTTGTATGTTATCCATGAGGCCAGATGCCCTAACACCAGAAAGTCTTATGCTGCTAAATGGAAAAGGTTCTGCACCTGGATCCAGGCTAAGGGAGCCAATATGGCACAGCTCTGCTTCCCTCTCATTTTAGAATACTTGCCTGACCTACTACACAGTGGCCTCCCTTTTTCCTCTATAAAAATTCATGCCTCTGCTATTTATGCTCATTTTCACACTGAGCAGCCCCTTTTCTCACACTCTTTGATCAAGCAGTTCCTAAGAGGGGCTAGCAACTTGAGGCCACCCAGAAGGGCACCAACACCAGCTTGGGACCTTAACTTTGTATTGGAAAAGCTCACTTTGCCCCCTTTCAAACCAGCTCTTTTTGCAGAGCTAATATTTCTCTCATGGAAGACAGCATTCCTTCTGGCCATCACTTCAGCCAGAAGAGGCTCTGAGCTGCAAGCACTCATGGTTGTGGAACCCTTCATCATCTTCCATGCAGACAGGGTATCCCTCAGAACTTAACCCATCCTTCATGCCCAAGGTGGTGTCCAGTGTGGCTCTCAACTAATCCATTCATTTGACCAACTTTTTTCCTAACCCCCAGAACAAGGGGGAAATGATTCTTCAATCTCTAGATGTGCACAGACAGCTCAGATTCTATCTAGACAGGACTAAATTCTTCAGAAAGTCTGATTAATTGCTGGTTAGCTTTGCTACAGGAGCAGAAGGCAAAGCCATCTCCAAACAAACCATTTCCATTTCTGCTACAAACAGCATGGAAAGCCTCCCTCCAAGGGGGTCAGGACACACTCCACCAGAGCAGCCTCCACCTCTGCAGCTTTCCTCAGAGGAGTCCCCGCTAGGGACATCCTAGAGGCTGCCACCTGGACATCTGTTCACACTTTTACCAAGCATTACCACCTGCCTCTCTTCTCCAAATCCAGGGCAGGGTTTGCCTCTGCAGTCTTGCAGGGCATCCTAGCCAGCCCCTAGTTTCTTTGACTGCCTCCACCTTCTTCCTCAGCTTTGGGAATCAACCCAAATGTGATGACTGCAACAATGAAACATGAAGGACATAGTACAGTTGTGTACACTTACCATAAATGTTGACGTTTGAGTGTATTCACTGTTGCAGTCCTGGTTTCCCTCCCTCCATCCCCCTTATTCTCTTTTTCCTTACAAGGGACATATTGGTATTTACTTTCTACTGGTGGGGTTCTTCCACCAGAACCTGGCTTACACTTGAGGGCTCTTGACAGTTTAGGGAAAGAAAAACTGTTGTAATGGTGTCGGCTGCCTTACTTTAAACTCCTGATGACCTGACATCAGTCCTCAAGTGACAGCAACTGGCGCAGAACTACTAAGTCTCTGGTATTCGGGCCGGCCGAGGGCTACCCTGGCAAGGATAACCCAAATGTGATGACTGTAACAGTGAATACACTCAAACATCTACATTTATGGTAAGTGTACACAACTGTACTTTCTGAGCACTGCCCCCAGGTGTCCACAAATGTTATGGCTGTGGTAGCAGCTCATCGCCAACTGCAAGGGATCCAAGTCTTCCCATACCCAGATGATTGGCTCCTTACTGCTGCTTCCAGGGATTTGCTGCAACAGCAATGGGAGCCACTACTCCCCCTTGCAGAGCTAC
>NC_056749.1:439279183-439381683 GCF_019279795.1 Protopterus annectens | reverse complement strand
GGAAGAGTTAAGACAGGCACTTGGTTGCAGTGAATAGTTACCGAATAGCTGGGTAACTACAGCAGAGCTAGAAAGGTGCTTGGTGTGACATCTGGAAAGAGGAAGGAGGACAAGGAGACGTGGTAGTGGAATGAGGAAGTACAGGAGAGTATACAGAGGAAGAGGTTGGCGAAGAAGAAGTGGGATTGTCGGAGAGATGAAGAAAGTAGACAGGAGTATAAGGAGATGAGGTGCATGGCAAAGAGGGAGGTGGCGAAAGCTAAGGATAAGGCGTATGAAGAGTTGTATGAAAGGTTGGACACTAACGAGGGAGACAAGGACCTGTACTGATTGGCTAGACAGAGGGACTGAGCTAGTAAAGATGTGCAGCAGATAAGGGTGATAAAGGATAATGAGAGAAACATACTCACAAGCGAGGAGGGTGTGTTGAGCAGATGGAAAGAGTACTTTGAGGGGCTGATGAATGAAAAGAATGAGAGGGAGAGAAGGTTGGATGATGTGCGGATAGTGAATCATGAAGTGCAATGGATTAGCATGGAGGAAGTAAGGATAGCTATGAAGAGGATTAAGAATTGAAAGGCTGTTGGTCTAGATGACATACCTGTGGAAGCATGGAGGTGTTAAGGGGAAATGGCAGTGGAGTTTTTAACTAGATTGTTTAATGAAATCTTGGAAAGTGAGAGGATGCCTGAGGAATGGAGAAAAAGTGTTTTGGTTCCGATTTTTAAGAATAAGGGTGCAGAGCTGTAGTAAGTACAGAGGGATTAAATTGATCAGTCACAGCATGAAGTTATGGGAAAGAGTAGTGGAAGCTAGGTTAAGAAGGGAGGTGATGATTAGTGATCAGCAGTATGGTTTCATACCAGGAAAGAGCACTACAGCTGCAATGTTTGCTCTGAGAGTGTTGATGGAGAAGTACAGAGAAGGTCAGAAGGAGTTGCATTGTGTCTTTGTGGACTTAGAGAAAGCATATGACAGGGTGCCTAGAGAGGAGTTGTGGTATTGTATGAGGAAGTCAGGAGTGTCAGAGAAGTATGTAAGAGTGGTACAGGATATGTACGAGGGTAGTGTGACAGCAGTGAGGTCTGTGGTGGGATTGACAGATGCGTTTAAGGTGGAAGTAGGATTACATCAAGGATCAGCTCTGAGCCCTTTCTTATTTGCAGTAGTGATGGACAGGTTGACAGATGAGATCAGACAGGAGTCCCCATAGACTATGATGTTTGCAGATAACATTGTGATCTGTAGTGAGAGTAGGGAGCAGGTGGAAGAGACCCTGGAGAGGTTGAGATATGCTCTAGAGAGAAGAGGAATGCAGGTCAGCAGGACTAAGACAGAATATATGTGTGTGAATGAGAGAGAGGAGAGAGGAATTGTGAGGATGCAGGGAGTAGAGGTGGCAAAGGTGGATGAGTTTAAATACTTGGGATCAACAGTTCAGAGTAATGGTGAGTGTGGAAGAGAGGTGAAGAAGAGAGTACAGGCACAATGGAGTGGGTGGAGAAGAGTGTCAGGAGAGATTTGTGACAGACGAGTACCAGTAAGAGTGAAAAGGAAGGTTTACAAGAGGGTATTGAGACCAGCTATGTTATATGGGTTGGAGACAGTGGCATTGACAAAAAGGCAGGAGTCAGAGCTGGACGTGGCAGAGTTAAAGATGTTAAGATTTGCACTGGGTGTGACAAGGGTGGACAAGATTAGGAATAAGTATATTAGAGGGTCAGCCTAGGTTAGAATGTTTGGAGACAAAGCCAGAGGGGCAAGATTACGTTGGTTTGGACATGTGCTGAGGAGAGATGCAGAGTATATTGGGAAAAAGATGCTAAGGATGAAGCTGCCAGGTAACAGGAAAAGAGGAAGGCCTAAGATAAGGTTTATGGATGTGGTGAGGGAGGACATGCAGGTGGTTGGTGTGACAGAGCAAGATGCAGAGGACAGGAAGAAATGGAAACAGAAACAGATGATCCGCTGTGGCGACCCCTAATGGGAGCAGCCGAAAGAAAAAGAAAATATGGACAGACTACCCTTATTGTCCTAGTTATCAGTTTGATCTCACCATTCTCTCTGTATGTCTCTGTGAGTCATTTACCTTGGTGGCATAATGTACTGTACTTAAATAGACAGACTGCTCTTATGGTCCTTGTCCTTACTTTTTACTCCTGCATGCAATATCTCTTCAATCACTCCCAACTCCTTGGGATCTCTGTGTTTCTGTATATATATATATATATATATATATATATATATATATATATATATATATATATGTGTGCATGTGTGTGTGTGTAGATACATATATGTATATATATGTATATATATATATATATATATATATATATATATATATATATATATATATATATACACACATACATATATATATATATATATATATATATATATATATATATATATATATATATATATAGGTTCATAGGTTCCTACTAGGCTATCTGCCCGAGGGCATTTACAAGCCTAGCCCATCGTTTTGTGGCTTACGCCACCCCTTTAGTATGGGGAACTATACCCATTATTTTGCTGTGCCTCTGTCGAGCAGTGACACTGAGGTAATCCCTGGGGTATATCTGCGATCTCCCATCCATTGGTCAAGATTTCTCTTGAACAAGGCCAGCGAGGTGCTCTGCCTCACATATACCGGGATTTTGTTCCACAGCATAGGGAGTCTTTGGGTGATGAATCTATCCCTCCAGCACGTCCTATTAATAGCCGTGTCGAGGTTTAAGTCTCCCGCCCTTGTGGCTCTGATGGATCTAGATTTTTTGAGGTGAAGCATATTCATCAAATCTGGATTTGACATGGCCTTGTATGTTAGGCAAAGGTCACCTCTGAGCAAGCGGTAAGCGACTGAATAGAGCTGGAGTTATTTCAGTCGGGCAGCATAGGACAGATTTTTGAGACCCTTTATCCTTTTGGTGAGGAACTTTTGTGGCCTCTCCAGCTGCTGCAAGTGTCGGGTCAGATACATTCCGAATGGGGCATTGTACTCAATCATTGGTCTGATGAGTGATGAATAGAGGGAGACAATGACCTCCCTTGATCTAGATGAGAATCCCTTCATGATAAGGTGGGCAATGTAGAAGGTCTTCCTAACTACTTTAGCTACATGGGTGTCGAATGACAGACTACTATCAACCTGGATCCCCAGGTCCCTGATAACTTCTTCTTTGCTCAGTGGATTGCCATCTATTTGGTAGCTAGGGGTAACCTTGTTTTTCCCGAAGGGTATGACTATGCATTTTTTGGCATTTAACTTTAGGCCATGGCTCTGGCACCAGTTATCCGTTTCTGTGAGACCCTTCTGAAGGATATCTGTGTCAGATGTGTTTTCTACTATGGCGCCCAGTTTGCAGTCATCTGCAAACTTTGTCAGCCATAACCCTCCTGTGTTTGCTTGTACTGGAGAAGTAGATGCCAAACAAGAGTGGGCCCAGGACTGAGCCCTGTGGGACACCACTTGTGACAGGCTTTGAGTCTGACATGGCGCCAGCAACTCTGACCCTGTGGGTTCTGTCACTCAGCCAGTTTGCAACCCATCTTGTGATGTATGGGTTAATATTTAAGCTGATGAGTTTTTCAATGATACCCGAGTGGGGTATTGTATCGAAGGCCTTTGCCAGATCGAGGTAGGCTGTATGGACTGCCTTTCCCTCATCAATGGCTTTGGTGACTGTTTCGAAAAAGTCAACCAAGTTTAAAAGGCATGATCTGCCTTTGACAAAGCCAAACTGGGTTGGATCCAAAGTCTGCAAATTCCTATGTCTTTATTTATGAGGTCCATTATGATCCTCTCCATGGCTTTGCAGATAAGGCTTGTCAAGCTAATGGGCGGTAATTTCCAGGGTCGGTGGAGGCACCGCCTTTGTGAAGTGGGACCACAGTTGCAGTGTGCCACTCCTGGGCGTATCCAGAGGTAAGACTTTGATTAAACAGCTGTCCTAGCTGTGGGTTTAATTCCTCATTGAGTTCGTGGAGCACACAGCCGGGATGCCATCAGGTCCCATGGATGCTGTGTTTTTGCTTTGGAGAGAGCAGTTCTCACTTGGGCGTTGGAGATGTTTGGGGGCTGCAATCATTTGGTATAGATATCTCTCCTTTGGGGAGAAGTTTGCACTGAACCTGTCAGCCAGTATGTTGGCAATGTCCGTAGGATCAGTAATCTTCACATCATTTTGAACTAGTTCTGAGCATATCTGGGAGTTTCCTCCCAGGTTTCTAACATAGCTAAAGAAGGCCTTATGATTGTCTTTTGAGTCTTTAGCTATTTTTCTCTCAAAATTTGCTTTGGATGATTTTATGAGAGCTCTTAGTTTTTTACTTATAGTGATCAAGGGTGTCTTACCTTTTAAGGATTTTGCTCTATCTTGTAGTAGCTTCCTCCTTTTGTTGTAGAGTTTGTTTATGGCTGGGGTCCACCAGACTGGACGCTTGCCTTTGGTACAAAGAGTCTTTGTTTTGCTTGGGATTGCCTTATCCATGCAGTCCTGCAGGTGCTGGTAGAAGGCATTTGTAAGTGATTCAGTGGCTTGTGTACTGTTTTCCGCCGGCTCGGGGGCCTTAAAGGAGACCACACTAGTCTTTAGAAGTGTGAAGTCGGCTTTCGAGAAGTTCTTTACTGTGGTCTTTTTTATTTCAGGTGGGGGTGGGATGAGGACCTCCAGCGAGATTAGTTTGTGATCTGATCTCACCAGTGAGGGGTATACTTCCGGTGTTGAACATTGTGCTCCCATGTTCGTGATGATGAGGTCAAGTATGTTATCTCCTCTTGTGGGGATGGTAACTAGTTGTTCCATGGCATTTGAGTTTATGAATTCCAGGAACTTTTGGGCTAGGGTGTTTGGGCTTGAGTAGTGTTCCCAGTCTATATTAGGGTAATTGAAGTCACCTAGTATGATGGTGTTTGGTGATACATTTATCCCTCTAGTGTTTTCAGGAAGGCCATGTGAGGTTCCTGAGTTTGTGAGGGTGGCCTGTAACATGCTACAATTTGCAGAGCAGTCTTGCCTATGGTTAATTGCACCTGGATGGTCTCCGATGCATCGTGCGTTGCAACCAGTCTTGAGGTGTGGGTGTCCTTGATGAATATGGATACCCTCCTTTCTTGGTATTGTCCGGATTTTGGGGCGGAACGCATGATATGAGGTAAAACCTGATAGTGCTGGGGTGCTCTCAGGAGCCTTGAACCAGGTTTCTGTCACAGCACAGACATCGATGTTCTCCATACTGAGAAGGGCCTCGAGTGCGTGCATTTTGAGATTCAGACTTCTGGCATTGAGCAGCATTACCCTTAGTTTTTTCCTTTTTTGTGTTCTAGGGTGGTAGGTTTAGAATTTGAGCCTTGCCTAAAAAGGCACTATGGGGTGGCAAGAGCCTTTGCCAATATCCGAATCCCAGGGTGACAGGTGCAAGCCGTCCCTTGGAAGCAGCGTGGCTTGTCCAGCATGTCATCCCAGGCAGACAGACACTGGATCCCCTTTGAATGACACCAGTGTTTAAGCCAATTGTTAAAGCTGATCATCTTATCTCTGTATTGTGGCATCATTCTTGGTGAAGGTAGGATACTGCTCAAGGTCAGGGTCATACCTGCCTGGGCTACATAATCAGAGAGCTCCTCAGTGTCTCTTTTCATGTAGTCCAAGGAGGTACGTCTCAGGTCGTTTACACCAGCGTGGACAATGACTGAGTCATATTTGTACCTGCTGTTGAGAGACCTGAGTGCTTGCGTTATGTGGCGGATTCTAGCGCCCGACAGGCAGCTTACTGTGACCTTCTCCTTAATCAGTCTGGTGAGCGGGACGTCAGTGTGTCTGACTATGGAGTCACCAATGACTAGTGTGTCTGGCATTTTGTTTGGCCTTAAGGGCTGTGACTGTTTGACACTCTGACTGTGAGGTCTATGTGTTGCAGGTGATGTGTTCTGAGGTGGTGGTTGTTTGGGTGTCTGCTTTGGTGGCCTCTGCTGTTTTGGTAGATTTTGATCAGAGCCTCCGAGTATGTCTTTGTGTGTTTATGTGTATGATTTGAGGTTGTGATGGTACTATGTGAGACTGGGTCTATAGTGTGTGTGGTAACCTTCTCCTCCTGACTGGTCTTGCCAGTCCTATGTTGAGAGAGCTCAGCCTCCAGTTTGGCTGTATAGTTGCATCTCTCGCATGTATTTGTGTTTTGTGGGAGGAGGAAAGGGTTGTCTGTGTACATGAGGCAATTGTAACATTGCCTCAATATTCCCAGGTTCACCAGCTGAGCAGGAGAGGACACTAGCAACTGATCCCTCGACATGCTAGAAGGAATAGACAATAAAAACTTTAAAGTATATTCTGGGGGACGTGGGTGACCGAGAAATGGGGGTTTGCCTTTTTGGGGTACTTTCTATGACAAGAGCACCGTATCAAGGTAATAAGTACTGTAGGAGCAAGTGCTAGGTTTAACAGATAGAGAATAGTCTACTTGGAGTCAAGTAGAGATGATCTTTTTAGTTATAGGATACGCTGATTAGATCAGTAGTATAGTTCGAGGAAGGTAGTTTTAAGGGAAAATTTGAAGAGTGGAATTTAGGTAGCCCTAATAGTTTAAATCTGCTTAACCGGCGCTGCCCTAGTGTGCAACAGTAGCAGCTCCGCGCTAAACCGCGCAAACACGCGTTTAGCGTTTTTTATATCAGGGGGCTGAAAGAAGCTAGGAACTGGCCCAAAACGACCAATAAACTACAAGTTGCTGGCTGAAACCTCACAAAACTGGACCAACAGGCAGCTCAATGCTTCCCACTCCCACTGGTAAGCAAGGGAACTTCCTCTCTTCCAAATTAGGTAAAGAATCAGTAACAGGAACTGCAAACAAAGCCCAGGGATCAGCAAGCTCTGAAACTGGACTATTCTAGCTTAGTAAGGCGGGAAAACAAGAGATATTTTTTTGTTTTTTTGTTTTTCAGAAAACAAGCAGAAACAGATACAGTAAACACTTATAAATGCTATAAATCGGCTATCACAGCCTACACAAACAATTTGCAACAGTTACAGATTTTAAAAGTAACAAACTGAGAAACAAGTGCAAAAACAGAATAAATGCAGAAAAACAATAACAATGTATCAGCAAGCAGGCGAAATACAGTTGCTAGATAAATAGAAGTGGAAAGCCACAAAAATTATACTTAAATCAGGTAAAGTCGCTTTTTTAGCTCTCTGAAGCTTGGATTACTCTGCTGGCCACCACGAGGATCTGTGCTGAGTAGGTACAAGCCAAAAACGCAGCGTTTAGCGTTTTATATCAGGGGCTGAAAGAAGCTAAGAACTGGCCCAAACGACCAATAAACTACAAGTTGCTGGCTGAAACCTCACAAAACTGGACCAACAGGCAGCTCAATGCTTCCCACTCCCACTGGTAAGCAAGGGAACTTCCTCTCTTCCAAATTAGGTAAAGAATCAGTAACAGGAACTGCAAACAAAGCCCAGGGATCAGCAAGCTCTGAAACTGGACTATTCTAGCTTAGTAAGGTGGGAAAACAAGAGATATTTTTTTTTTTTTTCAGAAAACAAGCAGAAACAGATACAGTAAACACTTATAAATGCTATAAATCGGCTATCACAGCCTACACAAACAATTTGCAACAGTTACAGATTTTAAAAGTAACAAACTGAGAAACAATTGCAAAACAGAATAAATGCAGAAAAAACAATAACAATGTATCAGCAAGCAGGCGAAATACAGTTGCTAGATAAATAGAAGTGGAAAGCCACAAAAATTATACTTAAATCAGGTAAAGTCGCTTTTTTAGCTCTCTGAAGCTTGGATTACTCACACACACACACACACACACACACACACACACACACACACACACACACACACACACACACACACACACACACACACACACATACAGATACACACAAACACATACACACACATTTATATACACACATATAAAAGATATAACCCTAACCCACAAACAGTCATACACACTCACACTTTTACCTGTTAAGAAAGCCTAAACTTTCAGTTTATATGAAAGTTTCCACTTCAACATAATACACCATCATTTACTTTTCACAATCCAGTTTCCTCTGTCTGACATACATTTCCAGCACTCCATCAGCAGTACATTCAATAAACAGAGCTTTCATGGGTTTAATACTTTTGAGCAAAACTCACAAACGTTGATAGAAACAGATGGTTAATAGGTGTGCAAGATTGACAGTCCATGTGTAGAGGAATATCCCCTTTCTTCAGGGATTGTGCAATCTTAGAGTTAATATGCATAATTAGCAGGAGATGTGGGGGTGCTTACCCGCCCTGCAAAAAACACATGCTTTTCATTTTGCATGCTTCACGATTATTGTTTACAGCATGCACAGTAGTCAGCTGACATTTTGTTTTTGACGTTAATGCATCTATGTTTCAGATGTAATTTTGTCCATTCGATGCAGAACACTTCATCTATTTGCACACACACACACACACACACACACACACACACACACACACACACACACACACACACACACACACACACACACATACCCACATTAACCTCTGTAAACTTGTAAACTTATTTTGTACCACAATGCCTGCGCTATGTACACATCATGTCTAAGCACTGAGATGCTGCTGTATTGTCAGCTGTTATTGTATGTTGTTGATTGAATACTGAACACTGAAATTATACTATACTATCAGCTGTTATTACATCATTAGTTGTATACTGACAAAGGTTTTATGTCTGCATAGTAGTGCATGCTACTGTATAATGGTATCATATCTCACTATAGTAGAGGGTCGATTATCTAAACATCGATTATCCGAAACATCAATTATCCAAACCCAGTCTTCCAAAGTTTTTGGGTAGGAAAATTCATAAACCCTAAATATGTAAACATTACACATATTAGCTTGTACATGTTTTTTGAACTTGTAGACTGCTTGTGTGTAAAAAAATATTCTTTATTGTCCTTTGGACTTGCTGAATGGTTGAAAAATGCATTCCCTGAGTGCAGTAAAAACAGGATTTTAGAAGTTTTTTATCCAGTTCAATGTATGGTTGATTATCTGAACTACCCATGGTCCCAGTTAGTTCAGATAATTGACTGTCTACTGTAATTGTTACTGCCAAGCAGCCAGTGTCATGTCTGAATTGAATCCATCATCAGTCCACCCACCTGATTAACAGAGTTTAAGAAATAAATAAGTCTAAAGAAGAGCATGATGATTTTGAAAATAAAATCAAGGAATACAGAAAGTAAAATGATATGCCTCTCTCTCTCGCACTTTGAAGCTTTAAGTCACCCCAGGACCAGTTGGTCAGCATGGTACAGATCGTAGTAAAACTAAACAACTGTGTATGATTACAAAATGTCTGTATATATTTCTGTATTAACCATTGTGATATGGGGTAATGTATTTGGGTGAATCAGAAAGATGTTGTCACTGACCCCCCCTGAGCCACCAGGATCATGCACTATTGTGGGGCTCTAGGAGTTCCCTGGGTGTAGTGCAGCTAATCCATGCTACATTCCCCTGCATATCAACACATAAAAAGGATGGAAGTAGTGCTTATGTGCTCCTGCATATTTTATGACATCACTCACTTGTGATTTCTTGTAACCTTTACTTTGCTCTATGTCTGAGCTGTGTAACCTAGTTCAAGTGTAACTTGCATGAATGAATTAACCTTGTTAGTAGCTATAGATATGTCACACTTTGATTTTCTCTTTCTGAACAAGGTTGTAGCCAGGCATATGTTTTTGTACTCCTCTGAGTACATTTTTTCTGAGCATCATATCAGTATGTTTTTTTTCACGTCATTTTATGTCTATAGCTGTCTAAATGAATGCCTTTAACAACAGATGCAATATTGCTAATCTAAAAATAATGGTAATAGTTTTAGGGGGAACAGTTGAAAATGTTACTTACATTTATTAAGTGCTTGGGGGACAGCATTTTTGAGAGATGTGTCCATTTTTAAGTGCCAGGTCTCCAAAAGGGGGGTAGCATTAAGAGCTTGTGAGTGCAAAATGGAATTGGGTTGCTACATCAGTGTTTCTGAAGATAACTTCAGGGACTGCAAGTGCTCTGCATGAGTACATTTTAGCAATGTAGCTTTTTTGTCTAGTCTCTCTTTATGGATTCTCAGTCTCTGCCAGCAAGGATAACTGCTGTACAGTCACACCATAAATGTGGTAAACATATTTCTCTTCAGTGTTACCCATTTGGACCATTTCTATGTTTAAACCACCAATCAGTGAGATTAGATATTCAATACTCGTTATTTCAGAAGAATTAAATTAGCTTTCATTTGAGGGGATGATTTAGACTTTACAGTGAAATTGCATTGTGGGATTTTCATCCTTTTAGTTCTGCTCATTCGGCATTGAGGTGCATGCAAACGTGCATACATGTGTGCTGTTTGAAAGGTGTTACACTCTCTGCTCAGTACACAAGAGCCTTGTATGCTTTTCTGTGCCAAACCAACCAATAGGAATGTTAACATTGATAAAGCTTCCTTGCACGAGACAACAAAGACATGCTGTTCAAAGGACAAAGCCAAAGCAACTTCTTCCTTTGATGTACAGGGAGCTGTTGTTGAGACAAGCTACAGTAGAAAAGTGGCCAAGTATTAGCTCTGTTGTCAGGTTGTCATGTATCAGGTGATGAAACTTCCTAAAACCCACCTGCAGCAACCTGTAAGCTTTTTATTTAATGTGTGCTGACAGACATGACAAGCTGCAATGGAAAATTGAACAAGTGTTATCAGTGTTATACTGTCAGGTATTAGGTGTTAGGTCTTCCTCAAACTTACTAAAGTAACTTGTAGGTTTCTACATTAAATGTCTTTCTGAAAGACATAAGCAGCAGTGGAAAAGTGAACAAATGACATCTGTGTTATCATACTGTCATGCATGTATTAGGTGTTAAGGCTTTCTGGGACTTGCAGGAATATGTATTTCACCCGTGCTAAGAGAGAGCAAACAAGCAAACTAGAGTTAGTGCAGATGTTTCTACAATGCAGTGAAGACAGTGACAGTGGCAGTCACTGGTTTTTGTATTTAGCATGTGCTTCAAGGCAGGAATGGTCTAACATAATACATTGTTATCACTTGTACTAATGCACAATGGCCGCTTAGAATGGAGTGATTTGGAACGCTGCCTGGGGGTCAACATCTCTGTTAGGCCTATGGCCATCCAGTCACCACTCAGTATCTGAAATGAAATAATTGTTTTAGCTTATGTACTGAACATAACAGTAGCTAAGAAAAAAGTACTTGTTTTTAGTTTTAATTAAAAAAATTGCTACATGATACTGCACGTACTCACTTCTGCATTCAGTAGACTTGTAGCATGAGCCAGGGTGCTTTATTTATTTGTTTGCTAGTTTGCTTCTTTCCTTTAAAAAATTAAACAAAAATGCAATTAAAAGATAATAAAGATTTTAGCTAGGAATTTATGATTACAATTATAATGGTAATGTGACTAAATTTGTATTAAAATTGATGGATATTCATCATAATAAACACTACTGCAGTACTCATCACTATATGGGTTATATTCTGACAAGTATATAACAGCCAGTCAGTTTTCAAAGCATCAGGGCACCATTGACCCACCAAAACCATTAGTCAGTTCAAGCTGAGCAGACTAAAAGGGCAGGTTTGGATGCTAAGCCCTTCAGAGCTTTTCTGCCATTGAAGACAGCGTTCCCCTTTGGGCTTTCAAGGAGTGATAGTCGTCTTGTGCTGTTCCTTTGCTGGGCAGATAAGTTCTCTTGGGGGGAAAAACTTCCATATTAAAAATAATATTTTACTGTACTTTCCAGCTTAAGAAAGTTATTTTTAAGCTAGGAGTTTGTGTATTAACGGACCACCATGAGATTTAACTATACTTTTAAATGGGAGCATACTTTTTTTTCCTGTCAGTTTAAAAGTTGTTTAAAGTAACTAAAAATCTTTTTTTTTCTATGGAGAAATTGTGTTTGTTTTACTTTTTCGGACTGGCAAAGTGTTTTAAAGTGCTTTTTACTGTGTTTTGTGTAAAAAAGTGACTTTTAAAGACTTTTAAATTTTTATTGCCTTACGCTGCTTGTTTTCCCTGGGAAAGAGGCACTATTGTCAACCTGAACATGAAAAAAATCTACCAATTTCCATGATCAATCCTTCTTCCAGCCACAAAAAGAAAATGTTAAGCAAACAACCTGTGATACCAGAGCAAGCTAGCAATTTGCCTCAGCCACAGGTGGGTGTCTCAGCTGTGACCAAAACTAGCTCCTCAGGCCATTTGTATTTTACCCCAGATCCTCTTAAACGAACTATGCCGGCAGTTGAAAATAATGCATTCAGAAAGCCAGGAAATAACTACTACTGCTCTATTAAGGGTATATTGAATTCATGTAAGCTGCCACACACTCTGTAAAGGGTTTTAGGGAATTTCTTGATGAATATTTTTATGTACTAAAATATACTAAATTTTAATAAAAATAATGTGTACAGTGTGTGTATGTGTGTGTGTATGTTTAGTTACTTCAACCTCAGTTCTGCTTTGAATACATTTATTGCATCACACCAGAGATTTAAATAGTCAATTCAGAATACACATTTTTTCAAGCCGCTGTTACCATATAGTATTGGTATAATTTCCCTAGTTACCAGACTGGTGGATACTTATGCACACTTTTATACATTACTAGTTTACTTCATCCAATGTTTTCTATATTTGTGTGTTTTTTTTACTAGCAATACACATGGATTAATATTTACTAGATATTATTAGACAGATGTATTTTTATATTTATAGTGTTCTAGTTTGATTATGTTTATGGTTACATAGCTGTGTTTTTCTTGATTTTAGTTCTTGTTACAGACCTGATGAAGGCTTTATTGTATTAGTTAGCCAAAAGAGAGTTTAGTTAAGTATTTTTATATACATCTTTTTATCTATATGTTATGCTTTTCTTAATACCTGATCTTGGAATCAACAAAGTTTTAAGTCCACTAGTTTCTCTGTTTTTTTTTTTTTTTTACTTTTCCTCAACACTGATGGTGATGAGGTTAGAACTAGACAGATTCCTGTACTTGTTCATTTTTTTTATTTTTAATCTTAAAATGATCAAAACTTCCAAGTATGTGGAGAACAGGGACCCATAAAAATAATTTTATAGTGGACAGGCATGCAGAAAGAGGAGCTGAAAAGAGAGAGAACGCACAGAGTTTTTGTATCAGGTCCATCCAGTGGTAGAAAGCAGACAAGCCAGGTTTATTGTTAGAAACACTTTTTACCTGCAAAAAGAAAAGGCTCCATCAGTTATGTGGTCTTTAGAGAAAAAAATTGCTCTTTCAACATACAAGGGTTTACTATGAGCAGTACTTTAATACTGCTGTGGTGGTGCTGCGGTAGCTTTGTCACCTCACAGTTAGATGTTGCCCGTTCGATTCTCAGTTAGAGCATCTTCTGTGTGGCGACATGCGTGAATGGGCATTCCTTCATTGTAGGTTGTGCGTTAGGCCCGGCAAACCAGCACGTCAAAATCTACTGCCAATCATTAGCAGACCGGAGTTCTGCTGTGGTGACCCCCTAACCGGGAAAAGCCGAAAGAAACTTTACCCGCGGTGGTGGTGCTGCGGTAGCATTGTCGCCTCACAGTAAGACGCTGTCCGGTTCGATTCTCAGCTAGAGCGTCTTCTGCGTGGAGACATGCGTGAATGGGCGTACCTTCGTTGAAGGTTGTGCATCAGGGCTGGTAACTCGGCACGTAAAAATCAACTACCAATCATTAGCGGACCGGAGTTCCGCTGTGGCGACCCCTGATTGGGAAAAGCCAAAAGACACAAATGAACTATGAGCAGTACTTTAGTGAAGAGACCAGGAGGTACAGGGGAAGATTTGTGCCAATAATTAGATAATGCGGGGCCAATAACCTACATTTCAAATTAATATATCCAGCATTTTTTTAAATCTTTTTCACACTGGATGTGAAAACCTTCTTGGTGTATGGCCACAGCAATAGGAAAGGGGACAGACCCTCATGGAAAGAGATGAGGATCCCTCAGCACTCAATGAGGACATCAGTCAGGAGGACCAGTGGAAAACTACTGAGCCATTTCCTTTATTCTAAAAGAGGTTGGAGCAGAGAACAAGAATGGCCTTGGGTTCTAGGAATTGGCAGAAGAAACAGAGGTGGCATTAGAGGGGAAATTTCAGCTGCTTGATTGAGTGAGATGAATGTTTTCCCTAAGAAGTAAAAGCACTTTGTAACTTTCATCTCTGTCCGAGTATCCATGGAATTTTAAAAAGAGACTGCTAGTTGATAACTGAGTTAAGGGAAAGTGAGGAAAGATGTATGTGAAAATGTTTTAAATGAAGTGGCACATAATGCTTTCTAGTGGATGTTTGAAAAGTGATTGGAGATGAACATTGCCTCAAGGAGCACTGCTGATAAAATTCTGCAGAATGTTTTACAACCCCATGAGTCCTTACAATGGCTGTCCCAAGCGCCCTAACTAGGGATGCCCCTGGTCCATGCCATGGAAGTGGAATATCAGAGATGGAATGACTTTTAAGTTTTTGGACAATGCACAATGTATATAAATTGTTGATTGAGCAAGTTTATTTTAATTGTTCACTGTGATTAACAGAAAATGTAAAGAAAAACTGATGTTTGTGGCTTCCTCAGCCTTGTCTTTGTAAGATAAAGGATATGATAGCCTTCATAAATGACTTCTGCTTTATTGGCAGTGGGCCAGTGGCTTTATCTTAAATAGGCAATTGCACCAGTTACCTGTGATATCAGGTAAGCTCTCTTAAAGGAACCAAAACCCAAATCCAGCTTATCTTAAATCCCTGCTGCTATTGCCTTAGTCCCTCAAATATTCCTTAGGTATTCCAACTAGCTTCCATCATTAGCTTCCCTAGTAGGTGGCCTGTGCTCTTGGTACCATCTGTCTGGCACTCCCAGTGGTGCCATCATGCTGTGATACAGTATATTACATTACTAGGCAGATGTCTGTTTCATTACACTGTGTAGACAGTAAACAAGCAAGATAAGGTTCTTGTACTAAATTAATTTCTTGACCAGGTTTTTGTGGGCCCACAAAAATGAGTTTAAGCTTAGCAGTTGTATTTTGTCTGGGTAAATTAAAGTATCTTAGCATCTTCCATTTATTTCTGCATGGAACTTCAAGATATACTTATTTAAATTCAGCTGATAGTTGGAATGGAACAACAAGATTTTCATTCCTAACCTAGTTACATAAATAATTTCAAATAAAGGTGATATGTTATTGGACAACAAATAATACCAGTAGTTGCAATTAGATGCAATAAATGTAGGTAAGCATTATCAGTCAAATAATGGAAAATTAAAGCAGACATAATTTTAACAGTACATGATACATAGTTAAAAAGACTGAAGTATAATTAATTCAGTGAACATAACTGTGACTATGAAATAATTTGACCAGGCACACAGAACAATATCTGAAAGAGTTTGAGTATGTGTAACGGTTATTTAAGTAATGCTCAAGCAATGTTCTGATCTCACAGCAAAAAGGCAGAAAGATGGTAGAGTGACAGAGAATGATAAGAGCTTAAACTATATTTTAATAACATTTTAAATCTGTTCATGATGGTAATATTAGTTGTATGAAAGTAACGGTATTAGAACATGTACCCTTGCATTATAATAATATGGACTATCAGAAGAATATATTGAGACAGAAGGAGTCCATTCTTATTATGAAATATGGCACTTTATTTCCCTATGGTTTAAACAAGGAATGTAACAGGCAAAGCCTTATTTAGGGCTATATCTTTAAATGTCTATTGTGTCATGTTTTAATTGAATGATAGTTTAATTTAATTGATTGTTTTAGAATTGTATATAATGTGGCTTTTTAGAAACTTTAGGGTTTTACTCTGTAAAGGCTGTGGCCGAGGCGCTAGAGAAATAGGACTGTTACCATTGGAAGTGTATCGAATTGCATCGAATAAACCATCCAGATTTTGAAAGTAGAGCTGGGACTCACTATTTGTTCTTGTTGTTGCTAATTTCATCTGCTTTTTCTCTGTTGTTTTTTATATAATAATATATCCTCATAATAATAACACCTGTACAAGAGTGACATGTAATTGGGATTCCAAGCATGTTTAAAGGATGACTGATGGTTGGAGCTCTTTGTTGTACATATGAATGGAGTGTTTCACAGAATCTTAGAATATAAAAGGCATATTGGTCCTGCAGCCATTTACTCCTTAGATCTTGCCTCCTTTTTCAAGGAGCAACAGGCAAGTCATAACAGGGGTAAATGTATGGGTACCCAACCAGATGTCTAACTACTTTTTGAAGAAAGATTGTGTTGCACTGCTTAATTGTGTATGTAAATTTGTTCCAGAGAAAGTGTCCCTGTCAGATGTGTAGGATCTTATAGTGTGAGTCCCAGCACTTTGAAAAAAATAAACTGTGATTGAAACAAAAAGAAAAGCTAGTCCTAAAACTCACTGTTATAGCTTTAAAGGATTTTGTGGACAGGAATTTGTCCTCCCTACCCCCTTATGAGGGTGTCTGTGTTACCACACCCTGCTACTTGCAAATACCATCTTTGACACAGCTTTACCTCAAATCAGTGACAGTTTTTAAACACTACTCTAAGTCACTTAAGAAGTTAATAGAACAACATGCATTTTTTGAACAATAAGAGCTATGAAACTTTAATGACTGGCATTAATGATAGCCTGTAATCGTCAGTGATGTTCCAGAAAATCAACAATTTTAGGAGGGACAGGGTAAAAATATGAGACAAAAATCAAAGACATTCTGCAGAATAGGGGACAGTTGGGAGGAATGCATAGAGTTCCTAGAAGAGTACACACCTGGAGATGAGGTGTAGTGTTTTGGATTTTTTTCTTAGTGAAGGTGCAGAATCTTAAATCTTAAAAAAGGAGTGTGTTAAGAAGGGAAATTATGAAGGCAAATGGTAAGGCAGCCTCTGTAAGATGGAACAGTGATATTTTCTCATTGATGCTTAACATGAACCTGAAAACATTATTTAGGGATTTCTGAAGTGTATGGGTTTGTTTCAGAACTGGTGAGTTGGGGAGGTACATGTCAGTCATAAGAATGAGGATGCTGCTAGCCAATATTCTACAGGTTTCAGGAAAAAGGATGTAATCAACATGAAGGGGAAAGGATGCAATCAACGTGAAGGGAAAAGGATGCAATCAACGTGAAAGGAAAAGGATGCAATCAACGTGAAGGGAAAAGGATGCAATCAACGTGAAGGGAAAAGGATGCAATCAACGTGAAGGGAAAAGGATGCAATCAACGTGAAGGGAAAAGGATGCAATCAACGTGAAGGGAAAGGATGCAATCAACGTGAAGGGAAAAGGATGCAATCAACGTGAAGGGAAAAGGATGCAATCAACGTGAAGGGAAAAGGATGCAATCAACGTGAAGGGAAAAGGATGCAATCAACGTGAAGGGAAAAGGATGCAATCAACGTGAAGGGAAAAGGATGCAATCAACGTGAAGGGAAAAGGATGCAATCAACGTGAAGGGAAAAGGATGACACCTCGGAGCCCGGTTTGTAGAGGACTAGATGCTTTCACACATTTTTACATGAGGCAGATCTAATTTTCCAGTCTAGTAAGAATGTATAGTCTAGCAAAAACAAATGTCCTAAATAACAATGTTTTTTTCTTTCTAAAATTAATAATAACTGTGTGGGGCGTAAACCAGAGATAATATGAAGGTCTTTCTGTAGAATGTATGCACTTATAGCTGCTACTTACAGCCTGAATAGTGTTAATAAAGACTGAGAATAACAAAGGGCCTGGTATTAAGTACTACTATAGGGCACATCTGGTAAGAGTGATGCCAGGCATGTGAAGGGATACCCACATGGCAAAGCTTTATATATAGTGTAAATGTCAAATCATACAGCATGATTAAGTAATTTTGTTTTAGACTGCAGCCTGCTTTTCTGTCTTAGCACTTGCAAGGAAATACCTTAGACTTCCTAATTATCCACTGCAGGTGGGTATAACACTAAATCTGGACATTCTGCGAAAATCTGGACAGTCGGGAGGTATGCGGTTCAAGAGTAGTGTGAGTTAATCACAAAATTACACACATGGCCATGTGTAAGCAAGTCAAGACTGTCAACCTTCACATTGTAGAATAGATGCCCTTTTGGGAATTGCTTTCAGGTTGGTAGCTGTGACTCCATGCTTTGATAAAGGTGCTCCTGGAGACAGAGGCAAAGAGAGAGATCATCAGGGATAACTTGGTGGGCAGCTCAGTGACTTAAATTAGTTTTAAAATTATAGTAAGCTTGTCCATAAAAGCACACAATCCTCCTTCCTCTCCATCTTTCTTTCCTTCTCTCTTTCTTTTCACTTGGTTACACTAACAAAAAATGGAAATGCATCTGTGATTAAAAATGTTAAAATTAAATGCCACTAGCAAAAGAATAGGACAGTTCAGAAAGGTTTCACTTCAGCCATGCCTGCACTTGACTGTGTTAGCAAAGGCTCAGAAGGATATGCCAAATGGATAGTATTGCCTGTGCAGATGGCATGGTACCTGGGAGTTCTTTAAATTTAGTGACTGCATGGTGGGAGGTCACTAAAGCAAAGTTTAAATGATGGTGAGTACTTACGCACTGCTTCGTAAGTTCTGTCTAACATCCAGTATCAGGCAGATTTTTGCTTCTAGATGAGATAAAACAGCCTTTGCTGCAAATTATCTTGGCACAGCAGATGCTTGTAATGCAAGGGGAAAGTTGTCATTAAATCTTTGTAACAGCTATTCCCAGTAGAGTACAAAAAATGTTTTTCTGAGTGTCTCTGCTCATGCAAGAGAATGTTCTATAAACATCTAAGGATAGAACGGGTAATTAAATTACATGCGAACATGTTTTTTTTATACAGAAAAGGAAATCGTGCAAACAGGATTTGCATACTTGTAGAACCACAATCCAAAGAAAAAAGCCAGTGAGTACCTTCAATATTTATTAAAACACTCGTTGAACAGCACATAATCTAATAAAATGTTCAGCAAATGCTCTGTCTTGTAGTAAAATACAGTCCACCATACAGCCCACAAAAAACAGACACAGTATTCCTTTCTCTAGCGCCTCGGCTGAAACCCTTTACAGAGTACACTTTTTTGTTCTAGCATCATGGCTTATAGCCTACATTCAATTAAAACCAGTTTAATTAAATCCACTTAGTTCCAGTGTTATTTAAAGAAAACACTTCGAGTGGCATTCTCTATTTAACCCTGTTGGTGCTAATGTATTGAACTTTAAAATTATTACTGATTCCATTTTCCATAACTTACTTTTTATATTTAAACCATAATCTGATTTAACCTGTCCTAAAACTGTTGCTTCAAAACTACTTATATCACTGTTATGTACTTCTTTGTAATTCAGGGTTACTGGATTTCCTTCCTTATTTTTTTCTGATGTCCCTCAGATGTTCTTTTAACTTGTCCCCAAATTATATTTTACTTTCTCCTATGTACACTTTATTACAGGGACACCTTAATCCATATACTATTCCTCTACTGTCACAAGAGTATGTGTTTTCTTTAATTAACACTGGAACTAAGTGCATTTAATTAAACTGGTGTTAATCTGAATGTAGGATATAAGTCATGATGCTACAACAAAAAAGTATACTCTGTAAAGGCTTTTAGCCGAGGCGCTAGAGAAAGGAATACTGTGTCTGTTTTTTGTGGACTGTATTTTACTACAAGGCAGAGCATTTGCTGAACATTTTATTGGATTGTGTGCTGTTCAATGAGTGTATTAAAAAATACTGAAGGGAATCACTGGCTTTTTTCTTTGGATTGTGGTTCTACATGTTTTTTCCATCGAGTTTGTGGTGACATAGGATTTGCATACTTCATCACAATATTCTACATAATATTCCATTTCAAGGAAGGTTACATTCAGTCTGTTTTTCTTACAGAATTGTAACAAAACCCGAGATAAATGGCTTTAGTCTCACCTCCTGGTACTGATGACTACAAATAAGGTGCATAAGTTAATAAGCTGTATTATATCTTAACCCTTTGTTGACATGTCCGTTCAGCTGTATCACCACACAGCAATTAAGTGAGAATGACAGTTCAGTTCCATATGAAACTATTATAAGCTCCATATGAAAATATCTGTGACTGTTCCAGTGGTCAGAACTTTTACATTTGACCCTCATTTATTTTCATAAATAGGAGGTCAGAGGACAACAACTCCATAGGTATGATCACCTAGAGAACATATTGGTGCATTTCTTGAATTCTCTAGGATTTTAACCTTTTAAAAAAGTAAGAAAAACAAATAGTACTGATAAAAGACATAATAACAGCTTCCTAATGCTGCTGTCTGTCTTCAGTAAGCACTGGTTTTAGAAGTAGTCAGTGAGTTCCCATTTCCTACTATTAAGTCAGTAAAAACAATTCTAACTGAAATGAGGGCAAGCAGAGGGCAAACAGCTTACAGCTTATGATAAGAGGTAATGGATCATACTGGAATCAGAATGGAGTATATCTGTGTTTCTCACAGAAGAATGTCCTAGCCAAGGGGAAAAAATGAGTCAAGCAGACAAACCATTTTGTAAAAACTATAGCAAAGACCTAGCAAAGCTAGAGTAGTCAGTGACAAGGGGGGTTGGCTTTACTGGCCTGAATATACCAGTAAAGGTGTTTCAGGCTGACCAGGAGGTATCCTGGTATGTAATAAGGTCCCCATACAACCACTGTTCTCTGCTGAATGCCTTGGATAGTCCTTTCAGAATTTGTTCCTGGGAAATTTAAAGAAGGGATGTGGTTGATTGTATTTGAGCTGAGAATGTGTCTGTATATGATGATGGTGGTGGTGGGGTTGAAGTTAGAGCTAAATTTACCTGTTAGTATATTGGCTATTTCCTCAGGATTAGAGTATGTGATATAATTTACTATTAGAGCTGTGCAGTTTCTAGCATTACTTCTCACATTTCTAACACACTTTCAGTAGGTTCTGTGATTATCATTTGCTGGTGGCTATTTTTACCTCATATCTAGTTTTGTTTGATTTGATCAGGGATTGGTATCCCTTGTTAAATTTGTTAAGAGCATTTTTGGCACTTGGAGGGTTACATTTATTTTTACATGCAATAAGCATTTTACTTTTATTGTAGAACCTGTTTGTATTTGTGTTCTGCCATAGGGGATTATTTTTAAATGTGGTGTATTTACTTCAGAGGGAGACAGATGCTTCTATGCAGCTATTTTAATGTGCATAGAATTTGGCAATAAAGGATTTCGCACTCATAGCGGGATCATCAGAGTGGAAGGGAGTGTTGGATTTCGCTAGACTGACACTCAGTTTTAGATTTTTAGATTATCTTTAGCATAATCACTGAATAATGAATTATTGGATGATGCTTCTGGCTTTAGTTGTATGGTTAATATAATTTATCTGCAGTCCAGTTTGATTAGGGAGGATGTTACAACTGATAGAGAACAGAGCTGTTCCACGTTGTTAAGAACCAAGTCCAGGAATTTGTCTCTCTTAGTAGGTGTGCAAACTAGCTTGTCCAGCAAGTCTGTATTTATGAAGTCCAGAAATCTCTGGGTATACATATTTGGGGATCTCTAACTTTCCTAGTTGATGGAGGGGTAGTTAAATGGCGTTTGGTTGAATATTTAAGGCTTACAGACTACTTATATAGGAGGTATTGGCCATGGGGCTTCTGTAGTTTGCTATGATGTAATACAGTGTTTTGTTAACGATAAACTGGATATGGAGCAGTTCCATGTTGTCTTCCTGCTAACAAGTCTGGAAATAAGTTTTTGTTTTACGAATACAGAGACCATGCCGCCTTTAAGTGTCTTCATCTAGTGTCATAGACCTGAATGCAATGTACGCTTTGAAACCTTACACTAATAGGGTGCTTTTAATAATATTGAACCAAGTCTCTGTGACAATGCATATATCAATGCAATCTAGAGTCATGAGTGCCTGTATGGACTGCATTTTTTGTTAAGGCTCCTGGCACTGAGCAGCAATACCTTCATGTTGTCTGAATTTTATTTTATTATGCTGGAATCTTTTGAAGATTGACTTTGCCCAAAAAAGCCACTGTTTTGGTGGATAACATTTTTTCCAGTACATGAAAGCCTTTGGGGGGCAGGTGCAAGCCATCTCTGGCAAAGCAGATTGGGCTGTCTACCATGTCCTCCAAGGCAGATATATATTGCACCCTCTTCAAATGACAACAGAAGCTAAGCCAATTGTTGAAGTCGATTACCTTTTGTTCATATTCTAACACCATTCTAGGTGTAGGTAAAACGCTGCTCAGGCCTTGGTGCATTCCTGCTTCGGACACATATTCTGAGAACTCCATCAAGTCTCTCTTCATTTAGTCCAGGGAGGTATGCCTCATGTCATTTGCTTCCACATGTACTATGACTTTGTCATTTGTGTATTCTGGTGTAAGGACTTGAGTGTGTGCATTATGTGATAATACTGGCCCCCAGTAGGCAACTGCCTGTGACCCTCTCCTTGCTCAACCAGGTGAATGGTACATCAGTGTGTCTCACAATGGAAGCTCCTATCACTAGGATGTTGGGTTGTGTGGAAGTTTCCTTTTGGGCTTTCAAGCAGAGACACCATGAGTTATAAGAGTATATTTTGTAGTGAGTACTGTTGAATTCAGTTTTTGTGAGGTTGTTGGTATTTGTTGAAGTTGTAGCTTCTGGTAGGCCTTTGAGGTTTGCATAGATTAGTTTCAAGCCTCAGTAGATGTGGGACTACATGTTTAGTCTTTAATGTGTTTGATAGGTAAAGTGTGGTGGTGTGTATTGCTGACAACTTGTTCGGTATATGTACTTTCTGTATGTGAGAGCCAATGACATTGTATAACTACATCTTTTACACACTATATCGGACTGGTTAAAGACTAGAAGGTTGTTGGTAAACATGAGACAACTGGTACATTGCCAGAGAATGCCCATTTATACAAAGTTAACTGCAAAGATAGTAGGAATATGCAGCTGTTCAGATGTTTATTGCATGAGCTGCAAAAGGAGTGGGTACCTGAAAGGTTTACAACTGGTTTGCTTAGGTGCTATATAAAGAAAAACTGAGATTCAAAGTATCTCAGTCTATACAGGGCACAGCTAACAACCATTGACCAATGTTGTGTTGCACAAATGAGATGACTTTATATAAGGAAAGAATTGAAAAAAAATTAAAATAACCATTTCACCATTCACAAAACAGCAGTCTCTTGAGTTCTTTAATCAGTCTCAAGCAAAGAAATGACTTGGATCCCCTTTAATGACACTGGAGTGCAAACCAAAGTTTTCTGACTAACATCACAAGAATGGTATAATAAAGTGCAGACATAAGGCAAAATAAACACTTTGATATGCAGAAACAGACTTAACTAGCAGATAAACACTTATCAATGCAGAAAATCAAGTGCAAAACCACAAAAATGTACTTATCTTAAAAAGCGGTTAGGCACTTCACTTTGGAACACCTGTTTGTGTGTTTGATAACAAAGTGTTTCACATCTTTAAAGAGTGTTTCAGCATCCCACAACTATTCTGTAGTAGAAACTGTGCTCTAATTCAACACTAAAGCATAACTTTGCTAAACGTGCTTAAAAAAAAACATTGTTAAGGACCTTTCTTCAGAATGTTGCTCAGCAAAGTTGACCTTTTTCTGAAATATGAGCATAATCCTAGTGTTCCATACAACAAAAATCTTAGCATAACACAAATACCATGTTTTTCCAAATTTTTAAGCATAAATTCATGCTTAGTATCTAGAGAAGATATCATTGCTTGCTATGTCAGGCATTAGTAAACTGAGTCTCTCAGTGCAGCATTACTAATAAGTGACCTTATACCAGCTAAGGGTAACCTTACTGCCACGTCAGTGGAGATTGCTTTGTCACCAGAGATCACCCAAATACTGACAAAATCATACTAGGCTACAGGAGTTAAAGATAGGGAATGTGGTCTAGGTATTTATACCCCACAGCTTGATGTGTATATGAGAACTTTTGTGTCTTTCAGCTTTTCCTGGTTAGGGGTCGCCACAGCGGAACTCTGGTCCGCTAATGATTGTCAGTAGATTTTGACGTGCTGGCTTGCCGGGCCCAATGCACAACCTTAAACGAAGGAAGGCCCATTCATGCATGTCGACACACAGAAGACGCTCTAACTGAGAATCGAACAGGCAACGTCTAAACTGAACAGAAAAGTGTATGGTACTGCATCTTGATTGCTAGAAGGTAGTTTTCTCATTCTTTCATGCCATCTTCCTTTTTAATACTAGAATGATTAGGGTGGGGACGTGTCTATGAGAGCAGCAAGCTGACTCTTAGTGGGGCCATTATTTTTTTTCCTTTGATCATATGTGAAGCCACATCAGGGCTAAAAAGTCAGGTACTGGAGAACTATGATATAAAACTGTAGTGCTGTACTTCAGCACACTTTTTAATTAAAGGCAGACATGGTATAAGTCATATAAAAGTTACAATGCTTGTTTCTTCAAAAGAATTACAAAATATAAACTGGTGACTGTTCTTGCTTACTTATCTATGAGACCCTCTCACCTTCATTCATCTTGTGCTGTAATGTAACAGTGCAAGAAGAAGAAGCATGGCGTTATCTTCAGTTTGTTATAAAACAGCTTTTCAATCAGTGCTACTTTTTAGTATCATATTAGAAAAATAACAGTACTGTTCAAAATGTTTCATAAAGTACAGAATTTATGTTTTTTTATATTACAAATACAAAACTAATGGTATATAAAACATCTATCACTATAAAATTAAAATATTAATCAGTGAGGAGTGTATGACGTAAATGTATAAAAAGGATGGAAAAGCATCTAAAATGCACCACACAAAATCTACAACCTTATGGATTAATTTAAGTATTTCTCATAAACTTATTCCAGTAATGAAGTCAAACTAGCAGCATATAGGCCAGATGCAGTCCTTTGGCCCACTGAGCTTTGTCGCAATCTGGCCTGCTACTGTTAAAAAAGAAAAACAATACTCCAGTCAGTTTGCAATCCAAACCACATTGACAAATGCTTGCCTTTGTTACATTGCATTTGGCTTCTCCTGTCTTTCATTCACTTGAATGTGCAGTCATGCCTCTCAACTGTCCAGATTTTCACAGACTGTCCAGATTCTTGCCTAATATTTTTGGTCTGTTCCTCACAAAATTTGTGTTTTTCTGGTAAATCACTAAATAATGACAAACATATGAGTTTCAGACTGTATATACTTCAGAAAATGCATAGTAAGGCAAAGCCTTTTATTCTAGCAGTTTTAGAAGAGCAATATTTAAAATGCTTCCCTATTTTTGGGCCTTTGTTCCCTCATTATTTTTGACTGTCCAGACTTCTTGTGCCATAAGGCTGAGAGGTATGTGTGGAGCAAATGAGAGTAAAACTTCATGGAGCAAAAACAAACCAAGAGCAAAAGTGTTTAGAACCTGTAAGACTGAAGGCCTAACAGTGGTATGTCATACAGTACTATGTTTCAATCACCACGTGATTCACATACCTCTTTACAAAGTACCGATCATTTGACCTATGAAATATGAAGCAGTGTGTTTCACATAACAAGTGATCTGCACTTATCTATACAAAGTTCATATTACTTGGAATATAAAATACATATAGGACTGCAAGATACCCAGTGCTACTGCTGCTCCTGTGTGTGTGTGAATGCTAATATGTGAATTTGAATGGTGTGTGTGTGTGTGTGTGTGTGTGTGTGTGTGTGTGTGTGTGTGTGTGTGTGTGTGTGTGTGTGTGTGTTTCTAACTGTGACTGCTGTCTACTGTGACTGAGTGTGTAAATGTCATTGCTTTGTCTACTGTGAGTGAGTGTGTGTGTGTGTGTGTGTGTGTGTGTGTGTGTGTGTGTGTGTGTGTGTTTGTGTTTGAATGTGGCTGCTACGTTGCATGCTATAACGTGTGTGTAGTATATGTCTGTTCAGCACTTTTTTGCCACCCTCGGTCTAGCACTATTTATTTATTTATTTATTTTTGTGTGTGTTTGAATCAGCCCTTGTCTCAGTGGACTCATTCTCATCCAATACGTCAGCCATTTGAGTTTTTGAGTTTGAGGCCACTGTATAACAATATAGTGTTGGCCACACCTGCATTTATGCCATATGTATAATCACATCCCTTGCATTGAAATTTGGACAGCTGACCAAAACTGGAAATAACTCCCTTATACCAGTAGATGATTGGAAGTTTTTTTTTATTCCACAGGTCATGACAGCATATAATTAATAATCTACTGCCTATGAAAAAATCTTCTCATCACTGCAGTCCTCCCGTTTTAATCCTGGTGCGATTTTTTATTTATAGCTAATAGAGAAGATAATTTGTGAGTACTCATTTAGAACAAAAATTTCAATAATGAATTGAGTGACTGCAGAGTGGCTAGACCAGAATAAATATTATACTTTCAACCTAGCTCTATTTTCCATAGTTTTAGACGTGTTTAATTCTCTGACATCTCTCTTAAATGACAAAGAATGACAGGGGTTTTATTATGCTGGCAGAAATTACCTCTCTTAGAAGAACTATTTCACAAAATGAAGCCCTCTTCCTCTGCCCTATAAACTGCTTACTTTATTCACTCCCTGGAAGGGCTTACAGTAATTTCAAAAGATGTGAGTCATCCAGCTGTAATGCTCCCTTAACACAATTATCTATAAACTCAGTTGCTGTGACCTAGGAGAAATCTGGTCCTATTCCAGTAAAACAAACTACTTCAGAGTTTGTTGCTGGCTTGGGTTAATGCTGAGAAAAAAGATGGTCTTGCTTAATTAAGTAAGAGTTTGTAGTTTTTCTACCATTACACAAGAACTTTTAAAATTAACACACTGCTCCTCATGGAAGAAACCTAAGGAAAGCATTTGAAGATGAAATATAGAGATTGTTTATTAACATATTCTCAATTGTAAGTTTACTTTGCTCAGCCATATATGTATTTACTAAAACTGTAAAAATTCCAATGCCACTTCTGGACTCCTTTTCTAGTATATTTTATTTAACCCTTAGTTTCCAGTACTTCTGTGATCTTCCATGAGTTCTTCCCCATCCTTTCCTACTCTTTTCTCCATCTTGTATAACACAGTGTCTTGGCCCTAGCCATTACTACACAAATGCTTTATATATACTTCCATAGATACACTTTGCATTGCTGATCACACACTGCGCTGGAGTAAGAAGTCAGGTGACTCTATGCATATTGTCCATTGATACCCTAATCTCCACCCAAGTCTCTTCACTATATCCACTGATGGGTCAATACCCATGGCCACATCCCCTTCAATGGCAAATGGCATAAGGGTCACATAGCTTATATCATCCATCAACATTTCTCATCTGGAATGGAACAAATAGATTAATGTGCCACTGGATAAAGTGCCCCAATCTTTTGTCAGTGGGAAAAAAATAAAAAAAAATCTCAGTATGTAAAATCACTCACTTTTAATGACAGTAACATTATTAAAACCTCTGAATCAAGCAAGTTTTTCTACCTTTGGCTGAGAGTAAACTACATAACGTTTCAAGTTGCTGAGTATACCTGCCTAAGTTGCAGCTCTTCATTCTCTGTACTTTATTGAGAATGACTGCAGGTCTGGTTTCCTCTTAGTAAGACATTGGTGAAGAAAAGTTTTTTTTTTTTTTAATTTTCTCAACGGTTGTGCAACTGCAGAGTTAGTGTATTTGAATAAGATGAGTGGGTGGGGGGAGAGGGGTGAAACCCATGTAAACATTTTTTTTCTGTGTTATGCAGCTGACTGAATTTTCATCCAGTTTGTATCATCCATTTGAAACTCTGACCATTTACAACTCAGTGAGATGTAGCAGAACTACTTTAGCTGGATTTGTTAGAAGTTAAAAATCTGTGTGACTGATTTATTTCCCACATTTAGCAGATAAAGTCAATGGAATGGGCTAAGTGCATTTTGTTATTTGTTAAAATTAAAGAAAAAAATTCACTTTTGCTAACTTACAATTTTTGTTTAACACAACTCAGTGAACTTTATGTTGAAGAGCTGTAACTTGAACAACTCTACTATGTCCCATTTGGACATCCTAGATGCTGGACGTCAGCTGAAAAAAACATTGAACCGTTGCTAAACAAACCTTGATGAAAAGTTGATGTGCTGATGAAGGAAAGTCTTAGAAAACATGACTATCTGTACTAAAGCAAGAACGAAAGCAGGTTTTAAAAAGTAATCTGTATATGAGAAAAGTTGAGCAGATAACACATCCTACATGAAACCCATTAATACCACACATGAGCCCATGGCAGTGCAAAAATTATTTATTTGTATTTTACTTTGCCTTTGTTTAGCATGGATGCCTTTTTTAATTACAAAGCAGAGAAACGGGCTCTTAACCATACACATCCTAGTCACAATGTGAAGTCACTCTTTATTTTTTACACCTTTGTTTCTGTTTGAAGAATGGAGAAAGAAGCAAGGCTGAAAGGATGAGAAGAATACCATATAACCACAATAACTATCCAGGTCCTTTTTAATTCAAAGGATATCCTTTTCTGTTTGGCCAGTATTTCAAATGGCTACAAAGTCAGTGAGTTTCTATGGCCCAACAGCAGTTCTAAGGTTGGCTACAGAGGGCAGGCCAGTTTGAGTTGTAGAAGCTAAATCCTTATTCATAATGTGGGCTATCCTGGGGAAGTAAGGTCAGCAGTGATGCTGCCTCTAAGGGAACATTGATAGTGAAGAATAACAATATTGTTATCCTGATTTATACTGACATGACAGAAACTCTGGATATGTAACTTCATAAATGGAGTATATAACACACCTTTATCTACTGCTCCCCAATCTCCAGGACCATTCCCATGCCTAGTTGCTGTTATTGGTGGATATTACACCAAAATGACAAAGCTGCCTGCATTGAACATACCAGATTAAATGCCATCTAACTAAAAAGTTAAGGCAGTAGGCCCACCTTTCATGACCCTCATACTGCCCCCCCCCCCCCCCACAGCGCTTACCGTTGTCATCGTCCTTTTCAGGCTGCAGAGTGTGTGCAGGATAATGACAGCAGAAGCAGAACTAATGTCCTGATGAATCAACAACCACTTATACTATTCTGTAAGAGTGCGCTAGGGTAGTAACATTAGCGACCGACACTCAGCTGACAAAGTCAGCAAATTAAATCACATGGGCAGACAATTCTGGGGAAAAAAAACAAGAAACTAGTACTTTACACTAAACCTGAAGTATCGCTACTCTAATAGCATTGTCAATAATGTTGCTCCTCTCACTTTCAGCCCTTCACAGAACTACCGCTGAAATATATTACACATGCCTGCTTTGTTGCAGATGCAGGAAGATGCATACTGCAAGTGCGTTTACAACAACTTTGTTTTTTGCTTTTGTTTTTTGAGATCTATACACAATAGCAAACACTTAGTGTTTTTGCTGTTTTAGTTGTTTTTTGGAGGTCCATGTACATTGCCAATCATTTTATTGTTAGTAGATTTTGCTGTTGTTGCGGCTTTTTTTTGAGACCTATGTGCAGTACCAGTCATTGTGTTGTTGTTTTTTTATTTTACACGGAAGCTGATACATTAGTCTAGCACCTAGGAAAGATGTGCCATATCATCAGACGTGCCATATCATCAGACAAAATAAAATATTTTCTGTTTTAAAGCAGGCTCTGCTGCCCCTCTACTTTGGCTAACACTAAGCACAAGCCTAGTGTGTTATTGATAAATCCCGCCCTGCTAGCGCTATCTAGTTGTGTCTGTATTATGCAGCTCTATCCAGAATGATTAGCTAAAAATGACTAAATGCAGATGTTACCATACAGGGCAGAAGAGAGTCTTAACAAGGGCCTTGCATATCTAAATTTGTGTATTCACTGACTGTCCATACTCCATAGCATTCAAAGATATTTAAGGAAAAATATGTGCCACATCACATATTTCTGTATGACATCTCTTTGTGAATTGTTCATGTATCCTGTTTGAGGACACACTGTAAATTAAGTTGCTGAATGACATTCAGTTGACATAAATAAATATTTCAGTTGAGCAAATGATAATTCCTTGTCAGGAGACCAAGATAAGAAATCTGCTTTTTCATTGCCAGGCATTGTAGACTTTGGCCATTGATAGATTATGACCAAAAATACAATGATAAACTCAAATATTATTGCATAAATGTGAAATCACATCTTGTTCTGTAAGTAGTTTGCCATCTGTGAAAAAATCAGACTGAAATAAAATTAACCACTGTCCCATGACAACTTATTACATAGACATCTGTTATTCAAGCTAAGTTTCTTCTATTGCACATACACACACACACACACACACACACACATATGGGTCTACTTCAGATGATCGAACTTTCAAGTGTTCGACTTTCATATGGCCGAGACCATATGAGCGAACATTTAAAAGTTTGAATATCTTATAAAAAAGTAAAACAAAAGAAAACAAATTAACTGAATGTTTTTAGCAGGGGGGGCAAGCCTCCCTGAAACTCCCCACACACCCTGTTACTTAAATATACCAACTCCAAGATCGCACTACAGTGCGGAAAAGGGAAATCTTCCTGTTCCGCACTGTATGGAGATCTCCGTTAAGAACGTTCAAATTTTTAAAAGTTTTATGATATGTTCTCGGCCATATGAAAGTCGAACTTTTGAAAGTTCAATCATATGAAGGGCACCCATATATATATATATATATATATATATATATATATAATGTATATGTATATATTTATATATATATATATATATATATATATGTTTATAGTGTACACATGCATAGAGGGATATCTAGGAGGTATAACACAATGACAACTACCCTGTATTTGCAGAAAGAAGCTAATTAATTTGAGTCTTTTTAGTGTATTTTTATTAAGTTAACTGTAATGCTTTTCTGAATAAACACACAGATGGAGTGACAAAATGTCACTATTAATACACACTTTAATAAAACGGGGAATAGACTGGAAGTGCTTCTGGCAAAACACATGTATTATCCCACATTTAAATAGGAGGACATTGACATGTTTCTATTTTAGAATGTTCCTTAATGAGTCTTGGATGATGCATCCTTAACTCGCCATGACTCATGTTCTTGTAATGTTAACTTTTGGACCTCATTTGTCCATTATTAAGGCATTTGTATTCCTTTTTAACAGATGAGGCATTTCCCAAAAGAACTTGGGATGGCTTATACATTTTCAAACAAGGAACAAAAATTGTAGAAACTGTAACTATTTTTACCTAAGGAACATTGTGGGACTTTAAATGTACTGGATTTCAATGAGAAAAATAATTTAAGTGATAAACAGAATGATGGCCAAAGGGTTGGATTCACTTTGCTACTTATTATGGACAAGTATGATTTGTGACTCTCAAGGTCAACCCATCATACATTTCAGAAACATGTGTTACATTTTTTCTATTCACGTGTATTTTTTTGTATTGTTATACCTTCATGAACAATAGTTATAAAGACTTTTTCAAACAATCCATTTTATTTCTGCATTCAAGCACTAGTGGTCTGACTTGTGAAAAGAACCAGCTGTTGATAAATAACTAGGGGTAATTCAAAAGTGTATTCACAGTCATGATGCAGGGACTGTTGCCTTTTTAAACAGAAGAAGAACGTTGTATCAATGAACTGTAACATACAATGCCCATAACAGATTCTTTGAAAGCAGACCAATATACATCAGAACAAGACAGAATGTATAAGACCCTGAGGGAATCTCTGGGAAGTGGGATGCTAAAATGTAAATGTACTTTTTTTTAAAATTACAGCCCGAGTAAAGGACAGAGTAACCTTTTTCTGCAGCACTGCATATTGCCGAGATGAATCTCTGTGACCATCTAAAAAGCCGGTTCCATAACATTGACTGTCAAATGTTACAGAAAGAACAGGAAATATTAAGCTTTATGCTTTCTCCTGTGGTCGAAACATTTCAGAAGGTGATACTCACAACACAAAACTTACACAGTGGTAAAACATTGAACTTACTGAACAAAAATTTCTGGCAATTATTTTTCATCCTATTTGATTCAAAAGGTTAGTGAGATCATTGATAAGATTTAAACATCAGTTCAGTAATTTATGTCGAGCCAACAAAAATCTAAAAGTTGCAGAAAGTTAAACATAAGTCGTTTTACACTGCAAGCATGCAAGCAGTCCTGAGTGGGTGATTCATACAGCAGCCTTGTAGGAATATTAATAGATCTTGAAATTGGAGGTGTGTGGATATTTTTCTGTATTTCAGACAAAATATTTTATTTTTCTGTGTGAATTTCCTTCAAGTATGCAGTAGATGGCCTCCAGTTCAAACTCTCACTCCCTGACTCCTTCCAACCGTATGCTACTTGCTTTGACAGCACAACTCATTACTAGGTGACTCTGTAGTCTTTGATGAAACTTTATTTTGTCCCGGTCCCCTTCAATAACACACATCACACCAAATGGCATTTGACGACCTTTATTAAATTTCCATAACATAGCTTTGATCACCAACTTTATTAATTACAGTTATTCATGATATAATTGATTCTAAATACAGCATAACATACTTGTAATGTTAATCAGGGCAGCGTACCTACTCACCCTGCCCCAGTAAGCAGCGTCCATACCTCTACTCACTTACTTTACTTATGAAGCAGTGTCCCAACTCACTTCATACACCATCCATAGAATTACCTTCCACCAAATGAGCACCATCCTTACCTCAGCTTGCTTATATATTCAGCAAGCTTCCTCCAACTACTCCTTTCCCCACATCCTTGAAATGAACATCCAGACATCAGAGGGAGAACAGAAGAGGGCAAGCCTATCCCTCTTCTCCGCCTTCCCCTACTAATAACCCTACTTCCCACCAACGAAAAGAGGGAGGGTGGGTGGGTAGCAAGTTCACACCAAAATGTGATTGCTTAACCCAGCTACACTAGACTAAACCTCTTAAGCCCCTCCCCATCATTATTTCATTTCCTCCCAACCATCCCTGCCTCCTCTTAACCCTTTCACCTCCCCAACCCACTTAAATCCCCTTAATATTAACCTACTTCCCCCCCATGAAGATGTCCCGGGACTACTTAGTTTGTTGCCAAACTTCATTTGTCCCCTTCAATAGCACACATCACACCAAATAACATTTGACTACCTTTATTAAATTTCCATAACATAGCTTTGATCACCAACTTTATTAATTACAATTATTCATGATATAATTGGTTCTATATACAGCATAACATCCTTGTAATGTTAATCAGGGCAGTGTACCTTCTCACCCTGCCCCAGTAAGCAGTGTCCATACCTCTACTCATTATTTTTCTTATGAAGCAGCATCCCAACTCACTTCATACACCATCCATAGAATTACCTTCCACCAAATAACACCATCCTTACCTCAACTTGCTTATCTATTCAGCAAGCTTCCTCCAACTACTCATTTCCTTTCCCCAGATCCTTGAAATGAACATCCAGATATCAGTGGAGGAACAGAAGAGGGCATGCCTATCCCTCTTCTATGCCAACCAGCCTGTTCCCCCTCCCTTCTACCCAAAATTGTTCAATCCACTTCCCATAAAGGGAAGAGTCAAGCCAAACATCATTTGGTGTACCCATGATTGGCAAAGCAGCTTAGAATCCCATCATAAACCCCTTTGCCATGCCATCACTGAAACATACCCTAATGAAACTAAATAAAGTAGGATTACCGTGAACCCATTGTAACACCGGAACATCCACACCAAGAGAACACATACCCTTTTAGCCCGCTGCCTTCAAAGCTGAAATCATGGCTCCACCTGAATGTACTGACAGCCTATAACCACAACAAAACCACAAACTATAACCTCTTGAACTCAAGATGGCCCCAGTCAGACAACTAGTAGCAAGTCTCACACCCAAGACTCTGCTAACCGTGGCATATCACCTTAGCCCCCCACTACCCAGTTCTATATGTGCAACAACTCCATTACCGTAGGGAAATAGTTTAACTCCAAAACTTTAATGCCCTAACCTTAGATGGCAGAAATCCAGCACCCCTTGACCTAGTTCCTGAAAACTCACCTTATGCTTAGCAATGAAATACTCTACGTGCCAAGCCATAAACACTCCCAATTCACTCATTACCAAACCATTTTTAACCCCTGTTTGCCCCTAGCCTTTTCCCTAAAAAGCTCTTTCCTTATGTTACCTATATGACTAGTATCCTACAGCTGCCTTATCCTACAACCAGGCTTCCTTATACATTCTAACTCCCCTGTAACAATGCACCCAGTTTCTAAAACTACCCCAACACAGCCACCTACCTAACATGCTTCCTAAATCCTTATCTACAAAATTCACCCAAACCCCAAGTGAAATGATCCTTGTGCTATTCGGTAAAACCTTAACCTGGTATGTAATATTAACACTACCTACTCAAGAGACAAATTTGTCACCCCAAGATGCCACCCATTAGGAATAAACTCCAGCATCATGTCAAACACCTCCTTGGCCCTTCCCCCACATACGGTTCAAACAACTTGATGAGTGACTACGACCCCCAATTTTCCAAGAAAGCAAGGATTGAACTCCACTGGCTTGCAGGAGCTGTAGCCTAATAAGTTCCTGTGCTCCTATGAACATTGTGACCCTACGCATCCCGTGGGATCCCCACACTCCCCATAAACCATCTGACAGTTTCCCCTTTGGCCCCTCTTACCTAACTCTTCCTTACTTGCCCCTATACCAATGCAATAATCAGCTCCCACTAATTAAACACAGAGCTCAAACATGCCTTACTAAGATGATTACTCAGACCCTCCTTGTGCCCCCTTCAAGTGGTAAGAATGTCCATCCTATCAAAACATCACCTTTCAAATCCCCTTTCAAGCCACCGCATGATGCCTTCTGTACTCCAGCAATCTGCAAAGAAAGAAACAATGATAAATTCTATGTGCACACATACCATGATTACTTAACATGGAGGCACTGACCAGGACCCCTGCCACCCCATCAAACCCTTACCTATGGCTGTGCTCCCTTTTACTATTGAACACAAATGTCCAAAAGCAGGAACTTTCAACATTAATCTAACATACTAACGATTAATAGAACAAATTGTGCGACCCATTAACCCTGATATATAAACTCAAAATGCCTGACCTTCTCTGACTAGCAGTGTAAACTCCTCCACCAAAACTCAACAACTTTAAATCCACTTACTTCCATCAGTAACTGTTGCCCACTTGTGTTCCCCTTGTGTAACCTCCTCACTCGCCACTGCTTCCATTATCTGTGAATTCACTGTATCTCCGCAACTGGTACTCAGCACACCACCATCTACAAAGCAAAGGACAAAATTAAATCCTCTAATATGTAAAGAGAAGGCTCCACCTTATACCCACCTATTCCAAATTATAGCAGCAGCGTTCTAAAAAAACCCCAACTGCAAGAAAGAAAAAACATGTAAATCATCTAAAATACATAACGCACATTTCAAGACATCTTATGAAACAACCTATCCTGCCAACCCGGGAAGGAGTGTACCACCGCCCCACACATTTATGACAAAGCAGCCATAACTGAAGCTTTGCTTCCAATGAACCTATCAAACACCCACTATAAATTTAACTACCAATCAAGTATGTTACAACTAAATCCCACACCTGTAGGGTCAGACCTATCAATATCCACAAAAGTGGGAAGCGACAGGTTACAAGACCCCCCACCCTTGCCCCAAAGCTCACTTGACTAACCATTACCCAACCCTCTTCAGCTATTGCAACTCTATCTCACCCATGTTCAACCCCAAAATCCCCTTAATATAACTAATCCCCTATTTACCATGCTCCTAACTTATCTCAGGCATCTATTGTCACAGTAACCCAGACTGTATGACTCTTATTCACTTAAATGAGCCTTAATAATGTTACCTGCAACCTCAATGTCTTCCTCCAATGTCCAGCAACTCCAAGAGCACATAAGGAAAAAACGGTTGATAGGGCCTATATGCACTATTATGGATCAAAGCCTGCCCTGAATTCCTGCTGTGGTATCTCCACCCCTCACGGCCACCCCCGAATCCACTGGCAAAACAACTTCTGCCATTAAAGAAATTAGCCATTACCTATTCATATGAACAGCAAGTGCAGTACTAATTTCTGTATCATTATACCCCCATTGCAAAACAATAAAATGAACATACAAATGAATGTATGGTGCAGAAGCACTTTTCATAATAGGTATTAAAACAAGTCCATATTGCCAGGATGATTCTATCAAACATATGGTTCTCGTAGAGAGAATTTAGTTGCAGCTTTAATGCAAAGGAAGTCAGATATGCCAATTTCTGAGTGTAAAATTATAGATGTGGATGTGCATTTTATACATATAAGCATCCCCAGGTTCAAAACTCACCCATGTTGACATTGTCTCACACTGATACTGGGTATATAGTACTATTCACTGCATGTAAAACCCTCAATTTATTTGCTTCACATGCAGAACTTCAATATTTTAATTTCTAGTAAGACTTTCAAAGTATCACATTTTCTTACTTACATTGACATTAAAACCACCTGTATTCATCAGCTATATAACTTTTATCAATTATACCATAAACTATGACAAGTTAAATACATAACTGTTGACTGGAAAAATTGCATGTTTCCTAGGACAAATATGTATTGCCTAAGGAAAGACATACCTGTTAGCCATCATCCACAACTGAAAACCGGCATCCCCTCTCCCCGAAGCACACAAATAACATTCCACTGCCACCCCTGATTTACTGTTCAGCTGTGCAACACAATTAAACTTGCGAAGAGACTCAGCCATTCATCGGACCCAACCTTGCACTGTGCCCTCTGGCATCCATGACCCAATCACATATCTCTTCCCCAACAGTAGACAGGTCATCCGAACCGCATGCTTTCAAGTCAAAACGCAAACCCATTCAAAGCCCACAGAGTCGACAACCAAGCTACAAAGCCAAAAACATCGCAGCCACTCCACACAACACACCACAAACCCAACAAGTCACTGAAACAACAAATCCCACCCTCAGCGCCACCAATTCTGGTCAGGCAGGACAACCCACCATACTCACAAGCAACTCTCGCCCACGCTATTCCCACCAACAATGCCACCAAACTGCCACAATGGCACTCCAGTCAGACCAGAAAAAAAAAAAAAAGGCTGAAAATCAAACACTGCTCTCCATCTCAACTGTAATTAAGCACTTTGCCTACTAACATTAATCTATTATGCCAACTTTACTTAAAGGCAGCACCCTACTGCCAACTAGGCCCACTGTATTTACTTACCATCAAGGCAGACACAAGGAAAGCCTGCAAAACCACCAAGAAAAGCAAGCAAACTGTGAACATAAATCCAACGCTAATGAAAACAAGGCCTTTTTTTTTTTTTTTTTTTAATATAACTACGAACCTCCAATGCCACTCCATGCATGAGTGGCAGCAACCTCATCCCCAAGAAACCCAGAGCCTATGAAATGGTTGGTGTGGCTCTCTCTGGCCCCCCAAACTACCCCCAACACCAACCGAGATGAGACAAGACCCACTAAACCACCAATCACGGACGAAAAGGAAGGGTACAACCCCTGTAAAGGACCACACAATTTTTTCCCCCAGTCCTCTAATTAGCTTCCCCAGCCTGTGTAGGAAGGGACGTGAAAGCTGCCGATCCGGTTGGAGGTGGTGGCTGACCAGCAAACCTCTGTAGCGGGATGATGACAGGTGTGATTGGTATGTTGGAGTGTCCAACAGTCTCTGAGACAGCAGCTTTGATCCTCCATGAGGAATGGTCATCCTATTTGAGGGACTAAGAGCAAGCCCCGAGTCAATGGAGAACTGGGACTTTGTCGATTCCATTCAGAGAATCTGGACCTGAATCGCCTCCTTGCACACCACAATATTGAGGACAACATAACCCCTAAAACTGCAATCAGCAGTCTGCAAGTACAGAAAACTCAAATCCCAGAGCCATTAACATGGCTCGTTGCAGCAGCCTGTTTTTTTTTTTGCTTGCCATCAACTCAGGCTGGCACTGTGCCCATGCCCAGAAATGCTTCCCCCTGCCGATGTCTAATGGATCCCTTATCCTTATGACTACAATGAGAAGTTACAACGCTAACACCAATGGCTTAAGAACAATCACCCCCACTGCACTTGCACTCATCACCACATTCAGAACAGATCGGCGACCCTACACCTTCTGCTCCACTATCTAAAACACACCACCACCAGTAAAAGAAAATCTAAAACAAATGATGGCCACTACCTGAGGCTCCACAATTACTGCACCAACCCAATCAGGAATAGGAACTTAACACCCATAGCTCATACATCCAAATCCCACTAACCAGGATACTTGATTCAAAGGTTTAGTTTTGCCTCTTTCATGTCCATCTAAACCCACCATTGCCTTAAACAGCAACCAAATCCTCTCAACAAACCAAAACAACTCACCAGTTCCTGACTAAAGTAGTCCACGGCCTACCTGCCGCACAATACCACAGGTCGTCACAGACATGAAACTTGTAGTAGCAAGTTCACGTCAAAATGTGATTACTTAACCTAACAACACTAGACTAAACCTTTTAAGCCCCTCCCCATCATTATCTCATTTCCTCCCAATCTCCTCTGCCTCCACTTAGCCCTTTCACCTCCCCAACCCACTTAAATCCCCTTAATATTAACCTAACCCCCCCCCATGAAGATGTCCCAGGACAACTTTGTTGTCAAACTTCATTTGTAACTTACATTCTTTCAATGGCAGCACTGGGCTGGGATTGCAGTGATTTAAGTCAATCAGTGAAAAGCACACCACACTGAATAATAATTAATGAGATTAGAAGGAGGTAAACCCTCCTGCACACTTCTCTTGATGACAATCATGGTATCTAGTACAAACCGATGGACCTCTGCCCCCACCAGAGGTCAAGAGGTCATTATTCCATAGCTCTCCTTCCCCTCTGCCTCCTCAAGGAGGAGAACAGTCTGTCAGAAACTCAGTCCTTCTTAATACTTCCTGCTCTCCAGCAATACACATTGGCTGCTTTGCTTCTTTTGCAATATCTATGACATTCCATCCTCCAGGCCACTGTACCTTCCTTATCATCACCTTACAATTACAGAAGGATAACATGGCTCCTAATGGCTTATTACCTGGGTCCATTTCACTCTTCTGAACATACTTAAAGATGAGCTGATATGTGACTACAGAATAACTCATCATAAACAACTTAAACTACTAAAACCTTTATCAAGTATATGTGTTATTTGGGAAACTACATATACTTTAAGTATTTTACATTATAGTAGCACACACACACAATTTTCTTATGTCACTAAGGAAATTTGTTGTGAAAACATTAGTTTTCTTCTTTTTTAATATATTATTATTACTACATGCACTATTACATCTATTTACTGTTATATAATTATAAAAAGATATTAAACATAAATATTTACATACATTATTATTTTTCTTAACTATTTTTCATAAACTGTGTTCAATTATGAACATGTTTTATGTAACTTAGAACATTTTGGGGTCTCTGATGCTTCAACCTTATACACAATGACATATGTAGGTTTCAAACCATGAATTAACAGTATAATACAACTAGGGTTAACAATTGTTGAAATTTTAACAGTATTGTATGCTTATTTAATTGTTGCAACATTTAATACACTATATATTATTATATTTTTTATATTTTTTATATCAACAAGTTGACTTGACTTATGTACTTGTGCTGTTTGCATGTTCATAGGGATGTGATGTTTGCTACCACTAACGGTCATTGTGCCTTTAAATAGTTTTTTAAAATTCATACTATTTTAAATTGTACTAATTGAATTATTGGTTACAACGTAAATGGATGTAAGCCTTTATAATGGTTATGCTGCCAGTGGTTTTTGTTTCTGAAGAAGTCAGCTAATTGTGCTGACGAAAAACGCTTAAATACATTTCTTTGACTGCCTTGGGTCGTTCACGGCTTGTTTTTGTTTAATACAGAATACCCTAAAAGTTGAATGACTTGTTTAGGCATGTGGACATGTAAAGTACTGACACAAAACACCAAAGAATTTATTAACTACTGTTGGTCCAAACCTTATATTTATATACGCGCGCACACACACACACACACACACACACACACACACACACACACACACACATATATATATATATTACATTATATTATATATCATATATTGGTGTTTGACAGATGCACTGAAACCATAAAATCGAACAAAACAAGTTGAAATCAAAACCCTACAACTGCATAATGCAGAGATATTAAAACTGCCTCCCTACAGGAACCACATTACCACTTATTCTGAGTTATGCCTTCATAATTTTAACATTTTTATTCAGTATTGCATTTTCATTATGTTGATGATCAGTAAAGTGTCAGGCTACGGGCCAGATTCCAAAAAAAGTTGCTCTTAGTGTAAGTCTGTTTCTGATTCTGAAAGACTTGCTCTTAGTGTAAGTGATTTACTATGGTGTAAGGCCTATCTACAAACAGACTTACACCAGGAACCAGATCCCAAAAGACCTCTTGGTGTGAGCTTAGTCTAAGTGGTCACTTACAATGACAGCAAGTCTTTTGGAATGGTGTTGTGTGTGTGTGTGTGTGTGTGTGTGTGTGTGTGTGTGTGTGTGTGTGTGTGTGTGTGTGTGTGTTCCTATTACTGTGATGCAGACATTCAAGGCCCATGTTGGCCTACACAGAAATACCTGCATCCTATCATTTCAAGCTGTGTGTTCTGGACATTGCTGCACAATTCCCACACATTAGCAGATTTGTGTACGCACACAAAAACACACATATACATACCTATCTTTTTATGTGTGGTTATCATGCAACAATGCGTAGAACATGTACATTGAAATGGTGGGATGCAGCTATTACTGTACAGGGTATTAGAATCACATCATGGGTCTTGTATGCCTGCACTAGTTACTTTCTACATGCAAAAAACTTTCCTGCATCCCCTGGAGGCATACAGTTTGCAAGACTATCTCTTTGTAGTTTGTAGCATACAGACAGTAGTGGACTAGACCTCTTAGTTACTGAATGCGCTGAAGAACTTGTTCAACTGAACTATTTCATATAAATGAAAATTAAAAAAATGTACTGCATCAGGATTCAAGCTACTGCAGTCCCTGCTCAGACCACTGAACAGGTAGAAATGTGATTTCCAGGCATTCTGATATCTGCCTGCCTTCTGAGTCGTTAGATTTACTTCTCTGTTCCAGGATTCATCTTATGATGTGGCAACATGATGCTTAATGAAAATCAAGCATATAACATCATTAAAAGGACCCCTAACACTTTTAATAAAATATCTGGCAAGTGCACATAAAAACTCAGCATCTGGCCTTCTGGAAATGCCAGAAAACATGTTCTGTAAGAAAAAAGGAATTATTTTAGGTCAAGAAAATTGTGATCCTGACATCTAACATCAGGAAACAGTCTATGGCTACCATTTGCAAAGAAGCAACAAAACATATTACAGGCTTGCCCAGTGATAGCATTAGAATGACCTTTCTCCATAGTAATAGTACATGAATATGGTGAAACTCAGATTAAAATATAAATGCAGAGTTTTCATTCTGTTCAACAGATGTGCTTTCATTCTGTTTAACAGATATGCTATGTGATCTGTATGGATCCTGTTTCATTTATTTATTTTTGGTCTTGAAACTCCTTCAGAAAAGCTTAGCCTATCTCTTAGTGCTATGTAGTTTGTCATCTGATTATGCCGAAGTACTGCCTTGTAAAATGATGTTTCCCAGTTTCTCACAACCAGTCATGTGTTTGATCTTCTCCCTGAACAAGGACATACTTATCCTCCATGTTTCACAGCCAGAAACTGGTGTCTGGTTATGGCTCATGCAATACAAGCAATAAAGTCTGTTCGCTGAATACTCCTGGGTTTCAACTGCCAGTGTACAGTCACCAGACATTCATTGGGGAGTTATGAATAGCCATGCCAGGCAGATGTTGTTCCCTTTTGTATTATTTACATAACTTGGATGAAAATTAGTACCTTGGGGTGAAGACATGGGAAGGGAGGGAGATAAAGGAGCTACAGTCTCACACATACAAAAAAAAGCTGTGCATACATATGTGCAGTGGATATGCAACCTTCTTGGAATCAAGCTCAGGATTCTAGACTTCTGCTGTCTGATCATCTCTGCCTTATTTACATCACTGGCAGAGCTGTCAGGTCTTCTCTATTTTTTTTTGTAACTGGCCCATCCACATTCAGTCCTCCTTTCCTTATGCTTCAACTTACATTTTTACTCTGTTCTCATTGTAAAGTCCAACTAAAACTACATATTATACACAATGTCTCTCAAGCTTTATAACAGGGAAAATAAATTAGTACTGTAAACATGCCCTTATTTGAAAGAGATCTTTTGCCCATATTGAAATATGTCAAACATTTCTCGAGACTGTATTAAAAGTCAATTAGCCTACACTTTCACTAAAATAGCATTGCAGTAAAGTGTTTCAAAAAACTCTGCACACACTTTTAAAAATGTGTTCTAACATCAGTGAACTTGTTTCATGGCGAGAATCTCTGTTTTACTCATTAGAGTTTATGAACAAGGTTCAGCCAACTGACCCGACCGCAAAAAGGCCTCTTTTTAGCAGTGGCCCAGGGAGACTATCTCCAAAATACAGTATAAAGATCTTAAAAAACAATTGTTACACTATTGAATATTACAAAATCCCTATCAGCATAATCGCTGTAAGCTCAGTAATTACAGTGTACAGGTAATTAGACATTATGGTGAATAATAAGGATTTTTGCACTGATTTCTGCAATATATGTACAGAACAGAACTTAAGAAAAAAGTATAATACATACAAATAGACAAACACTCACACAAACACACACACCGGCCCCGCACATACAGATAGAGAGAGAGAGAGACAGAGAAAGATACATAGCTAGATATTACATTCAACCAGCATAGTTTAAGACATATTTATAGCAAGATATAAACAGTGATAAATACTACATAAAAGATAGGGGAGAATGTCTTATTATGATAAGTAAAGAAAATGTCTATGAGGCATACTATGAGAGGGGTAGTTAGCTGATAGAAGAAAGTAGAATAGAACAGTTGGTAAGACTGGAGGTGAAGTGTAAATTGTTCATAAGAAATGTAAGAAGAAATGGGAAAGGTAACAAGAAAAACAGGGTTTTGAAAGAGTATTTGTCAAAGGAGATGAAAAATGTAAGGATCATTGAAGATCACTGGTGAGTATTGTCGAGCTTTTTAATAAGGCTAATGCTGATGCTATATGAACACTGATTACAAAAACATTTTTATTCTGCATTAAGTAGGTCTTGAGGTTTTGTATGAATATTTTTCTGTTTGTGTCTGATCTTCTTTCTATTGGCAGTGCATCCCAGAGTTTGGTCTGAGTGAAATGAATCTCCTCCATTGTTGTGAGACTTCACGGAAGACAGCAGTAGCTTTTGTTGAGATCTAAGTGGTTTTGGAAGATTCTTCTTCTTCTTCTTTTGGCTTTTCCCAGTTAGGGGTCACCACAGCAGATCATCTGTCTGCTCATGATTAGCATTGGAGTTTTACGGTGTCGAGTTGCCAGCCCGGCGCCCAACCTTCCACAAAAGGCATAGACACGCACGCTCTCACCCCTAGGGCCAATTAGGAGTGTCCAATTCACCTACAGCACGTCTTTGGGATGTGGGAGGAAACCAGAGCACCCAAAGGAAACCCACACGACCACAGGGAGGACATGCAGACTCTGCATACGAGGCACCCTAGCCGAGGATCAAACCAGAGAACCTCTTGCTGTGAGGCGGCAACCCTAACCGCTGCACCAAGATTATAAGTGTAAATAAAAATCTTATGTATAATTTTAAGTTGAAAGAGGATTAGACCATTTGGCTAGTTTAACCAATGTAAGTTTTCTAGGGTTTAACAATGATATGTTCTCTTTTTAACTTTTGCAAAAATATTTTCAACTTTTTTTTCAGGTTTGTTCTGAAGGTGGACCTTTTTTTTTTTGCAGGTTCAGAGTTATTGAGGTATGAAGAATTTTTAGAAGGAGTGTTTCAGCAGTTTCATGTCTTACATTTGGTTAAGTAAGGCTTAGCTTTGTATAAGCAGCCTAGGTTTTCCCATGTCTTGAATACTATGTAGTTGACATGCTGATCAACCCTGAAATTTTCATATAATGACATCTAATAGTTTACTGTACAATGCTTTTCTGAAATTTTGACAGTGTTAGCTGCAGAGGTGATTTTAAATATGTTAGACTGGTATAAATATGAGTGAAGCATGAATAGAATAAGTTTTTTGGGAAGGATTTAGTATTAGGTGCAATTAATTTTGATATCTTTCAATATTATGCAGAGCTTGTCATGCAGTTTTTGTTTGTTTTGCAGTTGATTGGGATATTAGGCTGTGCAGGTGATGATGGAATCATCAGCATATGTATTTGTGCCTATTGTTTGTCTTTTCGGCTTTTCCCGGTTAGGGGTCACCACAGCGGAACTCCGGTCCACTAATGATTGGCAGTCAATTTTTACGGTGCTGAGTTGCCAGCCCGATGCCCAACCTTCAGCGAAGGCACACCCATTCATGCATGCCTTTCGGAGGCCACGGAACCGCGGGGAGGACATGCAGACTCCACACATAATTTAAGAAACTATTAAAAGAAGACCCAGGAAGGATCCCCTGGAAATGCCAATAGTTACGTATTAAAAGAGGAGTATGTGTGTTTCCACTGGATAGCTATCTTTTACATAGTTTTATGTCCACTGTACTGCTACCAAGGTCTAATGTAGACAACCTGCTTGAAAGTAGTTGATGAGAGACAATGTCACATTCGTTGGATAAGTCTAGGTATAGTGTTGAAATTAAAAGTCCTTGATTTTTGAATTTATTTATTGTATCTTGAAGAAAAGTGTTACTGTTTCAGTACTGAGATCAAGCCAAAACTTTGATGAGTTGGTAAAAGCCGTTTCTTTTTCTTGTAACTAGGCAATTTAGAAGTTGATTGCACACACATTTTTCAGAGTCTTTGCTAATGGGGATAGAATATTAATTCTGACGGTGGCCACAGATCAGAAACCTCTGCCTCCACTCCATTTAAGCTACTTACTCCATGCTTGCATTTGACACTTACTTTTCTTTATGAGGTTTTACAACTCAGTGAGATAAATTAAAGGAAACAGCACTTTTTAATAAGAGCCCTAGTACTAACAATACAAAATGAAGAATTTTCAATATAATGCTGCATGATTATTAATACATGGTTAGAATTAAAATAATTGCAAAACCTAAAGTGGCCTCACCACAAAAACAGTGTATATGTAGTACTGAAAATGAAGAGAAAATTAGATGGCATTACGAATGAAAGCTTTCCACATCATTGCATTAAAATGTATGCTCAATTAAAACTACTGGAACATAGCTAATAAAGGCAGTAGAGATCTTTGGGAACACTCAGGCAATAACAATGCAGCACTTCTAAAAGTTCCCTGCATTAATGAGGTCTATGTCAGAACAACGAAAAATCAAACTATCAAATGCTCACATGAGCGAATAATCAGGAACTCGAAATCGCTATAATGGGGGACTGCTCCTCCCACACCCCCCGCTAAATATATATTCCTACTCCAAGATCGCACTACAGTGAGGAAAGGGCAAATATTATGAACTTCACTGTACTACAATCCCAAACAATCAATATCGAATTCCTGATTTTTCGCTCATGTGAGTGCTCAACATTTTGTGTTTTCATCATTCTAAAGTAGGCCTCATTAATGTGTTAAGTGCCTTAACATTTACCTGTCCTCCATCCCTTCCTTCCCATTCTCTTTTGTATGTGTGTCCCATACCCTTCTGAATTCCTCTGTGGATTCCCATTCTACCATCCATTCCATTAATCTATTCCATGGGTCCACAACCCCCTCTATCAAGAAATGCTTCTAGAAATCCAGGGAATAGTTAGTCACTACAGACTGCTGTCTGCATCCTCTCCATTTGTCAGTGCCCTTCCTGTTCAGAATGACTCTTCGTATCTTCCTCACATAATCTCGTTGACTAATATCATACCCCCTGCATCTTTTTGTGTTTCAGATGAGAAAAGTCCTAGGTCTAAGCCTCGATTCCTTTCCTTCCATCCCACGGATCTTTTTGGTACATTTCCTCTGGATTTCTCCTCCAGCCTGATGTCCTTATACAGCTTCTTTAACTGAAAACAGTATTCAAAGTATGTCATTACCTCTTTGCTTCTGCAGTTTATCCACCTGAAGATATAAAGATATACCACAATAATCTGCTTACTAACCGTGAGCTTTACTTATTGTAGTTAAATGTAGGTGTGATCAACACCCTCAGATTGTATTCCTGCTCTGCTGCCGTCACTTTGGTTTGTTACGGCTTGTACCACACACCGGAGCTGTTGTTTGTTACAGCTTGTACCGCACACTGGAGCTGTTGTTTGTTACAGCTTGTATCCCACACCGGAGCTGTTGTTTGTTACAGCTTGTACTCCACATCGGAGCTGTTATGTCCTAAGTGCAGAACTTTGCACTGAATTTGAACTGTAGCCCTTCTACTCATTCATCAGCCATTCCCCAATGGGAACTAGTGAGCAGAAATGCAACCTGTAATTAACTAAAAACATAACTACTAATATGTTTTGGCTTGCATTAGAACATAAAATCAAACCCTCACTAAGCAGAATAACACTTGACTAGCAACTAACATTCACCTCACAAACCCAGAATATCACAACAGCAGCCCTTAGAGAGTTATGCCTAAAATATAAATTTTCAGTATCATTTGTAATGCCATGGCTTACCTGGATTCTAAGGGAAGCAGGTTTGAATGGTCAGTTGATGTTAAAATGCCAAAATGCATAATGTTGACACATACTGTGCATGCTCCAAGGATTACTCTCAGCAGGCTATACCAAAAAAAGTGTTTATATTCTTAGCATAACTGTCGGATGACTGCTATTATGATATTCTTTAACGAAATAAAAATAAAAACTTGAAATGAGCCCTAAAATTAAAACTAAACCAAATTAAACTAAACTAAACCAAATAATAAATAAAATAATATTATTACATACCATTATCTGCGATTATCACAGTCTCCTTATCTCCATAAGCACATTAGAAAAATTAAAAAAGGTTCATAGTTTGATTACAACAGTTTTTTAGGCAATGAGAAATCCTCCTTGTAATATTTTATAAGTTAATAGAAGATTACTAGGCTAATGGCCCTACAGCCCTGACAAGCCTAGCCATATTTATCCTGAGTTGTCCCAATTGTTGGTGGTTAGATGAGTGAAGTTTGGAGAGGTAAGGGATGGTAGTTAATACCAGCTTCCTCTGTCCAGGATGGCCATGGGCGCCAACCCAGGAGTGAATTTGCGGTCACCCATCCATTGATGTAGGTTGCATTTGAATGTTTTCACCATTAAAACTCTATTGATCAACTTGTATAAACAATATAACCATACCAGCAGCACAACAGACTAAAAACAGAATTACAAACAAGAAAAACTTGCATGCAAGGTATCTATGGGAAATAGAGCCTAACAGTAGACAGAATACTGATGCCCAGAATCAATTTAACTAGAAAGTTTTGAATAATATGACCCATTTACTTATAAAGAAAAGTGTGTATCAAGCAAGGAGCATAAGCAAAAACATCAGTCATCTTAAATAATATTCTTCACATCTCTAAACTATATTTTGAGAAAAATGTGAACCTCCTAAAACTCCAGTGCTAAGGTCAGTTTTCCTACAAGACAATAAATATTATAATGCACCAGATAAAAACCAAGAATCTAGTTCTACAAGACCTATGAAAAACATCTTATGTATCCAAGGTTGCTACTTTACCCTCTTATTTTATCATTTTCTGTAGACATTCCTAAATTACACATTTGGCATAATCCCTTTAGCTTCTTCACCATTTTGGGTCTTTTCATTTTTAGAACCAGTCAACAAAACCAAGAATGTGTGTGTGTGTGTGTGTGTGTGTGTGTGTGTGTGTGTGTGTGTGTGTGTGTGTGTGTGTGTGTGTGTGTGTGTGTGTGTGTGTGTGTGTGTGTGTGTGTGCGTCTGTGTGTGTGTCTGTGTGTGTGTGTCTGTGTGTGTCTGTGTGTGTCTGTGTGTGTGTTAGTTACAGATATCCTGTACGTCTTGTCTGACATGACTGCGCTGTTCACATTCTCAGAATATATGCAGCCAGTCTCCTAAACCTCTTTCACTCTCCAACATTCAGGGTTAGTAGTCGGATGTATTTGCATAAACACAGAAGGTTTATAAAAAGAAAATAAATAAACATGAGCAAACGATGATTCTGAATTTCCATAAGCTTATGGCATATTTGCACATCAAAATCAGTAAGTTTCGTATTTCTGGGGATATTTACTTGTGTGAGTCTCTTTCCCACGCCAGTCTACATTTGTTGGTTTCCTTATCCCAGTATGTATTGCTGATAATTCCTGCACATGAATACCAAACAAAGTATTTGTTTCAATATACCAAGTTACCCAAAGAGGCCAATTTGTCTGCTCTGCAATTACTGATTTAAGTTTCCTTAACCCAACAATCAACTCTGGAAAAGAACTTCTAAAGTCTATACCTAGTTTGTAAACATTAGTCTTTCAATTTACTGCACACCTCGCTAGGGTAAAATACCCATAAGACACTGTAAAAACAAGTTAAAACAAAATAAGCATCTTTGCTAAGAAGGGAAGAACAACACCACTGCACCACATCCACATAAGGCACTATTTTCTCCACACTCCTGCAAAAAACAGTTATAGGATTTTCTAGGACATTCCATCGATATGCATAAACATTGAAGTAGTAGATCAATGCCATCAAGTCAACAAAATACTTACCAAAAACACACTGAATCTCCAAGCTATCAAAAACAGAACACAAGTACTTCCCTTTGTAATCACTAAACCAAAACACTAGCACTACCTTTCTTTGAATGGTGGCACTTTTACCACACACAAATAAACACTAAAACTACCCACTTACATAGCCCTAACTTCAATCCTACACACACGCGTGTGCACACACACACACACTCTCTCTCTCTCCAAAACATTTACTTAAAGTATTAAATCTATGAATATGTTTGTGTGTATCTACACCGAACAGAGTACAACATTGAAGGTTGGTAGAACAACATGTGTGGTTGATCAACAATCCCTGGTAAGGGAATATTCCCTTTCCCCCAGGGATTGTGCAATCTCTGAGTTATTATATGTAATTAGCAGGGGGCTTTCCCCACTGCAAAAACACTTTTTTTGGTGTAGCCTGCTGAGAGTAATCCTTGGGGCATGCACAGTATATGTCAACATTATGCATTTTGGCATTTTAACATCAATTGACCATTCAATGTAATGGATATATATATATATATATATATATATATATATATATGCACACACACAAAAAAAAAAAAATATATATATATATATATATATATATATATATATATATATATATATATATATATACACACATATACATATACACATATATATATATATATATATATATATATATATATACATACACACACACACACACACACACAAACATATATATATATATATATATATATATATATATATATATATATATATTTATATAGTTCCCCTTCACAAGAAGATCGAATGGATGAAAGCTCGAAATTCATAGTCTCGACCAGAATCTTCAACTTCCATTCACTTGAAATTGTGAATGGGAGCCTTAGGTTTTAAAAAATTAAAAATCAACTTACTTTATTGCAGGGGGCCAGGTCCCCCTGTACCCTAGTAGTTTAAATGTGAATGTTCCGTGACTGCACTATAGCGGAGGAATGGAAAATCTTCCGTTTTGCACTTACGCGTATAGTACAGAATGGGAGTTTTCCCTTTCCTTCACTATAGTGCAATCTTGGAGTAGGTATATTTAAGTGGGGGGGGTGTGGGGGGTGCGCCCCCCTGCGAAAACATTTGAAAGGTGTTAATTTTTTTTTTTTTTTGTCCCTTTCATATGTTCGAGTTTCTCTAAATTCGAGATTCTTCTTTCGCGTTTAGAGAAATTTGATCATATGAAGGTGAACTATATATATATACATGGATTCACTTCTGAATGTCGAATTTCCGAAACATCGAATATCATATGGTCAAGACCATATAATCAAAAGTACATTCTGAAATAAACCCCGCAAAAGAAAACAACTTTCTCAACATTTATGCACCTGTACCCCCAAACCCCTGCTACTTAAATATACCAACTCTGAGATCGCACTACAGTAAGGAAAAGGGAAATCTCCCCTTCCGTGCTGTATGCAGATCTCCGTTCAGAATTTTGAAGTTCTAAACTTCGATCATATGGTCTTGACTATATGAAATTTGAGATTTTAGGATTTCGAAATTCTGAAGTGTACCCATATATACATACATATATATATATATATATATGTATATATATATATATATATATATATATATATACATATATATATATATATATATATATATATATATATATATATATATATATATATATATATATAGAGAGAGAGAGAGATATTTATATACTGAGAGAGAGCAAGAGATATGTATATATGTGTGTGTGTTTGTGTGTGTGGATGGGTTTGTGCACGCATGCACATGCATGTCTTCAGGCTGCTACCTCCACTATCAATATCTGTGTGATGCGCAACCCCTCTTGACTTATTGTTTACTTATTTTATTAACCAGGTAAATCCAGCTTTGCAGTACCCAGTTACAGTGGTGATCTGCAGGAGAAATAGTTCACAGCAGTTGTAAGTATTGATTAACCAATATTACTGAGTAGCAGCCTTCATCCTTGCATATAACATATACACAGCACATTGATTTATCACTGGTACACTTCATATATCAGCAATATAGGCAATATGAAGTGATGCCCTAGTATGAATACTGTGAAAAACATTACAATGACAAAGTCCAGCCTAGTGGAAATTGTACGTCATGTTTCTTAGCAAGTACAATGTTAGGAGAGTTTTGCACAGACAGGCAGAAACATGAGCCATTTGTTGTGGACACATCCTTTGCTAAACAGTTCTCAGCTATGCACAGTATAGTGCACTGGTATGTAAGTGCACAACCGATATGCACAATAACTTGAAATATGGTTATGTTTAGTAAAAGTGACTTAAGGGACAAGCTTATTTAAGGTGAATTCAGTTAACTGGAAGGGAAGAAAAGTGCTACAGCTGATTTGCAATGTAATTTAAAAATGAGGAACCAAAATGAAGTGGGCATATAAACCTAGGGAAAGGTTTACAGGTACAAATGTAGGAAATTCATGTTTAACTAACTGAACATAAGTGAAGTAGATTTTTTTGGTTGCATGTAAATGAAGTAGTATAAGTGTGCCAGGTATTTAAAAGAAATATTTGGGTGATACCATCATTCAGCTTACTTTTAGCTGCTGTACATTATATGCTACAGTATTCCAGATCCCCTTAAACCATTATGCAATATCTATGTTTTTTGTTTGTTTTTTTTATTTTGAATTTAAATTGCTTCCTGATATTTGAATGCATGATTTAGTGCAACCAATTTCCTCCACAAATGACAAGTTCAAACCTTTGTATACCCCTATTATTTTTTCGTCTTCTCTTCTAAGAAGAACAGGAACACTAAATTAATTGTTTTTTAGCAGCATGTGAAAATAACCTTAACACCCCACATATAACAACCTTATCATTTAAAAATTATTCTGCTCAGCCTCCTCTGAGCTCTCTTCCTGCTTATGTCAAGTCTCCCATTAAATTTCACATTTTCATCATTCATACTGTGTTTCCCTATAGTTGCTTCGGTCAGTACTATGGTGTTCAGTGATTCCTTGGATTAATCTAAAGTAAGAAGTTTATCACTGATATTAGATGTTTACAGTTCTCTGCACTGTTTCTTTTCAGTCACAAGACCAACAGTTCTTTGTACAAAACTGTGGGAATCAGTGAACAGACTGAGCTAGTACAACAGAGGTACATAAGGTTAAACGGTACTTCATCAAAGAATAATTAGATCCTGTAACCCATCTCCCTGGGAACACTGCTCTTACCTAATCGAAAACATTGTAGCACCTATCAGGAAAGTACATGTGAGAAGATTTATAACTCATATTACATACCTGTGTTGCTCTCATAGTCGCCAATAAACCGTTTGGTGAGGAATCGTACCACAAGTGCTGAAAGACAATTAAAAACATCACAAACTGACAGAAACACTTTCTTAAAAATGCAGTTTACTGACTTCTTTACTTGTAGTGACCAAAAATGCATTATTTAGGGAAAGACATTTTCACATAAACTAAGCAAACATGATTTAAATGATGCTGAAACTAGGAAGAATTTAATTTTTATTTTTTAATTCTGACATGGTACATAATCTATATCACACATACACACAAAGTGGTAGAATGAATCAAGTGGGTAAACCCTGAAATCATTTCATAAGGATTAGCAGAATTTAAGAAGCAAAACCAAGTTAACAAAGATACTAGTAAGATATATGGCTTTTACAACAACCAGCAAAAATGGATAGACTGAATGACCTAGCAGTTTTCAGACTTCATGCTGAATGTATTTCTTTCACTTATTTGGAAGCTACTGCCTGTATCAGCATGTTTTCTTCTGTAAAATGCTGCTTAAGGGAATACAGATAGCATACTTGCTTTAGCTAGGAGCTTCAACTTGCAAAATATGGTTCTATTTTTAAATTCCAAATTAACAGAATTCCAAGTGTTGTTTTTACTAAATGGACAAAGCCCCCACCCTCTACAACTAAACATTCAGTGGACGATGTCATGTTTCTCCTTCATTAATATAATCAATTCCAAGTTTGCTGCTTCTTAGGAAGTGGGAGATGTCTCGGATTATTCAAAAGATTCACAACCATTTCACACTCCTACACAGTATAGATTCAATCACTGAAAGTAAAATCTATAAATTCTTATGGGTTTGTACTCAAATTATGTTGGATGTTTAAATTATGTAATGTAGTCTGGATATGGCAGTGAAATGCCAGCAAGTGCCCCAGAGACTGGGAGATGTCAGATAACACACTCTGGTCAGAGGACTTCCTTCCTGGAGAACCCAGGAAGCAAGCCCTGGAGCAATAGCACACATAACGATACAGAAATAATGTTTTAACGTAGGTGATAAATGACAGCAGCTATGCAGCTGGCAAGACCTACATAGTTTATTTAAAAACTGTGTCTACATCCCCAAAATATAGCTGTATGAGCTCCACATAACTGTAAGAAGACAGTTTAAAATAATTACATATTTCTTCTAGCTCCCGAAATTACTTGTGGGGTAACTGTGACAGGACCAGTAGAATATTACAGCTGCAAGGATTTGACATAAGGGATCAATGTCCTGCAAGGCACCCAGATTTTGGAAGACATCTGTGTGAGATAAAAGCTGTGAATGATAAAAGGTACTAGGTATAACAGGCTAAATATGTTCAGCAGCCTCCTTATTAATGGTGGTGTAAGACAGTTAACCTAAAGGTCATTTCACCTCATTCTAAACAAATGAGCATTCAGCAGAGCTAACGCCATAGCCGGATGGCATTGTAATCATTTTGCAGGGGTAGGTAAACCAGATATGCATTCTATAGCACTGTGGTACTGAAGTAACACAGTCAGTTCAACCAAATATAACTTAAAAGTGATATGACAGTGAGACCAATACCTAGTGCAGTGCCATCCCATTTCTGTGAGAATACACATGGAAACAGCTAAAAATAAAAATTTGTGTTCTCTTGGGAACAATAGTCCCATGTCCCCCTGCAGAGGGCATCACCTCCTGCACCTCTTTTTTATTATAATCACTTCTGAGATCACACACCATTTCAGGTCAAATTAGTCACATTCAGGGAGGAGTCTCTCTCTGTGTTTCTCTCTCCCTCAAATGCACATTGATGTAATGATCAGTTGACAACTTATCACACCTCTCAACTATCCAGATTTTCACAGGATGTCCGGATTTTTGCCTTATATTTTTGGTCTTTACCTCATACAATTTGTGGTTTTCTGACAAATAATTGATGATTGATGTCATTACATAACGACACACATTTGAGTTTCAGGCTTCATATCCTTCCAAAAAATGCATGACAACTCCAAACATGTTACTGTAGAACTTTCTAAGTTTACAAGAGCAATATTTAAAATATGTTGCTGATTTTGGACCTTTGTCCCTCCATTATTTTTGGCTTTGTCCAGATTTTTGTGCTTAGAGTTTGAAAGGTATGCAATTTACATAAACATTTTTCAGCTTGTCAGGTATTTATTTTAAAAGAGCAAAATAAATGTATGCAATATTCTGTTTATATCATTAAAGCAGATTAAAAATAATGAACTGGACATCAATTGAGCCATAGGGAAAGTGTCACTGATGGGTTCAGGCTTATTGTTTTCAGTGAAGTATGCCTCTTTCTTGCTGTTTGTGTTATGATCTGCTCCCCTGTTTTAACAGTTGCCCTCCCAACTGCCTCACTACCTGAGTTGCAGGTTAAAGCAGAACTATCCGTGCAGATACAGACAGTGTCATTCCTAACTTGAGGAAAAATGATGCACAATGTTAGAATGTTCCAGATTTAGCAAATAAAGTCTCCTTCCACAGACATAATTTCTCATACATCTGGTGCACACACACACACCTACCTGATATACACCTGATATAAGTGAACTTCCTGAAATGCCTTACGGACTCCCTTGGCCATTGCTGTTCGTCCACTAGGTTACTCTATGGCTACAGTAATGAGGACATCAAGGGCTATGCAGTAGTGACAAAGGTGCTCATTCCTCTAACAACTACAATAAAGGTGGACACCCAGATATCTGATACCATAAACTTAATGAAAGACTATTATAATGTTAAGCTTGTGAAGCATCTAATGGTATAGTAGTCCCAATGCTCATTCCTACCTTTGAAAATTTGTCTCTCAGCAGACAGAATTTTACAGTTTCCAGAAACACTATCAATATCTGCAAGAAACCCTCTGGATTTATCTGCTGTAACTGCTCTCTGTATTCTGTTATATGATGATAGTACAAACATTGTCAGGTTTGTTAAAGAGGGAGTTATAAATCTGTTCCCTGGTGTACTACAGCTATACTCATATATATATATATATATATATATATATATATATATTCACTTTATAATCTCGAAATTCTGAAATCTCGAATTTCAGTATTTCGAGACCATAAACACGAACGTTCCAAATCCCGAAAGCCCAAAACCACGAAACACAAAATCAATCAAATAAACACACCATACACCACACAACACATACATCATCCAACCCCCACCACAACAAACAAAACACACACAAACACAAAAAGACAAACAAACCTACAATGCATATAAGCAGGGGGCAAGCCCCCCTGCACCCCCACACCCCCTACTTATATACTAACTCCGAGATTGCCCAAACAGGAAAAGACAGCAAACTCACACCCAGACATTCCACAGTCCCTTGTACACAGACACACACATCACACATATACAAACACCAGCACATACAAAACTTACACACTCATACTTTCACATACCTACACTAACTCACACGTACAACTTAAAAACACACTCACATACATTCAAACTCCCACCCAAAACTCTTATAAAACACTTACCTTAAATCGCATCTACATCCAAACAAAATACCATACACCATCCACAGAAAACACCAGATGTAACGAAGCGTAAAGCTATAACCGCGAATTTGAGATATTCAAATTCGCGATTATGCACTTTAGCTATTCTAAAAACACTGCTGATATTTCTGTCAGAGAAAACTTTTCCAGGTTGGCACAAAAAGCTGAAAAGTTTGGCACACACATAAGATATGATTTCACTATGAAGGGTCAGAATCCAGATGCTTGGAATTGCTTTTGCAGTCACAACTAATTGAAACACATCTGTGCATTTTGATGCAATGGTACAAATCAAAACCTTTTTTTTTTTTGCTGGTGGCAAACCCCACACATTCCAAACCTATATTTTCCAACACCATGGCTGCATGACATTGGGGAAAAGAGGATCTCACCAAAATAGTGCTCTGCAATTTCAGGCAATCATGCTTTTCACTCTTTTTCATTTCTCCAAAACTTTTGGGTTTCTAATACCATGATGGGAATGGACCCCATTCCTAAGTCAAACTATGATTAAAGTTCATGAAATTAGTATTGTTTCACTCTTTGATGTCAGCCAAAAGTGTTCTTCACAGCACCCGCAATGTGCCCAGTTATGACTCCTTCTGCAGTTCGTATGGAGTTACATGTATTGGCAACATATCTAAATATGACTGTAGACTCTTTTTTTATAAGACCCATTGCTCCTACTACTATTGCAGCTATATGGGTATCCTTCTTCCACACTGCTCTCGTTTCTGCTTGCAAATCCTGGTATTTTATAACTTTGTGTCTCTCTCTGTATGCAGGACACTGTAGTTACTGACTGTGGTGATTTCAATGCTCAGTGCTTTTTTTGTCTTCTTTTCTTGGACCCTTATATCCAGTTTTCTAGCATCTATCTTTTGAACTGTTGGTAATTGATGATCCCATGTGATGTAGACTTAATTTTCTGTGATGCTTTATGGCTTATGTTTCCAGTGTTTTTCAGCCACTTCAATACCATAATGTTTGCACAGTCCCCAGTGCAACAGTCTTACCACATTATTATGCCTTTTAGTATACAGTCCTTCTGCCATTGGTATGTCACAACCAGCAACGAGGCATGCAACTGTTTCCAGTTCAGTTTTAAAAAAACCTACATTTGTCTGTTTCTCCCACACATCCAATGGACTTTGTAAACCAAGATGTACGTAGCCCACAATCTTGGGCCACCAATATCAACCTTTCATCTCTTTGTTTGAATTCACCTCTCCTTGACCATTCCTGCATTCATTCCTGATCAACATACATGAGGTTCTTCCAGGCATTTTCTATACATGCAATTATATTTATGTGTTTTCCACATTTCTTGCCTTTTCATCTGGTCCTTCACCTTATAGTCTTTCTTTTGTTTTGTTTTTTTGCCACATTCAGTTGCTGCCTAATTTTTATCTGCTTATGGTTTGATTTCCATTCCTGCTTGATGCCGATATGCTTCTGCTAAGTTAAGCAGAGAAGTCATCTTAGATTTATTCTCCTCATGTTTCAAAACATTCACTACATTTGGGTCTTGTGAGGTCAGCAGATATGTGTAGAGTCCCATGACTGCAGATCTATATATGTAATCAATTTCAAGGAGGCCCATCCCTCCTTCAGAATGGGGAATATATAATCTTGGTATGCACTGATTTTTTATAGATCATTTGGTGAACATGAAGCATCCTTCTTGTTTTAATATCTAATCTATCCAGCATGTTTTGGGGCCAATCAATCACTCCAAAACTGTAAGTTTGGACTGGAAGAGCAAATTGGTTTACAGACTGGATTTTGTTCCTAGATGTCAATGCTGTTTTTAGAATTAATTTAAGTCTTCTAAAGTATTCCTTACTAAGTTTTATTCACATTTGTTCATGTTTTATTGCTGATCCTTCATCATTTCCCAGGTATTTATCTACTCCCCCTTGCTCAAGTTCTTTTATAACACATTCTTGTCCCAAACTGATGTTTTCCTGTTGCTGCAGTTTTCCAGCTTTAAAGGTTGCTTTTGCACATTTATCAAGACCAAATGACATTCTAATATCATCTGAAAAAGTTTTGACAACCTGCAGCTGTGCTTTCAGTTCCTCATCTGATGAGCTATACAGTTTTAAATCATTGACAAAGAGAAGATGAGAAGTCTTTAGACTTTGTTGTTTTCTAGGAGCCAAATTATAGCCTTGGCCAAAGCTGTTAAGTAGACAGCTTAATGAGTTAAGGGCAAGGCAGAATATCAACGGTGACAGAGAGTCACCCTGGAATATCCCTCTTTGAATTTTTATCCCCAGGATAATAATTTGTACTTTATCATGGCTTAATTACAAAGTGGTCTGCCACTGTTTTATGGTCACTGTAATATAGTTGATCAGTGTAGGGTGTATCTTATACACATTTAAGCACTCTTTTATCCATGTGGGATACTATCAAATGCTTTTTTGCAGTCAGTCCATGCCATACTTAGATTCTTCCCCTTTTTACAGTTCTCCACTATAACTTTATTTAACAACAAATGATCTTTTCTTCCATATGACTTTCTTCTATTGCCCTTTTGTTCTACTGCCATAATTGAGTTTTCTTTTAAATGACTATAAAGTCTATCTGCATCAATTCCCATGTATAGTTTATACATCGTCGCAAGGCAAGTTATTGGTGAAAAAATATATTATATGGCTCTAGTCACTCAGCTGGGTCGCTATTGAAAAAATATTTAGCTCTCTGCTTACTGCTTCTTACTGCTTGCTCTTCCTGTGGGATTTGAAGTCTTCTTAAGACACTCAGTCTTGCTGGCTGGATTCTGCTAAAATTCAAAGTCTGGTTATATTTGCATTCACAGTCTGTCGCATACAGAAACTTGCAGAATATACAGTGATGAGAGAATATACTTTGCAGCATCAACTTTAGAGAGCAATAACCAATAACTTTTTATAATAAACCAAACTGGACAAACGTTGCAGCTTAAAAGTACTGTACCAACTTTACTTCTCATATAGTACAGATGATGTGAGAGATATAACATTTACCTCAGGACTTGTGTCCCTACCATACCTCTAACATAACTAGATTTAATACAGACTTTTTATACATATTTAAGTTAAACACACACCCTCTTGGTTTTGGAAAGATACTGCCTTGATGACGCAAATGCTAACACATCTGTTCTTGTGCAAATGCTGATAAGTAAACTGTCTTCAAGGAAATGCCTTGTGGATTAGAAAAGCACATTTTTAAACTTTCTTGGAAAAACATGTCCTGTTGTCCAGTGAAAGCAGATTACATTCTTGTCATGTCTGTAAGAAGTTCAGCTTTCTTGATGTGTGTGTAATACACTTATAAGCAAGTTCCTTATTTTTTTAAGCCACAGTCATTTAGTATGGTTGCTGATCACATATTACTAAACTCTGTTTCTGCATTTAAGCAAACTTTTTCTTTCAGCATATTTACAACATAATTAATTTCAGCCTCATATTCATAATATCTAACAATTCCCTCTGTTTTTAAACATACTCAAAACATTTTATTAAGTATCACTACCAAAACTGAATGTATTTAACAACTTTTTCTTTTGCAGACCATTCTGTGAAAATATTTTATCAGTTATGAGCTGTGTCTGCTTTAGTTTAACTTGATTAATTTATTATTTTGCAATTACAGAATTTAATTTATGACTTAGAACTGTTTCATTAACTCTTTGCAACTTGTTGAATTAACTATAAGAGACAAGAACCATGTGCTACTGCAAGCATTTATAACATTGTGGTCATGTCTTTGAACTGCCCATTAACATCTTGGTAAAGTACTGAACTGGGCTTAGATAATAAATATTTGAAAGCAATTATTTTACTTGGGTAAAACCAGTGATATTACAACTTGACAAATTACTTTTAAACGTATTACAATGTATTCTGTACAGTATGTATTTACACAGACTGTTTGCTATTCATGCATTTCAATCTAGCAGCTATCCTCAAACCAATTTTTTTAAAACATGGTTTTTCACACATATTCATTGCTAGACATTAATTTAATTTGTACTGAATTCTTCTGTATTTGTACATACAAAGACTATCATTTGTACTGATTTTTTTTACATTTGTACATACAAAGACTATAAAGTAAATTTAGTCTAATCTTACAAATTTAATAGCATTAATATTAAGCAAAATCTTGGAAAATGTTTGTCTCTTTAGAAATATCTAGTGGAATTGATACCAAATCCATATGTCCTGTTATTTTCTTTTTTATACTAACATTGTTTTGTCAAAAACATATTAAAAAATAGTGACCATTCTTGCTCAATTTATACATATCTTTACTTTCTCTTGTATAGCTGTTATCAATTTTAAGCCATATCTTTTGTTTTTTAAACCATCTCTTGTATAACTTTACAGTTTAACAGGTTGTAAATACAATTTAATACTAAAATATCTTATTCTGTCAGGTTCAATCTGCTTACCAATATTTCTAATGCACTAATACCAGTTTTTTCCTCCCCCTAAAAGAGTATTGTCAAGAAGGAGCGATATATTATTTCTGCTCTTAACTTTATTTCAGACCCTTTTGCAACACATACTGCTCACACAATGTGTAAAACTGATAAAGTACCCCTCCCCCTGTAGTACTGCACTATTGTTTATCTGCTTTATACTGTGAGAATAGAATGTATGTCAGCCCAACACTTTGGTTATACATTTGCTTTATTAGGTTATTAAACTATAGACCTTTGTCTGATTTGATCATCTTTTCTGTTGCCTTTGCTGTCTACTTCTACTAGTAGTAGTTATTTGTACCCTCCTGTATACTTTATTTGAACTGTATGTATACTATAACCCATCTGTTGGCTATACTTGATGTAACTAAGGTTTTTTTTTTAATTATTATTTTTTATCAGTGACATATATGCACAATTGTGATGTTTTATTATAATTACCAAATAGTGTTGCATGTGAACATTTTAACAATTATGTTTTAAATAATAAGTTTTTAGAAAAACTCAAGCCACTTGTCTAGCAGTCTTGTTTCTTATCTTATCTTTTCAACATTTCCTGTAACTATTCATCCAGTTTAGGAAGGTCTGAGCTCACATTTCAGTTAACCCTTTTTAGCATTTTTCCTTTAATCATATATATTTTTTAACTTTTGATTTCAGTATTTTTTTATTTATTTAACTGTTCTGACATTCATTTTACAAAGACTGTTTGACTAATACCATCCGTGATTTTATTTATTTTTAAAATTCAGAACTTTAAACTGTTTGTTGTGGTATTACTATACAATTATATATAAAAAAATTTAAAAAAATAAATAGCTATTAGCTTAACAAACACATTTATATATTTACATTATTTATATTTGCTGTTGTCTGCCTGTTATTCTTGTGTGTTGTAAACAAATGTACTCTAGATGAAAATAGCATGCATGCATGTCTGTCTTGTATCTGTATATCTTTATACAATCATGTCAGTTTTGTGACTTTAACTTTTTACTCTTATTATCAATTTTTATTTCATTTTATACAATAGAACAGTTTTGTTTACCTTTTGACTATGCTAAGAATGGCAGTCATATGCTGTACTTTACTGTAGTACTGATAAATATATTGCTTTAATTGAATGGAATTTTTAAACATTTGAGAATGATTTGTCAGATCCTATCATCCTACCATGTAAGCTTAACCATTTTCAAAACACAAACATGTTATAAAATATATTTCTTTTGTACAGATCAGCTGTAGTTTCCTACTCTTTCCCAATGTATGAAGGAAGTTAGTCTCTGTCAGTTCAGCTAATCTATTTTCTTCATCTTGTAACTGTTGTTTAAGAGTCTCCTCATGGTCTGCCTGATATGTCTCAGGAACCTGTTCTGCTGAATCTGAAATTCCTATGCACTTTTGAAAAAATGTTTGTATAACTTGTCTAAACTTCCTGAACTCATTGTGTCTCTTTTTTAGAAGTTTACTACATTTTTTTGTAACAAAATGTACTAAGGGTTCTATCAGTAACTGATTTGACTCACATGTGGTGACAGGACATAACTGTTTAACATCTGAATATAATAGAAACACTTTAGCCTTAGTTAATTCTTTATCACGAACAGATCTGTCTTCACAGTCTATTGTTTTATCAATATTATGCAATACTTTTTTATGGCATAATACACATAGTACAGATGATGTGAGAGATATGACATTTACCTCAGGACTTGTGTCCCTACCATACATCTAACATAACTAGATTTAATACAGACTTTTTGTACATATTTTAGTTAAACACACACCCTCTTGGTTTTGGAAAGATACTGCCTTGATGACGCAAATGCTAACACATCTGTTCTTGTGCAAATGCTGATAAGTAAACTGTCTTCAAGGAAACGCGATTGTGGATTAGAAAATCACATTTTTAAACTTTCTTAGAAAAGCATGTCCTGTTGTCCAGTGAAAGCAGATTACATTCTTGTCATGTCTGTAAGAAGTTCAGCTTTCTTGATGTGTGTGTAATACACTTATAAGCAAGTTCCTTATTTTTTTAAGCCACAGTCATTTAGTATGGTTGCTGATCACATATTACTAAACTCTGTTTCTGCATTTAAGCAAACTTTGTCTTTCAGCATATTTACAACATAATTAATTTCAGCCTCATATTCATAATATCTAACAATTGGTCTATAATTTTTGGGGTAGCCTGCAGATTCACTCTTAAGTAATAGCATTGTTTTACCTGTTGTTAGCTAAGTTGGTGTCTGTTCAGGGTGCGCATATAAATAGTTCTTACTCATGGCTAAATCTTTGTGCAAAGATGTTAATACTTTTAACCAAAAGTTAGGTATTGCATCTGGGCCTGGGGTTTTCCAATTAGAGGCTTTTCTTAACTTTGTTTCAATCTCTCTGGTTGTTACTTCATCCCATTTCATATCCTGTACCTTTAAACTTCTTATTCTTTCTTTTACTTCTTCTATTCATTTAGCATCTTTGGTGTGCTCCACAGGATCTTCATAGATACATCTCCAAAATGCATCTACTTCTTCTTGTTTTGGTGGTCTTTCAATTCCTTTTACCTTGTTTACCAATTCTCTATAAAACTTTTTTGTGTCGTCAACAAATTCCTTTATATTTATCTGCGTATCTTCTAAGCTTTTCCGGCTGTGCTGACACTTTTAGTTTATTTGCGATAGTGCATGATAGATCCTGGTCTGTTCTAATACTGCTCATTGCTTTTATCACATTTATCTTTCTTAGCATTTTTGTTGATCTTTTCCCTCCTATAGTCTTCACACAGTAATATATCCTGTTTACTTCTGCTATATCTCATGGATATCTGTGGACAGTCCTAATTACTGTGTTCATTTGTTTTATCAGACTTTGGACTTATGGGGTTTATTGACCTTCTGCAGTCTACTTTTTTCATTGATCTTAATATATCTATGGCTATTAAATCAAGCAACTCTTCTCTTAGCTCATTTTCTTCCAAACTGAGGGCACATCCCTTATTTTCCATTTCCTGTGGGCATTCTATAGAAGGTTCCATAGCATCTTCCTGTGGCACCTTCTTTTCAATTTCATCCTGTGCCATCCATTACTCTGTCATATGGGAACTCACTGGCCTATCACTCCTCAACATTGACTGTATCAGAGTTTCCACAGTTTCGTGTTCATTCCCTTGCTGTCTAGCTTCAAGTGAATATTTATACTGGTTTCCTGTGGAAGGCTCCAAAATACCTTGATATGGCACCTGACCAATTGCTTCCTGTTTCACTGGTTTCTCCTTAATTTGGATATCCATTGCTCTATCCTGTTGTGGTGCTTTCTGCATTAGATTTTCTATACTGAATCGTTTATTTTCCAGATGCTCCATAACCTCAGTTTCTATTTCTTTGACTTCCCCATTACTAATCTCCTTTTCATCTCTGTCTTATTTTGTGTATTGTAAACTTTTCCATATCCGGATTCCTTTGCCTATATTTCTCTTCAAATATCTTTGGTGCTGCTCTTTATGGATTAGTTAGTTTTGCTTTCTCCTTTGCATAAATGTTACACCATATTAAATCACTTTTTCTTTCCCATGTTCATATTTCTTCTTCAGACGTCTCCTGATCTTCTTGCTTCTCCTTAATTTGAGGACACACTCCATCATTCTGTAATCTGTGTTAGACCTTCTATATTAAATCCTTCACTTCGCAGGAACTCCATAACTTCAACTTCTATTATTTTAACTTCTGCTTTACTAATCTTCTTTTCTACATTCCATCTTTGTGATATTATTTTTTTATTGCGAAATTTGCCATATCTGGGTGCCTTTGCCTGTATTTCTCTTCAAATATCTTTGGGGCTGCCTTCTTTATATTGATTAATTTGGGTTTCTCCTTTGCATAAATATTGTACCATATCAAATCTCTTTCTTTCCCATGCCCATATTTCTTTTTTATACTTTTCAAAAATATCTAGGTTTTGTTGTTTACATTGTTGCACTTCCTCAGATGCTTCTTTTTCCAAACAGATCAAAGTTTTTTGATCTATATACTGCTTTTCAAAAATCTGTTGTATTAATGAATGCAAATTTTTATTTGAAGCTTCTGACAGTTTTTCCTGTGGGAGTATTTTTCTTTTCTCTAATTTAGCTCTTAATCTTTTTGTATATCCTGTGTCTGGAAATTCTGAGCTTTTTGCATAATAGTAACAATACATAATTTTTTTATCCTCAATAATCCACTCTATCACCTTTATGGCTCTTCTTTGGCCTATCAGTTTTTATGATTTTTGGGGACTGCTGCTTCCTTCTACAACAGGGGGACATCCTCCCCCAAGGCCTAGCCTCGCCCCATTGTAGGAATGATTCCATATTTTGAGGATTCTACACTGTCATTTTTTTCTAGTCCTGGCACCAGTGTGCCTACCAGGATTGGGCACTTTTTATCCTGGGTCTTGTGCACCCAGCTATCTTTTTTTAGTTTTTGACTTACTTCTGTCCACAATATATGCTGTATAAAAACAGTCTATATATCAGTGTCATCTTGGTGAGATTATGTGAAAAACAGGGTCCACCTCATGATGGTACTCACCAAGACTTGAGGATGAATTCAGTTTCAGCTCTACTACTCTACTTTGCTCTCCGGCTTTTCATCTCTCCATTCAGAGCCCATTTTTTCTCTCCATTAAGAATAAGCAAGTGATTTCCAAGGAACTTCAAATTGAGGAAACATGGGTAACCTAAAACTATGGCTATGAAATTTTAAAGGCACATAGGTAAGCGATTTCAGTAAAAACCTTCTTCGGATCTAAAACCTCTGCATAGAGCAAACATATTTAAACTACTAACCACCAATCAAAACTTGCAGACTAAATGACATTTCTTTAACACAGGTTTAATAGGTAGCTGAGCATTTAAACCAGGCAACTTATCAGCTTTTAGCTCAGCTATTCAATGAAGCTTGGCAAATTCACTGTCATTAAAAACATCTCCACCTCTAATATCAGAACTAATAACCTGCATAACCATAAAGACAAAAATGAGTGAGGAAAACTGTACAACAGGCTTGGCTAAAGCATTAGTACTATTATTAGATGAAATATCTCGAACATGCTATAAAATCCTTTCTTTAAAGTGCCTGTCCATTTTGAAAATATAAAAACATGAACAGTGTTTACAGGTGGTTAAACATACTAAATGCTGAGTAGTACAATCAGCATGCAAATGAGGAGAATGTCTATTCCCATATACAGGATGAATAAAAACATTATCATTTTTATACATCTACATGCTTTGCAAGAATTGCAAGGAAAAGTACCTATTCTTTGACTCATTTTACATCTAGTGTCAGAAGGGCGATTACAAAGCCTTTGTTTAAGATTTGTACAGTTCTTAAATAAAAATGCAGGTTTTTCTCTTACTACCCCCTTAATACGTTCATCCACAGTAAGAAGCTTCCAGTTGTTCTTAATAACACTACAAATACTATCTACATCACTAGTGTATGTAAGTGGGACTTTAATCCTCTGTTTATAGATCCTAGACCCAGTTCAATTCATAGATCATTCCACTTGGTTCATCTTATAAAATTCAGAAAAATAGGGTACACCCTTGTTCTTTTGTAACTCTAATTTATCCAAAATGTCCCTCACTTCTCTATGACGATATCCTCTATCCTTCAGGCACTCAGCAAAGTTGTTTGAAGCTTGTATAAAATCATCTTCCGAAGTATGCAGCCTTGAAATCCTCACTAGTTGCTCCTTAATTAAATTATTATGTATATAACCTGGGTGCATTCTAGATCTATATAAATACTTATTCTTCCAACATTTCTTACGAAACATCTTGGTAAAAAAGTGTGATCACCCAAAATTGATATATGTACATCTAAAAAGTCAATAATATCAACAGACACCTGTGATGTGAACTTCAAGAAATCCACAGTCTGTTCCAGATATATAATAAACTGATATAACTGGTCCTCTGTACCCTGCCACAACAGAAAAATTTCATCAACAACCTTTTGTAAAATGCTATATGTTGAAAATGTTCATGCATGGGCACTAGTACGTGATGTTCCTCCCAGTATGCCAACACAAGGTTGGAATAAGTGTTAGCACATGGTGCCCATCACCACTCCCCAGTTCTGCCAGTAGATCTGTGTATTATATACAAAAATGTTGTTTGTTCTTGTCACACAGAATTTGTTTCAAATTCTGGTTTCATTTAAATATGAAACTGTGAGCATCTCCAACTATCCCTCTCAAAGCATCAGTCTCCAATTATTCCATATTATGTCACAAATACCTCTAATGTCACTACTATATTTAATATATAAATTTATATTATCTTTCCATTTAGTCCTATCTTTAAACCCAGCAAGCCTATTCTCTACACCTTTACTAGAATATCATGGAGCTGCTCTAGTCTCTCTTAGAGTTGCAAAGTTTCTTTTACCACCTTATTCACTTCATTGGGGTGATATGCTCTGGTAATAAAATGGGACGTCAAATCACCTATCTCAGTGCATAGTTGTTCTTCATCTGTACATAACCTTGATATCCTATAGGTCTGACCTTTGATAATGTTATGAAAAGCAAAACCAGGATACATGCTACCCTTCACTAATAAACCATTCCTCTAACATTGTTTACTAAAAACCTTCATATTAATCTATTAAAAATATCCTATTCTAAGTTTATATCTAAAACACCAATCTCAGTATAAGAATACTGTGATGTGAAACATAAAAAAACTTGTGGTAGACTCTAGATAAAGAACAAAATTCCTCAGTGCTTCTACTGTACCCGTCCATAATAGGAATATGTCATCCACAAATCATGAGTAGAAAACTAGAAATTCCTTCCATTCATGATTTGTCTTAACCAAAACTACTACTTCTCATTGGAACAACACTAAATTGGCATATGAATTTGCGAAGGGGGTACCCATGGCTACCCCCTAGTGTTGCCAAAAATGCTGTTGTTCAAAGAGGAATATATTGTTCTCTAATATAACTTCTAATAATGATGTTACATGTAACAATGTCTTGTTGTGCAAATTGCTATGTAACCGTAAAAACTGCTTAATAGCCTGTTAGCCATACCTATTAGGTATGACAGTGAACAAACTCTGTACATCTAGAGTAACTAACAGCAAATTGGATGCTATGTATACTTCCATGATTTGTCTGTAGGAGAGAGAGTAGCATTGAGCTCTTTGATAGAAAACACAGAGATTGTGATAAGACCTGCGGGTAAGGGTGGGGCGATTGTGTTAATGGATTCAGTACATTATGTAAATAAAATTAAATGCATGCTTCAGCAGGAAGACACGTGCAAATCACACCATCTGAGGTGAACAATATTATTAGATGAGTTAATAGTGTTTTTCTGAAATAAGGGACTGTGATGTTATAACTGATGAGATTTTTATTTTTATTTCAGTAAAGTATCCAGTTTTAACAATATTTAAAGTGTTGCCTAAGATACATAAGGATGCATTAGATCCACCCCGAAGACCTATAGTTTCAGGTAGGGGTGGATCATTGAATGTTGCTCTTTTTGGGTTGAATCTAAATTGAGACCGGTAGTTTCTTCTGTACCTAGGATCCTTAAGGATAGTGCCCATTTTTTTATGAGTTTGTACGAGTTTGTTCATTGTCATACCTAATAGGTAAAGAGGAAAACAATGCTAGTGAAAAAAAAAGGATATGATCTTCATACACTAGAGGTGTGTGACTCATGAGGAGAGGGAACATCACACCCAAGAAGCCCAGGTCAGTACAAAACCTTTTCCTCAATATAAGGAGGGGGGCTGATTTGGACTGTTGTATAATGCCCATTGAGAGGATGTGTGTATTCAGAAACAAGATGACCAAGGACAGTGGCTGATGTTTTTAACTATATTGGTCATCACTGATGTTAACTATTTAAACTGTGCCAGAGTTAAAGAATGATTGTTGCTTGTTGTAAGTTGGCAGCAGAGTTGTATAGAAAGAAGTTTAGATAATACAAAAGACATGCAAATAAAAGTAAGACATACTCTAGAAATCATCAGCATGTATTTTTACAGATGGGTAACTGCATGTAAGTTCACCACATATGAAATGCTTGCAGATGTTTTGGTCAGAAAACAAGCCCTTCGAACTACACCTGAGGACCTAAGGATTTGGGTGGCAGACCAGGAGTGTAATACTTTTGAAGAAATGGAGAGGAAAGGGGGCCTTTCAGGTTACCACTACATGGTGGGTTGGGGAGGGGCAGAACTTCAAATGAGTATAACACAACCCAAGGGCATCCTCAACCATCTCAACAAATTGCACAGGACAAGGTAGAAGCCTTACATTGAGTATATGCCCAGGATTTGGGGTTAGATTTTTAAATGTAACTAAATATGCAGTCTCATTGTTGAATAAGGTGGGGTGTAGGATAAAGATCTCAGGAAGCAGCAAGCAAGACTAGCAGTATGATAGTGGGGGGTTATTTAGAGGAAACAGTCTGTATAGTATCCTGGTAGAAAGGAACGATAGCATTGCCAAAATGGACACAGCCTCAGAAATACCCATAGCAAAACCTGTGATGGTCAGACAGGAGCACTACTTCTCTGAGCAGTCCACTCCAGTTTAGAGCCTTAGGTGGAAAACTTTTTCAGGTACTTTTATCCAGAGACTATTTGGAGTGGGAATGATGGGGAGCCAAGTAGCAAGCAGGTGGCTGTTTCTGAGTTCATTCTGATGATGTCCTAAGAAGGACTTACTTTGACACCACAGTACCTTTTGTGCAAGCTGTTTACACATAGCTGAGAATGGAGCAAATGTAAGGAAAGCAGTAGGGATCTGGGTATGTGGCTACTTCAAAGGGGGATCTGGTTATTGGCAGTGACATGGGATCTGAACTATAGCAAGGAAAAGGTAAAGGTATTGGGCTTCCCTTAAAAGGTATTACTTGTGGAAGAGGTGATAGTAGTCAGTCAGACCTTGTGCAGATGGTACCAGACTTCCTTTGGAAGACGAACTGGGAAGGATCAGTAAGGTGGAGCTGAGGCATCTCAGCTCTCAGACTCTGCATTACAGGACTTGAGAGAGGTAGTGAAGGAGGCATCAGATACTCAAAGACAGAAGGCATCTCTGTACTGAGATACTTACTATATATTGTTGTACAGTGAATGGATCCCTCAAGGGGGGCTATAGAGAGAAGAAATACAGCAGCTGGTAATATCCTGGGCCTACCAGCTGACACTTCTTTCCATAGCCCATGATATTCCTTTTGCAGGTGATATGGGCATAAACTATCCTAAAAAGTTGCTAATGCAGAATTTATATTGGATTAATGAGATGCTGCAAGATTTGTGAACAGTGACAGAAGGATAGCAAGGCTAGAGACAAAGCCAAGGCTGCTTTGATGCCTTTGCCTGTTACTGAGGAACCACCTCAGAGGGTGGCTATGAATACTGTGGGACCACTGAGTCCACAGGTAAAAAAATATATCCTTGTAATGATGGATTTTTTGACAAAGCACCCCGAAGCGGTAGTTCTGTCTTGCAGTGAAACAGAGAAGATAGTAAATGTTTTGGTAGACATTTTCAGCAGGATATGTTTTCCCAGGGAAATACTGATGGACAGAGATGACAGCTTTATGTCAGACCTGCTGGCTTGTTTGTGGAAGCACTGTGGGGAAAAGCACCTGAAGACCACCCCCTACTATAGACAGATAAATACTCTGGTTGAGGGTTTTAACTCTATACTGAAGAGACTGTTAAGGGCAATTTCGGACCAAGTCAAGAGGGAGTGGGAAAAGTATCTGCCACATGTTCTCTTTTTATATACAGGGAGGTACCCCAGGAATCTACAAGTTTTTCCACCCTTTGAATTAGTTTATTGCACATCATATGATATTTGACATGACATATCAAAAGTTTCACCATTAGGGTGTGTGTGTAAGTATGTGAGAGTGTTTAAAGGTTAGACTCGGAGTGACGGTAAGATAATGGGACAGCTTTAATGCTGTTCATGTGTGTGTGTGTGTGTGTGTGTGTGTGTGTGTGACACCTGAAAAGCATGTCCAAATGTGCTATTTAGCATTGCTGTTAGGGAAAGGGTTTTTCATAAAATAATGTATGAGATTAGGGTTATAGGCAAGGGTAGAAGTAGGGTTAGGTTAGCACACATGAGTAAGGTGGAGTGTGGGGGAGGCTTTGAAGCTCTTACTACAATGTGATATGACCTGCTAGAGAAGCTGTATGTCTTTGGGGAGTTGTGGGATAATACAAGGCAATGCACTCAGAACAGTAGGGAAATTGTGTTGTGGAGACTTATCAGTCAGTAAGGCATGGACTTCTCTTAAATGCCCTTTTTGTATGGAACACCTATCATATACAGCCTTTTTATATGTCAAGAGCTGCTGCCATTTCTCCAGGGAGAGTTACACAGAAAGGCATTTACTAGGTGACCTGCCAGCTGCCACTGGTTAAGATGCATAACATAGGCCTTTGCTATGCCACAAGGGAGATGTGCGACACAGCATAGTTTACTGCAGAACTATTTTAAGCAGAATTGCTTTCTGCAATGCCATTAAGGTTTACTTATAAAACTCCCTGAACATTTCTACAAAAGTAGTATTTAATTTATGTATATAGTATATTGTTTTGTTAATGATCAAAAAGCAGAAAACTATTTTCACAGTTTTGACAAGCAAATGTGAGTAATATTAAAGCTAAAGGCTGCAAGGATGAATGCTCTTTAGCAAAACATTATCTGCGTATTATTACATTTATATGCAAACACCAAATAGTTGTTTTGTAAATTGACAAAAACACTAAAAGATACTTTATCTCAGTATTATAAACAAAAGCAAATGGTTTTGTAGTGCATGTAGAAAAGATAATTGACAGTGCAAAAAATTATTAGTATTTTACTCACACTCAAAGTATAGATTTTTTTAAACAAAGAAAACAAGCCTGATGTTTTGCACATTTTCGACAAACACTAAACATTTTTTCAAATGTCTCCGTTACATAAATTGAATTCACAATGTTAGTCTGAGAAATAACTTTTTTTTGTTTGTTGTGTGTGTGTGTGTGTGTGTGTTTTCATTTGATTGCTAGCTAAAGATTTTATTTAACAATTAAATGCTCTTTTCCTTTATATGGAGATAAACAACTTTATGCATATTTGTGCGTTTGTGTCTGCCTGCACGTTTACACATTCATGTAATGGTAATAAGTCTGCTAAGCCCAAATTAAGCTCAGCAAACAAATAATAATCCATACAAGAAATTGAAACTAGAAGGTAAGGCCTGAGCAGCAACAGGAAGTGAGGTATAAGGCTGAGTGAACACAATACTTCATGGAGAAGGTGGTGGAGCTCTGCAACACACTGCTACAAGACAGTGTATTAGAAAGCTAATTACCAAACATGCTTAAACATGCTAAAGACAGATGGGTGAAAATGCACTTGCCTAGCATCAGATGCAACATTCAAATAAACTTAATGAACCAAAGGTCTTCTCCCATCAACAATTTTTTATGTTCATTTTTCAGCATTTAGTTATCACCAGTTTGGATCACTAGCAATGTAGAAGCAGCATTGTAACACACTGTAGAAAATCTTCTGTGTTCCAGCCACATGCAGAACATCACAAGTGTGACAAGAGTATCTTTCTGAAATCAGTATTGTGGTACGGCAACATCCATTTAATAACTGTGGATCATTGCCATTTGAAGTGCATAGATCCATGCCATAAAGCAAAGAAAAAACTCATTATTTTATTATTACAAGACTGGTCAGTGGAATGAATGACTTCATGATCTGATTAATTTATTTATTAAAATGTCATCAAAAAACATTAAGGCTTTTGTATAAGTTTGTAGATCTTCACGAATATAATGTCTGCCTGAAAAGAATAAATCCATTTACTTAATTAACTTTACATTCATTTGGTGCTTTCCTAGAATAATCAGGAATTCATCTACATAAATAGACCTGGTTCAGACAGTTGACTTAACAGACTACTTAACCACATACTTATCTGCTATAATTAACCCCTTAACCATTACCATAGTTTCAAAGGTAGCTCTCCCACTGCTAACCATTTTTACCTGTTTTTCTGAGTTTCCTTTTAGTAACATCAGGGGGAAAGTCATACCTCAACTGTACAGATTTTTGCAGTATGTCCAGATTTTTGCCTCATATTTTTGGTCTATTCCTCATAACATATGTGATTTAATGAAAAATTACTGAATATTTAAGTCATTAAATAATGACATACATTTGAGTTTCAGACTCGGTACCCTTCCTGAAATGCATCCTAATACAAACCCTGTTATTCCAGCAACTTTCTAAGTTTGTATGAACAATATTTAAAATATGGTCTTTGTCCCCCCATTATTTTTGGCTCTGTCAAGATTTCTTTCACTTAGAGACAGAGAGCTATGCCAGGGTGTGGAGAGCCAGATACATAAATGTGGTTTGCAGTGTGTAAGGATGATATGCAATGGAAGACATGCACACTGGCAGCCTACAGTGTTCACAAAACACCCTGAGTAGAGCCCCAGAAATTACCACACAGTGGAGTGACATATAGCAATTTAATGTCCTGCATTTGTGTAAATGAATCTTGCAAAGGAATAATCATTTATGCATGCTTCATGTAACTATAGAATACTCATGAAGGGAAGAAAGCCTCTCCATGTAGAGATACAGTCAAAGGTTAGTACTCAGATCATGACCATTGCAGCACAGACAGCTATCCTTCCTGTTGAGGGCAACAGTGCAATGTCAGAACATATACAGGTTATTCCAGGGTCTGCTGTAACAATTGATGATGTCCAGCACTGTCACAATCATTCAATACATTGCGAGCAGTAATGCACTAAGCAGTGGATGCCATTAGCTGCTTCTCCAGTTATGCTCTGACACATTGTGGGGTCCTTGATGTCTGACATGCAGTTCTGGAAAATAACGACATTCAAATGACTCCATGTATGCATGCACACATAATGAAGAGTACACAAATTCCAAAGTTCATAAATCTTACTTCTTCTGTATAAGAACCACCTATACAGCCCATAACCCAGTACCATTATCTCTGCAGTGCAACATCTGCATAGCCATGATCATTGCAGACAGAGAGACATGCCACAGTGTTTGTTCACCAGGCAGCAGCAGCAGCACATTTTAGTGTCTTCAGTGGCACAAATCTGACAGTGGGATTTAGCACAAAGCAGTCATCACTGGTGTTAGCTGGCTGCTTCATGTGGCAAGATGATCCTATAAAGTTCTTGAAATCCCTATAAAAATTATTTGCTTCAGTAACCATATCAAATATAAGGATATCAGAAATATCCAAAACATATTTCAAAATTTTATTTATTTTTATTTATTTTACTTTTGTTAACCGGGATGGTGGTCCGACTGGACACAGGTCCATTTTCAGTGGAGGCCCGGGGAGAAAAGTACCACAGTAAGAAAAATCACAGTAAGTAAAATTTTACACAATATGTTAAAATACAGTATACAGCAGAAGACATAACAAGACCTATATATATATATATATATATATATATATATATATATATATATATATATATATATAGGAAAACTAGTTACACATGGTTAATAGAATAAGTATCCTTTGTACGGAAATGTAGTAAGTCACCAACCAAGAAGTAGTACAAACCACAGCAAAGACGGCCAACCACGAAGTTTTCTGTGTGGAAGAATTAATATAAAGCATAAAATCCATAAATTCATTAAGGTTGTCATTCCATAACACACAAATATCATCCAAAAAAGTTTGTAATGTGTAATAAACTTCGACCAAGGGGTTGAGAATATAAATTTGTTCTCCCAATAGTGCAGTACAATGTTGGCATAGGCTGAGGCACATGGAGCACCCATGGCGACCCCTTTTTTTTTGCTTGAACAGCTCTCCATTGAAATATATATAGTTATTTTCAAGTTGTTTTCACTGTTGTCACGTCTATTAAAGACTTTGTGCAGAAAACTTTGTGGTTGGCCGTCTTTGCTGTGATAAGTATCCTTTGTATTACTGAGACTAAAATGGTTAGATCACAGTTGCATATGTTTCATTGTTCAACAGCACAGATGCACATATACATTTGCTTGATCCATATAGAATGAAGTCTTTGTCTTTGAAATATATATATTTTTAATCCCATAACTGAAGCCATATGAAAGAAGAGCAAGACAGTGTTAAATTTTACAGACTTCTGTTTCTCAAAGGGGCAACAACCTCAGAGTAAGACTGCTTATGTAAGGAGAATAATTAGAATAATTGTAGGTATTTATTAGTGTGACATTGTTAACTGTCTTATGTGTTTGATCTGTTAATTTTCATGCAGCTGTAGCTAGGCAATTTAATTTGGTGCAGTGTAGTTCTGAGGAGATGTATTTAATCAGAGCATTGTGCTCTGTTTCACTTTATAATGTTATATTGTTTGTCACCTGTATGGGACACAGTATGTAACAACAATATTTTATATTTTCAGTGAGTCAAAACATGAGGTGCTTTGTTTAGTCTTTAAAGTCGTGACTGCTCCTCTGTCCCAGAGCAGGGATGAATGCTGTCATCTGTTGTTTATGCATCACTGCACATCAAAAATACAAATACAATGTTTATACTAGGAGAGATTAACCACAAATGTCCACAGGACTTGTTTCTACACGGCACCTCCACAGTAAAAGTGTCTGGCTTTGTGGTGTTGTTGAATTATGTGTGGTTGAAGTAACAGGCTATGTTGATGCTATTAGAGAAGAAAAGCCTCATTAGGAAGAGCATTCACCTCTGTTAACTGGAAATTATCACAGGCATACCTCTCAAACCCTTAGTGCAAGAAATCTGGATAAAGGCCCAAACATAGGGACAGATTTTAAACATTGCTCTTATAAACATATAAAGTTGCTGGAGTAACAGGGTTTGTTTTAACATACTTTTTTCTGAAGGATTTGAAGTCTGAAACTTAAATGAATGTCATTATTTAGTGGTTTCACTCCTCAGATCATCCTAGTGATTTGACAGAAAAATGCAAATTTTGTGAGGAACAGACTAAAATATGAGCCGAAAATCTGGCACCTGAGAGGTATGAATTATGTTTGTCATTTATGTTTTACAACTTTTTTATCTCTTGGGAAAGCAGTCTTGTGGGTTTAAAATGCTGCTTTTTAAAGATTACAACAATATTAATTTTTCTACCCTGTAGGTAGTATATTCCTCAAAACTCTTATAGTTCTGAATAGCAGATGGTTCTTAGTATCTCTAATATTTTTCAAGGTATATCTCTTCTCATAAGTGCTAGTTTCATTACTGCTGACAACTGATAAATGGGATGGCACTCCCCCATTCACTTTATTTTCTTTGCCAATGCATGTAGATTAAGTCAAAAAAGGAAATGATTTGTAAAATATTGGGCAGTCTTGTCATCAAAGTCAGTGATTAGGACTGATACTGTCCCAGTGTTCTATGGGTAGGGCAGTCACCTGGTGTCTCTTGTGCAAGTTACTTGAGATCCTGTACAGAGAATGGAGGGAAATGACTGCTGAGTATGTTTAGCATTATTAGTCCATCCACTGTGAAAATTGTGAGATGGCATTAGCACAATACAGTCATGTATGTTATGGACTCCAGTTATAGGGCATTTTCTAGCTAGAAGGGTGATTGATACAAAATAAGAAACCTAACAGTTTACTTGTTTCATAAGCAGTGATTTACAGCTCACACTGTTAAACATATGGACTATGTGCAACAATTGTTTGATATCCATTTTACTGTAATGTTTTTCAGGTGGCAGACAGGCGGCAGACAGGCTTAACTGCAAATGTGCACACAATATGTTGTTTTTCAAGCTCTCAGTCAGCTAATGACAATGATAGTTTTTTCTCATTTTGTATGGTGGAATTTTTAGTTTTTTTCAGATCAGGGGATTTTTTAATTTACACAGCAGCCCTGTCCAATTTTTTTTACTATTTATTTACAAGGTTTCATCTTGTCTGCTCCAAAAAGGCAGTAACCTACAAGTTGCACTTTCTTCTTAAGTGCACATGACTTATAGCATTGGATTGGATGAACTTGCTCTTTGTTTTAGTTCAGGTAATTTGTTTCTTAATCTCTTGATGTGCAGATGTATAACATTGATCCTTTTCCCAAAATCACTGTCAATCTTAAGGGGACACTTATTCTGCATACTTAATGTGGTGCTCCTGCACTTGCCCAGTAATCAATGAGCTTCATTCCTCACCATTAGTACCAGTGAGGGATGTGCACATTGGGAGGAGGACAAGTACACACACAGTAAAGTACAATTTTGCTTAAGAGTACACAAAGATCACTGTCAATCTGGGGCTGGTTTCTTCCTCTTTTCCATATCCCCAGTAGGACTCCCCACTAGCACAGCTATAGAGTTAAGATCTCAGCCGAGTGCTCAAACCAAAACCTCCAGCACCCTCTCTGTCCAACCAGTGCTTCGTGTCCCTGCCCAAGTAGCTGACAGACACACACACTTTGATATTTGATTTATTTATAAACACACAGATACTCCTGGGGAAGGCTGGCACAGATTTACTAGCTATACCCCCTTCTGCCCAGACTATAAGGTAGTTATCACTGCCACCAACCACTACTTAGCTACTATAAGGCCCTTCCGAAAGGGTGACCAATTCTACTGTGTAATGTTACTATTATCCAAATGGTAAGTGTGATCAACAGCAAGGCTATTGGAGTGGCCTACACAGTGTCAACAAATACATATGTAAATACTCTAACAGCTTAAATATCTCTAAACAAACCAGCCACAATTAAAAGGTTTAAATATATTTAATACTAAATAATAAAAGAACAAGACAATACTCAATAACTCAGCACAGTGATAACAGAGTTCAGAATCAGAGGAGATATTTTAAAACAACATTGCAGGACAGCCTCACATAAATACAGAAAACATCTAAACTAATCTTACTCTATTCCTATCTATCTCTAAGAGAGATTACTATAATCTAGTACTTACTATTAGCAAGGCAAGTGCTGATGAGAAGATGCTTTCAGATCCAAAGACAAATACAAAATGCACAGACTTACTGTCTGAGATAGTTCTTAAATTAATAATACACACTACTACTGGGTTAGCTGGGTGACATCACTACCTGTCACCTGCCTTCAGTTCCCAGGCTAAACAGATACTTGGAATTTAGCACCTCTGTGTCAAAAATACATACCTCTCAGATGTTTGCCTAGAACTGGAAGTCGTAAAACAATTAACACTTTTACATTTCAAACCTAGTAATTATTTCTGTTTCTAGACAATAAGAAAACCTCTAGCTTCAGACATTATGTCTGCTGTGAGCTGACACAGAGATAACAGAATTGTAAAATAATGTCCACTTATTTTCTTTGTGTTTTGCAAGTTAACTCTGTATGTTCTAGCTTCTACTATGAAAACACATATTTGCACAGGCACATAGTCCATAGACATTTCTGCTCTCTTCCAGTAGGATGCACTGTGGATACATTCTTGAAGATCAGTACATAGCTTACAGTTCAACATACACTTCTGCACCAGTAGTTTAATATCCAGATAACATATAATTATCTTACATTTGTAAGACAAGCCTATGGATCATATTAATATTCACAAATGACATATGATTATTTACAAAATTCCAGGTAGCTGGGCTGGCAGCCTCACAGTTCTACATAAAAAATATTTTCAAGTGACATATAATTATTTACAAAATTCCAGCTATCTGGGCTGGCAGCACTTCAGTTTGTTACACCTAATACCAGCCACTGTTCCAGGAGTGGGATTTTAACACATGAATTCAGAGTATTAGAAAACAAGGTATTTGATTTCTCTCCAAGACAGATATTTTATATAGGGTGACGGTGCCTTAACGATATCCTTGTCTCATACAGTATTGTGCTTTCCCTTTCCCATTCTCCTTTTTTTAAAAAAATATTTTATAAACTGATACAGCATAAAGAATGCTAAATTTATGTGACAGTAGAACCTTCAAGTACCTGTGCATGATATGCTCTCACTGTCCTTTGGTAACCACTCATTCTGACTGCTACAAAAGGTAGCCTGAATTAACTCCCCATTTTAGTAAGTTACTAATGGTTTCAGGGAGTAAAAACAATCAAGAGACTGCTCTGCATTTTGCAGATCAACAGCAGCAGGAGATGAATAGGAATTTCTTGTCAGTACGTAAGAAATCTAAGCCGAATTAGAATGAATGTTTTGCTGTATGTAGGAAGATGGCTGTGGAGCTATATATATATTTTTTTATTTTACTCAGATGATTTTTATTTTAGATATGAAATAAACAACAAATGAATACTTAATACAATGTACTATCATATCACTTGTTAATTAACTATATACAAATTTACATTCAGCCTGACATATGAAAAAATGAATGATAAGTTATACAGAAGTAGATAAACTAATCTTAAGAAATAATTGTTTCAAGAGGAGGTTAGATCCATTTGTAAAGTATCAATCAATGTTAAAACTTTTTTCCAAAGATTATTAGATAATGGCATAGGAAACATTCTTAATTCCTTGGTTTTAACTTCTATTAAGGCAGTCCTGTTCAATAAACACAGAAATCTTCTCTGCTAGGTACTAAGGTAGAATTCCATCTCTTTGTTATGCATTTCCTAACAATAGCTAGTATTGTCCAAAGTAAATAGAGGTTAGTTCTATTTAAAACAAAACCTTCAGTCATATTGAGTAATATTAAAGCGTTGGTCATAACAAAATTGTCTGTATAAATCGCCTGCGTAAAATTATTAACATTTTCCCAGAAGGGTTTGATTTTTATACATTCTTAGAAAATGTGAGACCAATCAGCTTTATCAATCTGTTGACATCTCCAACAAACCCCATTACTAGAAGGATTGATTTTTGAAACTTTATCAGGAGTTAAGAAGGATCTATGGAGGAATTTCCAAGTAAATGTTCTCCAATAATGAGAATAAGAGGTCAGTTTTACTGAGAGTAATATATCTGATTTATTTTCTGGGGTTAATTGAATCGAATATCCTTTAGTCATAAACTGCCAATATGATGGTTTGAGTGATGTTTTGTAGTTTTTTTATTAGGTTATATAAGTATGAAGTTCCATTTTTCATATTCTCATTATTATATATAATGCCAAACAGTCTGAATATGAATTTAGGTGGGGCTGAGAAAGAAGAATTATTTATTATCCTTCATAGATCCTTGGAGTATGTCAATGTATTTTGAAGTATTAACCATTCATGAGAATTTAGTTCATAAGTTGACATCATATATTGTATATCTAATACTTGTTGATTTTTTTATACAATGCAATCAACCAATTAATTTTTTCTGTTCCCAAGAGATGAATATATCTCTATGAATTCTATCTGGAAGGTTTTTAGTAATACTGAAAGGAAATAGTATTGTGAACCAGAGCTTTAAATCCATATTCATATTTATAAATTTCCTAAAATGATCAAATAAATGATTTATTAGATTTGACCTAGTTAGTTTAGTTGTATTATACTGCAAATTTAAAGTCAATGAGTACCATAATATATTATCTTTATCCTTTAATAGTATTTTTAAGTAATTTGTTTTTATTTATTTTTATAGTTGCATGTAACATTTTCCAGTGGGAGCTATAACTAGGACTAATCCATTCAATCACTGTTTTAAGTAGAGTAGCTCTAATATATGATTCAATGTTCGGAAAATGTATTCCTCCCTGATCCCATTGTCTAATATGATGGGCATATGCAATTTTATTTCTTTTAGGATACCATAAGAACCTTAGGAGTATTGCTGTTATTTTCTTAAGACAGATTTTCTCAGGAATTAACAAAGTAGCTTGTACTACTTACAAAATTTTGGGAAGAAGAACCATTTTAATCAGCTGTAGTCTATCTTCGAAAACTATGAATAGGCTATTATATTTGAACACTAAAGAATCTATTGTATCCATGACCTTTTTACAGTTAATACTCCTTATATCTTGTAAATTCTTACACAGAATGATCCCCAGGTATATTACATTTGCTACTTGTTCACCTATGATATGATTCCTGTCTATTTGTATATCATTCTTCTTATTTAATAATAAATATTTAGATTTTTGGTTATTAAAACTAAGATCTGAGATCTTATGAAATTTCTGTATCAAAATATCTAGTTCATCTAAGACTTCTTTAGAATTCAATAGTGTAAGAAGTATATCGTCAGTGAAGAGCATGATCTTAGAATTATATTGCCCAAATATATTTATTCCTTTTATCTTCTAATTATTTTGTATTAATATAGCCAATAGCTCTATAGCCAATGCAAATAAGATGGGTGACATAGGGCAACCCTGTTTAGTACCTCTTGTAATTTGTATGGCCTCTGAGGTGAAGGGTCCTATTTTTATATAAGCTAAGTTGTTTTCATAAACCTTTTTAATGAATGTTATAAAGGAGGGAGGAAAGGCATATGCTTCAAGAATTTTAATTAAATAATCTCAGTTTAGGGAATAAAATGCTTTTTCAATATCCAGACCGATTATCAAGGCTTCTATATTTTCTTTATTTAAATAATCAATTAATGTCAATATTCTTTTAATGTTGTCATCTGTGTGTCTATTTTAAATAAACCCAGTTTGGTCATTGTTTATTATTTTGTTCATTTGGTTTTTCATTCTATTTACCAAGATAGACATAAATATTTTATAGTCATTATTTAACAATGAAATTGGCCTATATGAACTACAATGACTAACTTCTTTATTTTCTTTTAAAATGGGTATGATTAAAGAGTATTTCCATGAAGGAGAAATTATTGCATGGGTTTGAATTTCAATTAGTGCTTTATGTAGTAATGAGGTTATATTTTTGGGAAATAATTTGTAAATTTCTGAGATTAAACCGTCCATTCCAGGAGATTTACCAGATTTACTTTCTTTGATTTTTATCAGTAACTTCTTTGTGTGCAATGAGTTTTTGTAAATTCCTTTGTAAACTTTCAGGGATTGGTTTAATATTAGAAATCATATTTTCTAAGTTGAAGTGATCTGTTGTAATATTCTTAATTTTATAATGATTTCTATAATGACACTTAAAAGCATCTAGTATAGCTCCTATTTCTGAGACTTTCTTACCTTTTTCTTCATGTAAGCTATTATAATAGAGTTAGCTTTAGATTGTATTTTAACTTTGACAGATAAATTATGTAAATATTTTGGGGAAGTAGCATAAGAATTTATCTTTAACCTTTCCAAGGCTAAATTTGTTTTATGATTTAATATTTCGTTATATCTTTTATTTAAGTCTTCTATTTTCTTCTTGTTTTCAATCAAATTCAGGGACTTTTGGGATTTATATAATGTGAGTTTTCTTTGTAGTTCTTGTAGTTCTGATTCCCATTCCTTGATTCTATTTTTATACCAACCAATCACTTTTCCATAAATGTAAGCTTTAAGTGAATCCCAAACCATTACTATGTTTACTTCTGAGTTGTAGTTTATATCTGTAAAGACATTAAGTTAATTCACTAACCACTGCTTGAATTCTTTTATTTTTGTAATGTACGCAGGAATTCTAGATATAAATGATAGTGGTTTAAAATCTATTTGCATTTTTAGAACTAATGAATTGTGATCTGATAGGGAACATGGGATTATTGAGAAAGAATTAATTTTGGTTTGAAGATCTTGAGAAATGTATATTTTATCTATTCTGGTTTGAGTACCAAATATATAGTCTTGGTGAGAGAATAATAATGAGTTGTTACCTATAACATGAAAAGTATCTATCAAGTTTAAAGATTCGGACCATCTTTTTAATAGTTTTGCAGTATCTGTTAAAAGTGGAGATATGTTATTAGTAGTTTCAGAAGTATGGATAATGCAATTAAAATCTTCTCCTACCATTAGATTACCTTTAGCTATATGTATAATTTGATCTAGATGTTTCTTAACTGTTCCCATCCCAATACCAGGAAACAAGTACATGTTTACTAATGTCCACAATCTATTATTATACTTCAAGATGATTATAGCTATAAGACTGTTATTATCTACATATTTATGTATTATATCAGGGATTACGAAATTCTTTCTCCATAAAATTGTTACTCCCCTCCTCTTAGATTTAAATTTAGAACATGCTAAGGACATATAATCACTTGGGTCTCGTATGAAATTATCATTGTTTTTGAAGTGGGTTTCTATAGAAGAATTATTTGGGCTCTATTTAACTTTAGGTATCTTAATAAGTTAGATCTCTTACTTGGACTATTTAGGCCATTAATGTTTAAAGATATTAAAGAAAGGTCCATATCAAATTATTCTGAAGAAGCAATTGAAGTACTATTATCTTTACCTGGACCACCCCCTCCTCTAATAGTAAAATTATTAATTTGTAAACATTCATCAATCCCAGTAAAGCATGTTATCACTAAAGTAATCATCATGTTTAAGTCAGGCTTGGAAAAACTAATTAACGTCCTAAAAACTAAAGTAAATAATTAAATTAAACTAGTGTGAACATTAATCCCTACCCACCATGGAATGAAATACATTCCTAGTCCAACAGATAGATACATCTAAAGAACTACCACTCTAGCTTCCATTTTCCATTCACTAGAGCCCCATATATACAATATTAAATATTAAAGGAGTCTGTTCACTACAATTATTGTGTTTTAAAATGTTTGTTAGCAGAAAGAATTGTTATATACTTTAACAACTATATGATGACCATCTGTACTTATAAACATATGAATTCTATTATACTGATCATTAAACTAATTCAATTTGTTTGTATCAACATATGTTTCTGTATTGGAAATAATAATCATCTGTTTGAAGCACACAAATTGTTTAAAATCATAAACTCAAAGACTTGCAGCAAATAACCTAAAATTTGATGATTATTACTTCCTGTAACAGATAAGCATACATTTTTCAGATACTGTGCATTAAAACTAAAAGAAACTATATAATTATATCACAACATAATATAACCATTAGTTTTATCATGCTTTAGCAGTCGTATAAATTATGTAATGAAAGGCTTTCAAGGAATTGAATGTAGTTATATTTACAAAGTGATTTACAACATAACAGTAGCGTGTATATGAGTTCGGCTATTTACAGTATTCTGAATGCATAGTTCATTTAATGTTATATTTGTTAAATATACTACAAGTATTAAGCTTTTTTAAGCTTTTTATTCTCATTTATAAGATGAAACTAAATAAAGATTTCTCTTCTGTTTCCAGGAAAGATATGTTCGTGCATAAAAACAAGGAGTGGGCCCATAGCCAATGAAATCCTTTTCTGCTCATTGCTATGACAATAATAAACATCTCAACAGCTTAAGAAAAGCTTATGACAGTACATGTAGCTCGTGTGAGCTACAGTCCTAAAATCTTCATTTTTAAACTCATAAGCTCTTTTTTTTCCCGCCCATACATTTCACTGAGAGTATACAACCAGTTTAACAATTTCCCCTCCTTGCACTTCTATCTCCCTCACGGCAAGGTCAATATATTATTAACCAAAGGGTCGTTAAGTAAGACACCACATACACCATGAGACAAGCCATCATCCCTCCCCAAACCAGAACACACAGACCTGTAACTCAGGCAAACAAACGAAGACATAATCTCAAGCCCAGCAGCAAAGCAACATCATTTCCTTTTACCTATCACACTTATGTCTCATCACAAGAGTGCAGAAGCTCTGCCACTTAATTACATCACTCTCACCCAAAGCAGCTTGGATCCCTTGTCACAGCATAGTTCCACATAAAGTACATGTTAGCTGTATTCTGCACTCACCCACAGATCGTTTCCTGCAGTCAAATCTACCATTCCTTTAAAAAAATAAACATTTCAGCTTTATCAGCACCACAACCAACAGTCATCTGTTCAGCCATAGTAAGACATCTCTTGACAATAACCAAGACTAGCATCAGTACATTAAAAAAAATAAGCTTCACTATGAAAAAACTTGGACTAAAAACAAGCCCACTTTCCAACATCTTTATTTACGCCAGCTACCAGTAAATCAACCCCACATTACTTCAGTGTTAACTAACACCCCAGTTGCATTACTTAATTTAATACGGAAGTAATTTGCAGTTATCATAGACTTGCCAGAAATATATTCTAACAATTTCATTGGAGTGTCAGTATACAATTTCATCAGATTTAAAGGGATAAAACAATTAGCGACTAGGGTTGGTTTCAGCCACAGTAAATATCAATAAGAATTTAATAAAAGAAATAGTTAACAAATAAATGAAGAAGGGACCAGCAAACTGAGCACTACAGGTTACATAGCATAAATATTAACTTTGATTATACTGAATTGTATTTAGTTACTATGTCAGTCAGTCCTTAACATATGTTTAGAAGTGGGAAAAAGAAAAAAAAAAACGAGAAACATAGAAAGACATGAGAGAAAGGGGAAAGATAAAGAAATGTCAGAAAGAGTTGATTTATAACTAATATATATCTAGATTTGTAAGTCATACATGAAAAGATATAGGAAACATACCTTTCCCTGTATATATGTGGTATATGTATGCATGAGCTTAGAGGTTTTGAAACATATTAAATCCATTTCAAAGTTTTAATGGTTAGGTTGCAGTTGATACTTTGAGATATTTTACAGATGTTGGTACTTTAGATTCTGTTTTCTGCTTCTTCTTTTTGACATCAGTCCAGCCATTTTTATCAGTGATTCTCTTCAAGGATGGGGATGCCCATTCCATATCTTCTGAAATGGTTATGATGTTGTTGTTTTTGATGAATTGTAGGGCTTTTTCCAGAGTGTTGAAGGTTCTCATCTTATTTAGGTGCAGTATCTTTATTTTTGCAGGGAAAGCTATTTGAGCTTTAATATTATTCTGTTACAGAGTTTTTATTAGTTGGCCATACCTTTTTCCTCTGTTCCAGCACTTTAGTGGAGTAGTCGTTATCGAATCTTATTAGATTTTTATTGTATTTAATAGGACTTTTCCTCCATCCTGTTTTTAACACCAGTTCTTTGTCCATGAAAGATAAAAATTTTATTATAACCCACCTTGGTGGCACAGAGGATGATGATGGGGTTGATGCTGAAGTCTTATTTCCTAAAGCACGATGTGTCCTTTCTATGCCAAAAGAAAAACCTTCTTTAAGATCTAGAACCTCTGGAATCCATGAGTTTAAGAAGGTAATGTCCCCTCCTTCTGTTTTCTCCGGTAAACCGAAAATCCTGATGTTAGACCTTCTTTCCCTATTCTCAAGGTCATCTAGTTTATTGGATAGCCAGGTATTTTGCTTCAGGTGAAACTCTGTGTTTCCTCTTCTTTAAGCCTTCCATCAATGTCAGACAAAGAAGTTTCAATGGTTGTTATCTTTGACTGATGTTGCTGAAGTATTTCTTTGAAGACTTTTGCTTGTTTCTGAGAGTTTTCTTTTAAATTCTGTAGATTAACCTTAAAATCATCCATTTTTGTTGATAATTCTTGTAATGTGACACTCACCAGTTGTAGTTCCTTTTTTAGTGCCAGATCAGAATGAGAATTCTTCAGGTTACTCATCTCTCCGGTTGCTGTATATAGACTCCTGAATAATTTGACAGGAAATTTCTTGTAAAAATCCACCAAAACTTGTATTTAGTTACTTTAGACTATTAACTAAATATTTGTAGTAGTTTAGTTAGCAATACATATTATAATTTCCTGAATTTAATACTAGTTTATGGAGCTCCAAAAATTGCTGCCTTCAGTTAGCCATTCAGGCTCCGCCCCCACTGTGGGGCTATATAATGGTGTGAGTATAGACTGTACTCTGGTAGTGGATATGCCCTACATCTCAAACAGGCTGTAAAAGGATCCTTGCACATTTCTCTGAGAGTACAGAAAACCTATACTCAGACTGCTGTGGCGGTACAAATGCTGTAAAAGTATACCTAAGTAAACATGAGTTTGTAACATTATGCTGAGCATAGAGCTGAAGCTATTGAGATGCTTTGAATCATTACCCTTGTAATGGTAAAAGTAGACTAGTTATAGATGTAAATGTTAACATATATTCATAAAATACTGTTAGTATTTTATTGATGATTGTTTCTGAATGTCGATTTCTTGAAAATTGATTTTTTCAATAAGAATAAAATTTTATTTAACGTTGTAATACAAGTTACTTTTTTATAACAGTAACTGATTAGTAGTTTTGTATCATGTAATGTTTTACTTTTTTTATGTAAAAGGGGCTAAGTTTTTATTACTGTCAGCTCTGATGAAATTCATGGTGCAATTCTGAACAAAAGCACTTATTTTTATTTTAATAAATCCTGTGTGTGTGTGTCAGCTGGCATTTTTTTTTTCATTTTAGTGTGGATCTAAACCAGTAGCTAGGAATTAGTTTTTTGCTTTATGTTTCTACACCAAAATAAAAGGCAAAGATCACCTCTCAGGAGACTGTAAGGGACAGGGTAGATGAATAGAGATTTCAGTCTGTCAGTATACAGTTTAAATGACTTAAATCACAGCCTTTTTAGTTAGGAATCTTGGGGCCTTTCAAGTTGTACAAAATGCTTGTAGAAGTAGATTCTAAAGGGGGCAGTATATTCGATAATGAGTTTGATGGCAGAGAAGTAAATGGGGGAAGGCTCAACCATGGATCTAGACATAGCTCTCAACCTCTTACTGCAAGAAACCTGGGCAAAGGCTAAATTAAAGGGGGGGGTGACAAAAACCCAAAATAGGTAGAGATCGTAAGTATTGCTCTTATAAACTTAGAAAGTTGTCAAAATAACAGGATTTGTATCCACATTCATTTTCTGAAGGATATGAGTTCTGAAATTCAAATGTATGTCATTATTTAATGACATCAGTCCTCAGTGACTTGCCAAAAAACCACACATTTTATGAGGAGCAGACCACAAATCATCATCATCTTCTTTTGGCTGTTCCCTTTAGGGGTCACCACAGCGGATCGCCTGTTTCCATTTATTCCTGTCCTCTGCATCTTGCTCTGTCACACCAACCACCTGCATGTCCTCTCTCACCACATCCATAAACCTTATCTTAGGCCTTCCTCTTTTCCTGTTACCTGGTAGCTTCATCCTTAGAATCTTTTTCCCAATATACTCAGCATCCCTCCTCAGCACATGTCCAAACCAACGTAATCTTTCCTCTCTGGCTTTGTCTCCAAACCTTCCAACCTGGGCTGACCCTCTAATATACTTATTCCTAATCCTGTCCACCCTCGTCACACCCAGTGCAAATCTTAACATCTTTAACTCTGCCACATCCAGCTCAAACTCCTGCCTTTTTGTCAGTGCCACTGTCTCCAACCCATATAACATAGCTGGTCACTACCCTCTTGTAGACCTTCCCTTTCACTCTTACAGGTACTCGTCTGTCACAAATCACTCCTGACACTCTTCTCCACCCACCCCAATCCTGTCTGTACTCTCTTCTTCACCTCTCTTCCACACTCACTGTTGCTCTGAACTATTGGCCCCAAGTATTTAAACTCATCCACCTTCGCCAGCTCTACTCCTTGCATCCTCATCATTCCTCTATCCTCTCTCTCATTCACACACATATATTCTGTCTTAGTCCTGCTGACCTTCATTCCTCTTCTCTCTAGAGCATATCTCCATCTCTCCAGGGTCTCCTCCACCTATGAGGAGCAGACCACAAGTATAAGGCCAAAATCTAGAAATTCTATAAAAATCTGGACAGTTGAGAGGTATGGGCCTAGAAGGCATGTCACGTTAGATAAGCTGTGCAAAGCAACATAATTTTCTGACCACAGCAGAGGCAAAGTGGTTGAAAAAGAGTTCATTGTCAGTGTGGTTCCCAGGCATTTAATAATGGGGTATCTTTTTAAAAGGAACACCAGCAGTGTGATAAGAAGAAGGGAAATTAGTCTCATTGTAAGTAATTATGCTACACCTATTAGTATAGAGAGTGAGCCAATGATAACAGCACCTGGTATAGGTCTGAGCAAGGCTTTTCCAGAGAATTTGAGTAACATGGGGTGAGTTACCACCATCAACTAATTTGCATTCATCTACAAATTTGGTTTTCCATAGTCCGTGGATGCCCAATTTTACCTCTAAAAATCAAATGCCAAACAAGAAGGGACCCCATACCTAGACAATATACCTCCAACTTGGACCATGTGAGTTTGGTCCATAAACCAATTAACTATCCAGCAGACAATGTAAGGGATATCACTGAGACTCGAGAGTTTACTTATGATGCCTGGATGGGTAATGGTTGCAGGCTTTAACAAGTTTTAAGTAAGCAACATGGACAGTCTGGTCATCATGTAAACCTCTTCTAAACTTGTGAAAAAAAAACTGTCCAGGCTAGGTCATTAGCCTATGTCATTATTAACTTGTTCAATGATAATGAATCCCAGAATGATAAATAGATGAGTGGGTGGATGTATAGACAGATTGATAACTACTACAATAAGAATATGTGTTGTTTTCTGTCACACACCTATTTGGTGGGTCTATGTTAAATGTTCGAACATCCATAATGTTGAACATTACATGGACGAGACCAAATGTTCAACATTTGGATGTTCGAACATCAAATAAAAAAGAAGTAAAAAAAGAAAAAAACATTTTAAAAGCATAGGCAGGGGGTCAAGCCCCCCTGCACCCCCCCTACTTAAATATACCAACTCCGAGACTTCAGTGCAGAAAAGGAAATTCTCCCTATCTGCACCATATGGCGCCGTTGAAAGTCTATCTTCAAACACTCAAAATTTTGAACGTTTGGTCTCAACCACGTAACGTTCTAAATTTTGAGTGTTTAAAGATTTGTCAGTTACCCTATTTTGGTACTCTTTTTATGGCCAGCTTCTTAACACCCTTTAACAACTACCACCTTGAACACAGATATTACTTAACTCCTTTGTAACTACTAAAGAATTGTAGTAAGAGTGTTTGTCTGTCTGTTTGTGTGTGTTTGTGAGAAAGCGTGAATGCTGACTTTTTTCTACAAGACTTTCTATAATTGAACATCGGTTATCCATTTCTTAGCATTTGTGGCAGTAATGTCCATCTTGTCAGATATGGTGTCCTGCCTTATGCATTGTACCATAGTCATTACATATCGCTATCCTAGAATGTGACTTTGTAAAGAAACTGTGAAATCAGGCTTTGTATAAAAGTTATGCAATAACTCTGCCTTGACTCATAATGTATGCTCCACAGAAAATGTGTTAAAAATGGGGGGAGCAAGAAAATGTCATTCTACTGGTAAATATGTCAGTACTGTTCTTGTTTAATTCAGAAAAACAGTAAAACAAAATGTGAAAAGCTGCAAGGTATCAAGTTGCCTTACCCTGTATTAATATGAAGGTGGCATATTATCTCTCAGATTTGTACCAAATTTGAGTGCAGCATCTCCCAGGAGATAGGGTAAACTGTAAACTACAATTGTCTAAATGACAACTTCCTTGGGGCCATGGCATTGGTAACAGCAGTGAAGACAACCAGCAATGCAGCCATGGGGGGGGGGGGGGGTTGTAGATACACAGTATGATTATGAATGGGTCAGTACTTGAGTAGGGGGTAATAAACTGCTGCACATGGGTGGATGGAAAGTTTATGATGACAACAACGATGATGATGATGATTTGCAATGCCACTGTGAATGACTATTGGAAAGTTTATGATGAAGATGATTATTGTTTGCAGTGTCATTGTGAATGACTGACAGTGTTGAACGGTCTATTCCATGTTGTATTGGTTCATTCCACATTACAGAACAGACTGATGTTGTAGTCAAGTTTAAAAGACAAGGAGGAAACTGCTAAAAGCAATAAAGTTTTAGTAATCCAATCAAATGTCTGCAACATTGACCAACGCCTTTACACAAAACTATGATACTACTTTCTAAAGACTACTTCACATTTGAGTATTTTACACTTATTAGTCTTGCTGAAATTAAAAGAAAGAATATTGAGGTCAGCAGAAGAGAAAATAAATGAATACAAATAGTACTAAAGAAAAATGATCACATATTAATGCACATTCAAAAATGACAGTGTCAGTTGTACCAAGTGGGTGGCATGGTTTGCACAATGGTTAAGACTGTTTGTTACCTGATTCTACTTTTTTCTTTAGTTCTCTTCTTCACTTGGGTGCCTTTTTATATAGTCCATATATCTTTTTTTCTGTGTCTGCTTGAGCATTTCCATGAAGCTGTGATTTCCTTCCACATCCCAAACGCATGACTGGCTCTAGAGGGGGACACATGGGGGGAATGTGCCCCACTTGTGAAAGTGTGTGACCCACTGAGTATCCCATTCCCTGTGAATACTAAAACAAAATACTGTGAATACTAAAACATGTTTGAATGTGTCACCTGTGCATGTCACAAAAGGACATGTATTCGTATATGAGCAAGTGCACTGCACAAGGGCTTTGATTCTTTAGTGTGCCATTTGAATGACTTCTGGTCTGAAGATTATGTAAGGTGGAGGTGTCCATCACTAGACTTTAAGCAACTGGGAGAAGAAAGTAAGTGTTTTTAAGAAACTGATGGTACCAGTGTGTGTGTGTGTGTGTGTGTGTGTGTGTGTGTGTGTGTGTGTGTTTCATAGTTATATATGGACATGTTGGTTAACTGACCTGCACAGAGTCACACAGATGGAGATAGAGAGAATCAAACCCTGTACCCCTAAAGCAGCTCAGTAACAGCTTGGAGCCTTAACTTTCCACACCAAATCTCCTTAACATCTTTTTTAGGTAAATCAGTCATTATAGTTTCATAGCTCTTTTTGTTAAAAAAATGCATGTCCATGCAATACCTGTTGTACTTCTCTTAACCTTTTAAGTGAATTAGAGTGATGGAGCACTTAAAGCTCTGAGCTGTTAATGAATTGTTTCCTGTACTCAATGGTACAAGGTTTGAATACTCCCACCTCCATTTGCCTATGGTGTGACTATGAAAAAGTCATTCATATGGTAATCTTGGGTCACTCCTGAAAAGTGACACTTTCTCTGGTAAAAATTGTATGTGCAATTTCTAGTTAGTTTAGAAATTGCCCCCCCCCCCCAATTATTTTTGGCTTTTTCCAAAATTCTTGAGCAGTTCAAATGAAAATTATTTTTGTCTGTTCCTTGTAAAATGTATGGCTTTTCTGGAAAATTGTTGTAGATTAAAGTCAATAAATAATGACAGCCATGTAAGTTTCAGACTTTGTTTCCTTCAAAAAAATGCTTGCTAATGCAGCCTAATAACTATGTAAAAGAAAGTTATGTTCCTGATTGTTGAGTCTTTGTCTAAGATGTTGGGACGACATGGGGTGTGTGCAGTTTCATGTTGTAGTTCTCAGAGTAGTAAGATGAAGTACACTTTGCAGTCATTATTTATGTATTTTTCATTAATTTTATCATAAGCACACATCTAGATGAAAACAGTCATACAAGGGGCTGTAACTGACAACGTGTGTGTGTGTTTGTGTTTGATTTTAAGCAAGTGGGAGAGGAAAGTAAGTGTCTTTTAAGATAGTGGTGGTTACTACAGTGTGTGTGTGTGTGTGTGTGTGTGTGTGTGTGTGTGTGTGTAGCCTGCATCCAAGAGTAGTTATGGTATAAAGGGAAGGAATCAACTGTAGTAAACAGGGGCTTCATCATATTTATTTTATTTTACATTTGTTTACCGGGAAAGTCTGACTGGGTGGAAACCGCATTTTCAGCGGAGGCCCAGGGAGGAAAGCTCCACACAGAACAATGGTAATAAAACAATGCATACTTAGTTATATTAAGAAATACACAACACAAACAGTAACAACTTAAGTACAGTATGTTGCTGGTATAGTCTCCAAAATAGTAAATACAAATAATTTGAATCATAAGTTGCAGTTGCAGTAATTCAGTAGAAAAATAGCAGCTAGACATTGAGAAACATTTTAGGGTGAACTTTCTTGGTAAGCTATTTATCTGAGCATGATGGAAAGTGGTACTGCTAATATGTTGGGTAAAGTTGAGTGGGACAAACAGGATGGGAGGATACTTAGATTTGTCTTACTAGAACAGCTCTTACCTTAACAGTAGTTATAAATGTACAACAAAAGAAACTAGTTGAACTACATGTTTTAAGAATTCCAGTTTGTAGTTCTAGTACTGATAGATCCTCTCCCATATTCTTCCTGAGTTGTTTAAATTATCACTAATCCAGGAGCTGTTAGATGACCAATTTTACTTCTACTTCAAAGAACTTTTAACAGATATTTAAATTACTTTGCTACTCACCAGTGCCGGCAGTGGGAAGATGTGTGTTTTATCTTGAATGTTGGCAAAATGTGCAATATTTGTTTTAAAATATTTACTTGCAATGCAGCATGGAACAAAATAAGTCTGAATTTCTGCTCTTAATTTTGAGTTAATGATTCATATGTTTCTTTTCTGTCTACTGACACATAGAATATTTCATACGGTGATGACCCCTCCACTTCTGGGCCAGTAATCAAGGAACCTCAATCCTCACCACTGGCAACAGTGGAGGACGTTCACTGGGTGGATAACAGGTATACACAATATTTCCAGATGTAGTTCTCTGCATCAAGTGCAATTTCCCTTAAGAGCACACAGAGACCAGAGTCAGTCTGGGCCTGGTTTCTCCCTTTCTCCAGATCCCAATAAGTCTCCCCACTGGCACAGCTATAGAGTTGAGATCTCAGCTGAGTGTCCAAGCCAAGACCTCCAGCATCCTCTCTATCCAACCAGTGCTTTATGTCCCTTCCCAAGTAGCTGACATACACAAAAAGGCTGGGACAGGTTTACTAGCTATGCACCTTTCAGCCTGGACTATAATGTAGTTATGACTGCCACCAGACACTCCTGCCAGCTACCTTAAGGCTCTTCCAAGGGTACCCAATATACTGAGTGAAATTAATATTAATACAAATGGTAGTTTGACCAAGAGCAATGTTATTAGGTGAGGCCCACACAGTGTCACCAAATAAATTTGCAAATACTCTCAAAACTTAAATATCTCTACAAAGATCAGCCACAATAGAAGGTTTAAATATATTTAATAATAAATAATAAAAGAACAAGAAAATACTAAGAATATATTCACAATGGCATCAGAGTTCAGAACAACAGGAAATAATTAAAATAACATTGAAGGACAGGTTCAGACAAATAAAGAAAAACAATATCTAAACTAAACTTCACTATAGTCCTAACTGTAGCTGTTCCCTACTTACTTAATAGAGCAAGGCAGATGATGTGGTGAATGGTTCTTGTTGTCAGGCCCAAGATAGAATACAGAATGCTCAGTGTCACTAAGAGACTTCTCAAATAATATTTAAAATATTACTGCAGGGATAGCTTGCAGAATGACATCATTTCTTTTCATCTGACTTCTAGTTCCCATGCAAAACCCCCATTGCTGGAAACTGGCAGGACTTAGCAGCTATCTGTAACAATACACACACAAGACCTTTTGCTCAGATCTTTGGCAGGTGCTGGAAGTCATAAAACAACTGCATACCTCCACATTTTCAGAGTAGTAATTAGTTCACTCCAAAGACAATACAGAAAGCTGTATGACCCCAAAAACAATACAGAAAGCTTCTTAGTACAGACTTTGTCTCTCTGGCTGCATTGAAACCAGTGAGATAACATCTTTATGGCCTAGCCTATAAAGTGATTTAATTTCAGATATATTTTTTAAAGTTTTCTGTACTTAGGTTAACCTCCTGTCTCCCAGTTTCCTCTGTTAAAACATATACATTTAAACAGTTACAACAGTGCATGTACATTTCTATTCTCTGCAGTAGGGCACACTGTGGCTACATTTCAAACACAAGCACTTTACAAATACCTTTTCAACACAAACGTCTGCACAAATCAGTTTGATAAACACATGACATACAGTTCTAACACATTTGTAACATAAGCATCTTGTATGACATACAGTTGTAATATATTTGTAACACAAGCATCTTGTATAAATCAGTTTGATATTCACAAATGAGATACAATTATTTACAAAATTTCAGCTAGCTGTGCTGGTAGTTCCTCCTTTCATCACACATACATGCCATTTTCCTACATATCTTGTATTGATAGCTACACCCTTGACTTGTTACACTGTAACATATCAACAATTCAGCCATACCATAATCTTTGAGCACGACAAATTAGTAGTTTTTCTGTTTTGTGGACATTGCCAGGATTTGTAAGATTATGACATGCACTGTTTTTTTTCTTATTAAAATGGTATTTCATCTTTAACTGTGTATTATGAGTGAGTTACTACCAGGTGACACATATTCTATACTTTACTGCTGTGGTGTTTTGGTGTTTTTTTTCTACATGTCCTGTGTGTCCCACCAGCTACTTACTGCGCCACTATTGTGCAAGAAGAGGAAACTGGACCTGACACTGCCCAAAGGCATTCAGTTAATGAGTTGCTGGTACTCCAGTTTGTACTAGGTTAGCTTGCCATTTGAGTGAAAGTGTGTGTGTGTGTGTGTGTGTGTGTGTGTGTGTGTGTGTGTGTGTGTGTGTGTGTGTGTGTGTGTCTGTGTAAGTGGGCATGATTGTGTGTATGTGTATCCAGTGATGGACTGGCACATTCAGGGTGTGCGTGTGTGTGTGTGCACATGCATGCGTGTGTGTGTGTGTGTGTGTGTGTGTGTGTGTGTGTTTGTGCATGCATGTGTGTGTGTATGTGCATCCTATGATGGTTTGGCATCACAAATGCCATCATTCAAATTAGTGGAGAAGTTATTATATTTCAGTGGTGGCATTGCTTAAGGAGGGATATGAAAAGAGCATACCTCTCATCTGCTATGGTTTAGGCATAGAGCTATGATTCTGGCCCTCACATTTAGCCTTGTTCCTCTTAAAAATCTATTGATGTTCCTTGTAATGTCATGCCTAGATCTACGGATGTTCCTAATAATATGTCACACCCATTTTTGGGGTACTTCCACAATAACTAAATAAACTAGGCCCATATCAAGACTGCCCCCCATTAACTATATAGTATCCTGTATATAAAGACCTTCTATTGCAAAAACTAAGAAGACTGCTTAGAAGTTAAAAGGTAGGGTAAGGAAGTGTTAATATATGCTTGTGTGTGTGTGTGTGTGTGTGTATGTTTGTGTGATGTGCATCCAATGATAGGTATTACATTCAGTGTGTGTGTGTGTGTGTGTGTGTGTGTGTGTGTGTGTGTGTGTGTGTGTGTGTGTGTGTGTGTGTGTGTGTGTATGTGTGTTTATACATGTGTATACATGCATATCTATGTTATGTGCATCCTAAGATAGGTTAGCATCACATTCGTGTTGTGTGTGTTCATGTGTGTGTGTTTGTGGGTATGTGATGCTATGTGCATCCTTTGATGACTTCATTGTGTGTGTGTGTGTGTGTGTGTGTGTGTGTGTGTGTGTGTGTGTGTGTGTGTGTGTGTGTGTGTGTGTGTGTGTGTGATCTGCATTCTATGATGGGTTAGCATCACATTCAGGGTGTGGGTGCACACATGGGTGTGCTATGCACATTTTGTTGTGGGATGGCATCACATTTAGGGTGTGTATGTGTTTGTTATACACATCTTACGGTGGGTTGGCATCACATTCAGCTGTGTATTATGTATGTTTGTGTTGTGCACATCCTATGAAGGGTTGGCATGGGTGTGTGTGTGTGTGTGTGTGTGTGTGTGTGTGTGTGTGTGTGTGTGTGTGCGCACTAGTTATGTGCATCCTACATTGGGTTGGCATCACATATGCTATAACTCAAATCAGTGGAGAAGTTATGAGAATTCAGTAGTTTTAAGGTGGTGGCAGTGCTTAAGTACGGATATTCAAGGAGCATACCTTCAAAAGCTATGATTTAGGCATAGTGCTATGTTTTTGGCCCTCAGATTTTATCTTGTTCCTCTTAGATCTATCTGTTCCTTATAATGGCACACCTAGATCTATTGATGTTCCTTATAATGTCACACCTATTTTTTGGATATTACCTAAATAATAAATCATGTGCATTCCATGATCGGTTGGTATCACAGTCAGGGCGCGCATGTGTGTGTGTGTGTGTGTATGTGTGTGTGCATTTTCTGTGTTATATGCATGCTAAGATAGGTTGGTATCAAATCTAGTGTGTGTGTGTGTGTGTGTGTGTGTGTGTGTGTGTGTGTGTGTGTGTGTGTGTGTGTGTGTATGATGCCATATGTATCCTAGGATGGCTTGATATCACATTCAGGGTGTGGATGCACACGTGTGTGTGTTATGCACATGCTATGATGGGTTGGCCTCACATTCTTGGTGTGGGCAACCATTGTATGTGTGTGTGTGTGCGCAAAATGTACATCCTATGATGGATGGCACCACATTCAGGGTGTGTGTGTGTGCGCGCTCGCGTGTGTGCGTGTGTGGCATCACATTCAGGGTGGCTGTGTGTGTCATAAGCATCCTATGATTTGTTGGCATCACATTCAGGGTGTGTGTATGTTGTGGGTGTGTCTGTGTATGTCATATGAATCCCATGATAGGTTGGCATCACATTCAGGGTGTGGGCACTCGTGTGTGTGTTATGCACATGCTGTGATGGGATGGCATCACATTCAGGGTGTGTGTGTGTGTGTGTGTGTGTGTGTGTGTGTGTGTGTGTGTGTGTGTGTGTGTGTGTGTGTGTGTGTGTCTTATGGGCATCCCATGAATGGTTGGTATCATATTCAATGTGTATGTAGATATCTGCATGCATTATATGCATCCTATGAGATTGGCATCACATTCAGGTTGTGTGTGTGTGTGTGTGTGTGTGTGTGTGTGTGTGTGTGTGTGTGTGTGTGTGTGTGTGTGTGTGTGTGTGTTGTGCACACTGTACAATGGGTTGTCATTGCATTCAAATTGTGTTTGTGAGTGTGCATTTGTATATGTGCGCACTCTCCTGGATTGGCATCACATTCATGTGTGTGTGTGTGTGTGTGTGTGTGTGTGTGTGTGTGTTATATACATTATTAGAACATGTATGTCTTTATCTGTGTTATGTGCATATTATGATGGATTGGTATCACATTCAGAGTGTGGGTGGGTTTGTGTATGTGTGTGATGTGCTCCTATGATGGGTTGGCATCATATTAAGAGTGTGTGTGTGTTGGCATCACATTCAGGGTGTGATTATGCACAAATGTATGTGTCATGTGCATATTATGATGGGATGGCATCGCATTCACGGTGGGTATGAGTGTGTTTGTGATGTCATGTGCATCCTGTGATGGATCAGCATCACATTTGTGCATAGCAGGTTGGCATCACATTCAGTGTGTCTGTGTCATGTTCATCCTAACATGGATTAGCATCACATTCAATGTGAGTGTGTGTGTTATGCACATCCTGTGATGGCATGGCATCACATTCAGGGTGTTTATGTGCTTGTGTTGCTCTGTGTGCGCATGATATGATGGCTTGTCATTACATTCAGGGTAACACATATGTGTGTGTATTATGCACATGCTACAATTGGTTAGTATCACATTCAGGGTGTGTGTGTGTGTGTGTGTGTGTGTGTGTGTGTGTGTGTGTGTGTGTGTGTGTGTGTGTGTGTGTGTGTGTGTGTGTGTGATGTGCATCCTATGATATGTTGGCATCACATTCAGGGGTTGGGCACACATCTGTTTGTGTGTTATGCACATGATATATGTTAGTATCACATTCAGGGTGTGTGTGTGAGAGAGGTATGCATCTTATGATGGATTGGCATCACATTCAAGGTGTGTGTGTGTGTGTGTGTGTGTGTGTGTGTGTGTGATGTGCATCCTATGATATGTTGTCATCACATTCAGGGGTTGGGCACACATCTGTTTGTGTGTTATGCACATGATATATGTTAGTATCACATTCAGGGTGTGTGTGTGAGAGAGATATGCATCTTATGATGGATTGGCATCACATTCAAGGTGAGGTATCTTATGTGTATGTTATGTGCATGCTATGATGGGTTGCTATCACATCAGAGTGTGTGTGTGTGTGTGTGTGTGTGTGTGTGTGTGTGTGTGTGTGTGTGTGTGTGTGTGTGTGTGTGTGTGATGTGCATTCTATGATGGATTGGTATCACTTGCAGCTTATGTGTTTGTGTGTGTATTTTGCACATCTTATACTGGATTGGCAGTACATTCACTGTATCTGTGTTATGTGCATCCTAGCATGGGTTGGCATCACATTCAATGTGTGTGTGTGTGTCTCTCTGTCATGTGCAATATAAGATGGCATGGCATCACATTCAGGGTGTGTGTGTGTCTGTCTGTTGTGCAATCCAAGATGGCATTGCATCACATTCAGTGTGTGTGTGTGTGATATGCATCCTATGATATGTTGGCATCACATTCAGGTTGTGGGCACACATCTGTTTGTGTGTCAATTTTTCAAACCAGCTAAACAAAATCCAACAGAAGCACTGATAAAAAGTTTTTTTCTTACTTCAAAGCATTGTTAATAAATCACTATGACAGTCGGAATTCTTTTCTTGGGGTCTACTTTATACACTCGAAAGCTGAAAAATCTGAATCCAATAGCATAACACGTAATGACGAACTGCAAATGCATCGAATGAACGAAACCACGAAAGTGGAAATATCGAATTTGCATATTTGGCCCATCTGCGGTATAGCTCCGTAAGGTAAGTGTGCGATTGTTACAGACCTTAGGGTTAGGGAGGGGTTAAGGTAAATGCATAGGTAGGTAGTATATGTAAGGTATTATGTAGGTAATGTATGTAAGGTTTAGTGTAGGGTTTTGTTAAGTGTATGTGTGTGGAATAGTTAGTTTGTTTGGGTATAGCTCCATAGGGGAAGTGTGCGGTAGTTATGGACCTTAGGGTTAGGGAGGGGTTAAGGATAGTGCATAGACAGTTGTGTATGTGGGGTTTAGTGTAGGGTTAGCAGTAGGGTTTTTGTGCTTTAATAATGCTTTAGTACATTCGACATATTCACGGTTCGCTCTTTGTGTCGCACTATTCGGATTCGGGTTTTTCGTGTTTCAAGCGCATAAAGTAGACCCCTTTTCTTAGATTTTTCTTTATATGTGTGTGTGTGTGTGTGTGTGTGTGTGTGTGTGTGTGTGTGTGTGTGTGTGTGTATATGTGTGTGTCTGTATCTCTATTATGTGCAACCTATGATGAACTGCTATCACATTCAAGGTGTGTGTGTGTGTGTGTGTGTGTGTGTGTGTGTGTGTGTGTGTGTGTGTGTGTGTGTGTGTGTGTGTGTGTGTGTGTTGTGTGATGTGCATCCTATGATGGGCTGGCCTCACATTCAGGGTGAGGGATCTTTTGTGTATATTATGTGCATGCTATGATGGGTTGTTATCACATCAGGGTGTGTGTGAGATGTGCATTCTATGATGGATTGGTATCAGTTGCAGCTTATGTGTTTGTGTGTGTATTTTGCACATCTTTTACTGGATTGGCAGTACATTCACTGTCTCTGTGTTATATGCATCCTAGCATGGGTAGGCATCACATTCAGTGTGTGTGTGTCTCTCTGTCATGTGCAATCTAAGATGGCATGGCATCACATTCAGTGTGTGTGTGTGTATGTGTATGATGTGCATCCTATGATATGTTGGCATCACATTCAGGTTGTGGGCATACATCTGTTTGTGTGTTACGCACATATGTTAGTATCACTTTCACGGTGTGAGAGACATATGCATCTTATGATGGATTGGCATCACATTCAAGGTGTGTGTGTGTGTGTGTGTGTGTGTGTGTGTGTGTGTGTGTGTGTGTGTGTGTGTGTCTGTGATATGCATCCTATGATGGATTGGCATCACATACACTGAGTGTGTGTTTGTGTCTCTGTGTGTAGGTGTCTCGTGCATCCTGCAATTTGCTGGCATCACATTCAGGTTGTGGGCACACACATCTGTTTGTGTCTTATGCACATGCAATGATGGGTTGTCATCACATTCATGGTGTGTGTTTGTCCATGTGTTAGTATTACGTGCATCGTATAATAGGTTGGCATCACTTTCACTGTGTCTGTGCACCTGCATCCCAGCATGGGTTGGCATCACATGCAGTGTGTGTGGGTGTGTGTGCATGTGTATGTATTATGAGCATCCGATGATCGCTCGGCACTACACTCAGGGTGGGTGGATGCATTCAGACTGTGTGGTGTGTGTGTGTATGTGCATTTCAAGTCAGATACCAACCAACTTCCCCCAAACCAGCTAAACAGAATCCAACAGAAGCATTGAGAAAGAGTTGTTTTTAAACTTGAAATCATTGCTAATAAAGTACTATGACAGTCAGAATTATTTTCCTGTATTTATCTTTATGTGTGTGTGTGTGTGTGTGTGTGTGTGTGTGTGTGTGTGTGTGTGTGTGTGTCTGTCTGTATCTGTGTTATGTGCAACCTGTGATGGACTGGTGTCACATTCAAGGTGTGTGTGGGGGGGGGGAGTGTGGGTGTGTGTGCGCGCGTGTTTGTGTGTGATGTGCTTCTATGAAGTGTTGGCATTACATTCAGAGTGTTATGTGCATGCTATGATGGGTTAGTATCACATTCAGGGTGAGTGAGTGTGTGTGTGTGTGTGTGTGTGTGTGTGTGTGTGTGTGTGTGTGTGTGTGTGTGTGTGTGTGTGTGTGTGTGTGTGTGTGTGTGTGTGTGTGTGTGTGTTATGTGAAACCTGTGATGAACTGCTGTCACATTCAAGGTGTGTGTGTTTGTGTGTGATGTGCTTCTGTGAAGTGTTGGCATTACATTCAGAGTGTTATGTGCATGCTATGATGGGTTAGTGTCACATTCAGGGTGTTTGTGTGTGTGTGTGTGTGTGTGTGTGTGTGTGTGTGTGTGTGTGTGAGAGTGATGTCCCTCCTATGAAGTGTTCGCGTTAGATTCAGGGTGTGGGCACTCACAAGTTTGTGTTATGTGGTAATACATTCAATGTGTCTGTGTTATGTGCATCCTAGCATGGGTTGGCATCACATTCAATGTGTGTGTGTGTTTGTGAGTGTGTCTTTCATGTGCAATCTAAGATGGCTTTGCATCACATTCAGGGTGGTGTGTGTATGTGTGATGTGCATCCTATGAATGTTGGCATCACATTTAGGTTGTGGGCACATATTTGTGTGTTATGCACATGATATAGGTTAGTATTACATTCAGTGTGTGTGTGTTAGAGAGATATGCATCTTATGATGGTTTGGCATCACATTCAAGGTGTGTGTGTGTGTGTGTGTGTGTGTGTGTGTGTGTGTGTGTGTGTGTGTGTGTGTTTTTGTGTGTGTGTCATGTGCATTTGATTGGCATCACATTCAAAGTGTGTGTGTGTGTGTGTGTGTGTGTGTGTGTGTGTGTGTGTGTGTGTGTGTGTGTGTGCGCGCGTACTCTTGTGGTATGCGCATGTCTGTGCCTGTCACATGCATTCTATGATGGGTTGTCATTGCATTCAGGGTGAGGTGCACGTGTGTATTATATGCATGGTATGATGGGTTGGCATCACATTCAGGCTGTGTATGTGTGTGTTATGTGCATCCTGTGACTGATTGGCATCACAATCAAAGTGTGTGTGTGTGTGTGTGTGTGTGTGTGTGTGTGTGTGTGTGAGTGATGTCCTTCCTATGAAGTGTTCGCATTAGATTCAGGGTGTGGGCACTCACAAGTTTGTGTTATGTGGCAATACATTCAATGTGTCTGTGTTATGTGCATCCCAGCATGGGTTGGCATCACATTCAATGTGTGTGTGTGTTTGTGAGTGTGTCTGCCATGTGCAATCTAAGATGGCTTTGCATCATATTCAGGGTGGTGTGTGTATGTGTGATGTGCATCCTATGAATGTTGGCATCACATTTAGGTTGTGGGCACATATTTGTGTGTTATGCACATGTTATAGGTTAGTATTACATTCAGTGTGTGTTGTTGGAGAGATATGCATCTTATGATGGTTTGGCATCACATTCAAGGTGTGTGTGTGTGTGTGTGTGTGTGTGTGTGTGTGTGTGTGTGTGTGTGTGTGTGTGTGTGTGTGTGTGTCGTGCATCCTGATTGATTGGCATCACATTCAAAGTGTGTGTGTGCGTGTGTGTGTGTGTGTGTGTGTGTGTGTGTGTGTGTGTGTGTGTGTGTGTGTGCGCGTACTCTTGTGGTATGCGCATGTCTGTGCCTGTCACATGCATTCTATGATGGGTTGTCATTGCATTCAGGGTGAGGTGCACGTGTGTATTATATGCATGGTATGAT
>NC_056749.1:439269183-439274183 GCF_019279795.1 Protopterus annectens | reverse complement strand
ATACTGGATTGGAAATACAGTCAATGTTTCTGTGTTATGTGCATCCTAGCATGGGTTGGATTACATTCAATGTGTGTGCCTGTCTGTCATGTGCAATCACAGATGGCATGGCGTCACATTCAGGGTGTGTGTGTGTGTGTGTGTGTGTGTGTGTGTGTGTGTGTGTGTGTGTGTGTGTGTGTGTGTGTGTGTGTGTGTGTGTGTGTGTGTGTGTGTGTGTGATATGCATCCTATGATATGTTGACATCACATTCAGATTTTGGGTGCACGTGTCTGTGTGTTATGCACATGATATGATAGGTTGGTATCACATTTAGGGTGTGCGTGTGAGAGAGATATGCATCTTATGATGGATTCGCATCACATTCAAAGTGTGTGTTTGTTATATACATTCTTAGAACATGTATGTCTTTATCTGTGTTCTGTGCATATTATGATAGATTGGTTTCACATTCAGAGTGTGGGTGTGTTTGTGTATGTGTGTGTCTGTATGTGTGTGATGTGCTCCTTTGATTGGTTGGCATCATATTAAGAGTGTGTGCATGTTGGCATCGCATTCAGGGTGTGAGTATGCACAAATGTATGTGTTATGTGCATATTATGATGGGATGCCATCACATTCATGTTGTGTATGAGTGTGCGTGTGTGATGTCATGTGCATCCTGTGATGGATCAGCATCACATTTATGCATAAGAGGTTGGCATCACATTCAGTGTGTCTGTGGCACGTTCATCCTAACATGGATTGGCATCACATTCAATGTGAGTGTGTGTATGTGTGTGTTACGCACATCCCATAATGGCATGGCATCACACTCAGGGTGTTTATGTGTTTGTGTCGCTCTGTGTGTGCATGTTATGATGGGTTGCCATTACATTCAGGGTGTGTGTGTTATGCACATGCTACAGTAGGTATCACATTCAGGTGTGTGTGTGTGTGTGTGTGTGTGTGTGTGTGTGTGTGTGTGTGTGTGTATGTGCATTCCAAGTCAGATACCAACCAACTTCCTCAATTTTTCAAACCAGCTAAACAGAATCCAACAGAAGCATTGAGAAAGAGTTTTTTTTTTTACTTCAAAGCTTTGCTAATAAATTACTATGACAGTCGGAATTCTTTTCTTGTATTTATCATTATATATGTGTGTGTGTTTGTATGTATGTATTTCTGTTATGAGCAACCTATGATGGACTGTTATCACATTGAAGGTGTGTGTGTGTGTGTGTGTGTGTGTGTGTGTGTGTGTGTGTGTGTGTGTGTGTGTGTGTGTGTGTGTGCGCGTGTGTGTTATGTACATCCTATGATGGATTGGTATCACTTGCAGCTTATGTGTTTGTGTGTGTATTTTGCACATCTTATACTGGATTGGAAATACAGTCAATGTTTCTGTGTTATGTGCATCCTAGCATGGGTTGGATTACATTCAATGTGTGTGCCTGCCTGTCATGTGCAATCACAGATGGCATGGCGTCACATTCAGGGTGTGTGTGTGTGTGTGTGTGTGTGTGTGTGTGTGTGTGTGTGTGTGTGTGTGTGTGTGTGTGTGTGTGTGTGTGTGTGTGTGTGTGTGTGTGTGTGTGTGTGATATGCATCCTATGATATGTTGACATCACATTCAGATTTTTGGTGCACGTGTCTGTGTGTTATGCACATGATATGATAGGTTGGTATCACATTTAGGGTGTGCGTGTGAGAGAGATATGCATCTTATGATGGATTCGCATCACATTCAAAGTGTGTGTTTGTTATATACATTCTTAGAACATGTATGTCTTTATCTGTGTTCTGTGCATATTATGATAGATTGGTTTCACATTCAGAGTGTGGGTGTGTTTGTGTATGTGTGTGTCTGTATGTGTGTGATGTGCTCCTTTGATTGGTTGGCATCATATTAAGAGTGTGTGCATGTTGGCATCGCATTCAGGGTGTGAGTATGCACAAATGTATGTGTTATGTGCATATTATGATGGGATGCCATCACATTCATGTTGTGTATGAGTGTGCGTGTGTGATGTCATGTGCATCCTGTGATGGATCAGCATCACATTTATGCATAAGAGGTTGGCATCACATTCAGTGTGTCTGTGGCACGTTCATCCTAACATGGATTGGCATCACATTCAATGTGAGTGTGTGTGTGTTACGCACATCCCATAATGGCATGGCATCACACTCAGGGTGTTTATGTGTTTGTGTCGCTCTGTGTGTGCATGTTATGATGGGTTGCCATTACATTCAGGGTGTGTGTGTTATGCACATGCTACAGTAGGTATCACATTCAGGTGTGTGTGTGTGTGTGTGTGTGTGTGTGTGTGTGTGTGTGTGTGTGTGTGTGTGTGTGTGAGTGTGTGTGTATGTTTCATGTGCATCCTGATTGATTGGCATCACATTCAAAGTGTGTGTGTGTGTGTGTGTGTGTGTGTGTGTGTGTGTGTGTGTGTGTGTGTGTGTGCGCACTCTTGTGGTATGCGCATGTATGTGTCTGTCATGTGCATTCTATGATGGGTTGTCATTGCATTCAGGGTGAAGTGCACATGTGTATTATATGCATGCTATGATGGGTTGACATCACATTCAGGCTGTGTGTGTGTGTCTGTGTCTTGTGCATCCTGTGACTGATTGGCATCACAATCAAAGTGTGTGTGTGTGTGTCTGTGTATGTGTGTGTGTCATGTGCATCCTGTCATTGATTGGCATCACATTCAAAGTGTGTGTTTGTATGTCTGTTTGTGTATGTGTCATGTGCATCCTGTTATTGATTGGCATCACATTCAAAGTGTGTGCGCGCGCGCGTGTGTGTGTGTGTGTGTCTATGTGTATGTGCCTTCCAAGTCAGATACCAACCAACTTCCCCAAACCAGCTAAACAGAATCCAACAGAAGCATTGAGAAAGAGTTTTTTTTTACTTGAAATCATTGCTAAGTACTATGACAGTCAGAATTCTTTTCCTGTATTTATCATTATGTGTGTGTGTATATGTGTGTGTGTGTGTGTGTGTGTCTGTATCTGTGTTATGTGCAACCTATGATGGACTGCTGTCACATGCAAGGTGTGTGTGTGTGTGTGTGTGTGTGTGTGTGTGTGTGTGTGTGTGTGTGTGTGTGTGTGTGTGTGTGCGTGTCTGTGTGTGTGTGTGTGTATGTGCGTGTGTGTGTGTGTGCCCACTCTTGTGGTATGCGCATGTGTGTGTCTGTCATGTGCATTCTATGATGGGTTGTCATTGCATTCAGGGTGAGGTGCACGTGTGTATTATATGCATGCTATGATGGGTTGGCATCACATTCAGGCTGTGTGTGTGTCTTTGTGTGTGTGTGTGTGTGTGTGTGAGTGTCATGTGCATCCTGTGACTGATTGGCATCACAATCAAAGTGTGTGTGTGTGTCTGTGTATGTGTGTGTGTGTCATGTGCATCCTGTCATTGATTGGCATCACATTCAAAGTGTGTGTGTGTGTGTCAGTTTGTATGGGTGTCATGTGCATCCTGTGATTGATTGGCATCACATTCAAAGTGTGTGTGTGTGAGTGTGAGTGTGAGTGCGTGTGCGTGTGTGTGTGTGTGTGTATATGTGCCTTGCAAGTCAGACACCAACCAACTTCCCCAAACCAGCTAAACAGAATCCAACAGAAGCATTGAGAAAGAGTTTTTTTTTAAACTTGAAATCACTGATAAGTACTATGACAGTCAGAATTATTTTCCTGTATTTATCGTTATGAGTGTGTGTGTGTGTGTGTGTGTGTGAGTGTGTGTGTGTGTGTGTGTGTGTGTGTGTGTGTGTGTGTGTGTGTATCTGTATTATGTGCAACCTATGATGGACTGCTGTCACATTCAAGGTGTGTGTGTGTGTGTGTGTGTGTGTGTGTGTGTGTGTGTGTGTGTGTGTGTGTGTGTGTGTGTGTGTTTGTGTGTGTGTGTGTGTGTGTGTCTGCGTGTGTTTGTGTGATGTGCATCCTATGATGGATTGGTATCACTTGCAGCTTGTGTGTGTGTGTATTTTGCACATCTTATACTGGATTGGCAATACATGCAGTGTGTCTCTGTTATGTGCATCCTAGCTTGGTTTGGATTACATTCCATGTGTTGATGTGTGTGTCTGTCTGTCTCTTATGTGCAATCTAAGATGACATGGCAACACATTCAGGGTGTGTTTGTGTGTGTGTGTGTGTGTGTATCCTATGATGGATTGGTATCACTTGCATCTTATGTGTTTGTGTGTTTACTTTGCACATCTTATACTGGATTGGCAATACATTTAATGTGTCTGTGTTTTGTGCATCCTAGCATCGGTTGGATTACATTCAATGTGTGTGTGTGTGTATGTCTGTCATGTGCAATCGTAGATATCATGGCATCACATTCAGGGTGTGTGTATGTGTTTGTGTGTGTGATGTGCACCCTATGATATGTTGGCATCACATTCAGGTTGTGGGCACACGTGTTTGTGTGTTATGCACATGATATGATAGGTTAGTATCACATTTAGGGTGTGTGTGTGAAAGAGATATGCATCTTATGATGAATTGGCATTACATTCAAAGCTTGTGTGTATTTACATTCTTAGAACATGTATGTCTTTATCTGTGTTATGTGCATATTATGATGGATTGGTATCACATTCAGAGTGTGAATGTGTTTGTGTATGTGTGTGTCTGTATGTGTGTGCTCCTATGATGGGTTGGCATCATATTAAGAGTATATGCATGTTGGCATCACATTCGGGGTGTGATTATGCAGAAATATATGTGTTATGTGCATATTATGGTGGGATGGCATCACATTCATGGTGTGTATGAGTGTGTGTGTGTGTGATGTCATGTGCATCCTGTGATGGATCCACATCACATTCGTGCATAAGAGGTTGGCATCATATTCAGTGTGTCTTTGTCACATTCCTCCTAAAATTGGATTGGCATCACATTCAGTGAGTGTGTGTGTGTGTGTGTGTGTGTGTGTGTGTGTGTGTGTGTGTGTGTGTGTATATATATTATGGGCATCCTATAATAG
>NC_056749.1:439241683-439261683 GCF_019279795.1 Protopterus annectens | reverse complement strand
ATGAAGCCAGATTGGGTCGGATCCAGGGTTTGGAGGTCATCTCTCTCTTTATTTATGAGGTCCATGATAATGTGTTCCATAATGCATTCCATGGCTTTACAGATGAGGTTGGTCAGACTATTTGGTCTATAACTCCCTGGGTCTGTTGCTAAGCCACTTTGGGGAGAGGAACAACTGTTGCTCTTATCCATTCTGCAGGAACAAAGTCAGTGGTCAAGCTGTGATTGAATATGGTACTTAATGGTGATGCTAGTTCTTGTTTTAGTTTGTTTAGAAGACAGTCTGGGCTGTTGTCTGGTCCCATAGAGGCTGGGTTTTTGCCTTAGTAAGGCTTTAATGACCTGCTCTTTGAATATGAAGGTTTTGGGGGGAGTTACAAGTAAGGTCTATGATAAGTATGGAGGGGATAAGGAAGTGAAATGTTCACCAAATCTGTTTGCTAGCAGGTTTGCTATCTCTGTGGGATCAGTGTGTGTGATAATATTAATTACTAGTTTTGCACATGCTTGGGTCCTACCTTTTAGGTTATATCAGTAGCTGAAAAGTCTTATGATTATACTTGGTTTGATTGCTAAGTTTTTCTCAAAGTTACCCTTAAAGGATTTGACATTTTGTCTTATTTGGCTGTTGAGGCTAAGGAGGGTGCTTTTCCATTGTTGGGGCCATGCTTTAGTTTTCTTTGACAGCAGGTTTTTGTGTTTGTTGTTTAGTTTGTTGATGCTGAATGTCCACCATGGCAGCTTTTTTTACCTGGGCTATGACTTTGATTCCCTCTGGAACACCCAGTAATACTTGAGGTGTGTGTTTGTGTGCTGGCATCACATTCAGGGTGAGTGTGTACATGTATGTGTGTATTATGTCCATACTATACTGGCTTGGCATCATATTCATGGAGTGTGTGTGTATGTGTTATGCTCATCTTTTGGTGGGTTGACAACACATTCAAGGTGAGTGCGTGTGTTTGTCTCATGTGCATCCTATAATGGGTTGGCATAATATTCAGGATGTGGGCACACACATGTGTGCATTACACGCATGCTATGATGTGCTGGCATTACATGCAGGGTGTGTGTGTGAGACAGACAGAGAGATGTGCATCCTATGATGGACTAGGATCACATTTAGGGTGTTTGTGTGTGCGTATCTTGCACATCCGATAAAGGGCTGGCATCACATTCAGGGTGTGTGAATGCCTATGTGTGCTGTGCACATCCTGTGATGGCTTGACATCACATTTTGTGTGTATGCAAGCGCATGTCTGTGTATGTGCGTCAGTGATGTTCATCCATTCGGTATGTTTCTGTATGGGTGTGTGTGTGTGTGTGTGTGTGTGTGTGTGTGTGTGTGTGTGTGTGTGTGTGTGTGTGTGTGTGTGTCTTTGGGATATGTATCTTATGAGTGTGTGTGTGTGTGTGTGTGTGTGTGTGTGTGTGTGTGTGTGTGTGTGTGTGTGTGTGTGTGTGTGAGGCAGAGAGAGGGAGAGAAAGATGTGCATCCTATGATGGACTAGGATCACATTGAGGGTGTTTGTGTGTGCGTATCTTGCACATCCGTTGAAGGGTTGGCATCACATTCAGGGGGTGTGAGTGCCTCTGTCTGCTGTGCACATCCTGTGATGGCTTGACATCACATTTTTGTGTGTGTACGAGCGCACATCTGTGTATGTGCGTCAGTGAGGTTCATCCATTCAATATGTTTGTGTGTGTGTGTGTGTGTGTGTGTGTGTGTGTGTGTGTGTGAGGCAGAGAGAGGGAGAGAAAGATGTGCATCCTATGATGGACTAGGATCACATTGAGGGTGTTTGTGTGTGCGTATCTTGCACATCCGTTGAAGGGTTGGCATCACATTCAGGGGGTGTGAGTGCCTCTGTCTGCTGTGCACATCCTGTGATGGCTTGACATCACATTTTTGTGTGTGCACGAGCGCACATCTGTGTATGTGCGTCAGTGAGGTTCATCCATTCGATATGTCTGTGTATGTGCGTGTGTGTGTGTGTGTCCCGCAATGGGCTACAATCCTACCCCAGTCTGGTTCTATGCTGCATACACACTATTACCTAGAATAGGCTCTGTCCCTTCCAAACAATTGAATAGAATGAATTGGCTATCATAAAATGATTGAATAACAGTCACGTAATGTAAGATTCCCCAAAGGGGAAAAAGGGTTATGGAAGTATAATAACATTATAATACTGAAACTTTTGTAAAAATATAAAAATAACACCAATAGTATAGCTATTTCCATTGAACAGTGTTAAAGAATAAGATAGTTAACAAGACAGTGGTTAAGAAAGTTAGCACTTCCCTAAGTGACCATAACTTCTTTAACTTAATGCACTGCTGAGCCATGTATGTCCAACTAACTGCACTTTATAAAAACTGTTATTGCCAACTTTCTTTTTTTTCAGAGTTGATATTTTAATATGCATTTATAAAATACTACTACTTGTAAATCTTTAACCTTTGCTTCTTAAATTTCTGAGGTTTTTCTTGCAAGACATTTTGCTATCACATTATATTGTGTACTTTTCAGGGAACAAAGCCTGCCGCAGCTCCCTGACTTACCCAGATATCAGAACACATGAATGTTGTTCTTTCCTTAGGAGCATTTGTTACATCCATACCCATTAAAATGTGAAAGGAATTACTTAATGGTGAATTATGTATTTTTTCTTTTAATTTATCTGGAGCAATGCTAACAGTTTTTAAATACAGATTTAGTGTTCTCTGCATATTTCAGAATATTGGAGTTTAATTGCTTGTCTCTGCCTGTACTTCTGTACATTATAAGAAATGAGTAACATACGGTTTATTTCACTGTCTGTCTGCATTACTACTCTGTCCTATATCCTGAAGAACATGTGTCTACATCTCCTTTAAAAAAGGCATCTGTATATCAAATGGAAATATCAGCAGAGCAGACAGTCATTTAATGTATCTCAGACTGAAAGGAATGAAACGTTCTTTTCCTCTGCTTCTCAGCACATGCTGATTGAGTTATTATAACCATATGGTGATAAAAACAGAGAAGAAAGAAGTAGCTGATTTCATTCCACTGCATGAAGATAAGGAACCTATGACAATGTGTGACTCAACTTGCAATGCTCTGCACAGGTAAACTGTCCTTATCCATCCTTTACTTTTGCTGCATTTTTTTCTCAGCACACAGTAAAGGAAATGATGTAATTGGGTTATTAATGGCAAATCTACTAATAGGAATCTGACATGGATGTAGACATACTTTAAAATGCCTTTTAAGGAGAAGTATTTTGACTATGTGGTAAGAAAATAAATCTTACTAGTTACGGTACATATTGTTTTGTAAAGTTAAAATTGTTCATTCTGAAGAAATTGTTCCATTATTTGTGGTTGCAGATTTTTTTTGCATTCTTATAACTTTCATTCTTCATTCATTGTTGCTTTGTTCACTATTTTTATAGCTTTTGCTTTAGTAAAATGAGTATTTATTTTTCTACAATAAAAATGTGACTAAAATGCAAGGATAAAAGCAATATCACTGTTACAGTTTCTAAATCTTAATTTGTCACTTCCACCTGGAAAAGGCTTGTTAGGGAAATATATCAGCAGTACAAGAGGCTGCACTTCCTCCTTTAAACAGCTGTTGACATGTCATTTATCATACACTGATAAGGTTATTGGGCTATCTTCAAAGTTCACTCATAGCCATGTGGGGGCGCTTGATAACGAACATTGAAACAAACAGTTGTCGTTTACCTAGGAGTCAATTTTGTTTGTCTTTATTTTTTCCTAACTGTACATCATACAATTAGCTGTGGGTATCGCACTGATCCAGTCTTCAGAAGGAAATAAAGAATAACAAAGAAAAATATCTTTAATGAGCAAAAGCTGATTCTTAGTTCTGGAACTCCCTTCTCATTTATTGTTCATTGTTTCTCTCCCTTGTGACTACGGTTTTAATGACAGCTCCAGGAATGCAAAAGTGCATGCCTTTGATTTGTCACCCAAAATGATGGCAGTGCTCTCATTTCTCTCTTTAACTATCCTTCTGTCTAACAGTTTTTTTTTCTTTCCATTGTTATACTGTTGTTTCTACTGCTACTACTGCACTTATTTCTCATTTCCCTCTGGTAACATATCTTCATGTTCATATTTCTCATCAACTCAGCAAATCTCCAGTCTGCCTGTGATCATACTCTGTCTACTTACTGCCTTTTCCTTTTTTCCTAGTCTTCCTAGCTTAGCTATTCCATCTCCTCCCTCTGTCCTGAAGTATTTACCTCTTCTAACTGTCTATTAGAGTGCCTGTCTTGATTATAACTTTGTGGTCATTGCCCTGTTACTGATTTAAACCATCTGTACTATTCCTGTGCCAATAATGTTATACTCGTTATCAGTGTAATGCTTTAGGATGTACTCTTCCTGCTTCTGCTTCATGTCTGTTACATATTTCTTGTTGATATAGCTATACATCTATATTGTAGAACATTAATGCAGTAGAGACAATCAGGCTTTATGAAAAAGTGCAGTTTTTTAAGCACAACTAAAAATAAGGCAGGATATTCCAAGGAAAACAAAGTCTTGTGTTTTAATTAAATGTAAAGCAAATACCTTTGACTTAGTCTTATAGTGAAAAGAAATCATCTCTTTTGGTATCTCTGTCTCTCTTTCTCTCTCCGTCTCTTTCTCTCTCTTTTGATTCTTCTGACAGAAATACATTGTAGCTTCTTTTCCAACCTTTTTTCATCATAGTTGATTCTATGTCCCAGAGGTACTGCTCTGAATTTCTTGTTCCTTTTCATGCAAAGAGCAAATGTTCTCTGACAGAGCTTTCCCCTGTTTTCTTTTTTATTACATCCTACACCCCCCTCTTACAAATACATCCAGATATTTAGCCAGTCTTAAAAGTCTTAAACACAGTGAGAAAGCATACTACATTTAAAGAAATGTTCCTCTGGATGTAATGGTCTCTTCATATCACTGATATAAATACTACTTACAACACTCATTGTTTATATTTATACCACTATTTTCACATATTTGGATCAGTTATTGTCTCTCTTTTGTTTGGTGAGAACCAGCATTTTATATATATATATATATATATATATATATATATATATATATATATATATCAGAGAACTGTTAACAAAATCTATGCATCTACTGTAGAGAAATCATGAGTAACTGAGGATAGGGAATTTGCCCTTTTCCCGCTGTAGTGCAATCCATTTAGTAGTAGTATATTTACAGATGCAGCCCATGGTAGTATGTAAAACATTCTTTAAATATATTGTTTGAGTTTGTATGTGTGATTAAAACTTAGCTGGGATAAGGAATTTGTCATTTTCCCCCTTGTAGTACAATTCTGATGTTAACATGTTTAGAGATAAATGGGGATTGGGGTACAGATGAGTTTGTCTCTACAGAAACATTGTTTTTGTGTATTTTGTGATTTTTCAATTGGTCAGCATTTGATCAGGAGGTCACACCTGACTGAGTTGGAATAAAATGTATATATTGTCATTTGAGACATCTTGTCTATGAAAAATGTGGATATGCCTTTAAATGTGTGTAGACTGTAACATTAATTTTTAAAATTCTTACAATAATTAGTGATGTAATTGATTGTACTACACAGGTTAATGAAAAGTTAAATACCCATTTGTGTTGTACATAAGAGAATAGCCTAAAAGCAGAAATTCAGGATTTATATTTGTAATTACCTGTGTACAAACCTGTGCATACCCTTTACTGCCTAAAATAAAATAACACATCAGCTTTTATGCAATATGCATTTTTCTGTGTTTGTCACAGTAAAATATTTTTTGATGTCTGCAACTGAAATTCTGTCATTAAGACAACATTAGCACTAAAAGCTCCACAGTGAAACTTTGTAGAGGTGTGATGAATGAAATTTAACATTCTGTAAAGTCACACACAACCACTCATGAGAAAAAAAAATATTTTAAACTTGTGAACAGTGGTGATTTACAATTGTGACAACACTTGCTACATTTCTCAAATCTGGGAATCATTATATGGGAATGGCTGAGTAAACCTAGAAGGAAAAAAAAACTTTTGTTAGCTTAAATACTTTGTACAATTAAGACCTGTCTAAATATAACTGCTTATAAATGTCACTGCCTACAGAACCTGTGAAATGAAGGAAAAAGTTATTAAAATAAAAATCCTCTTTTGTGCCATATGTTTCTCTTCTTTCTTGCTTCAAAATGCAGCCAGACTCTGGCTAGTACACACATCTCTGTGTCTGCATTTCAAAACATACTTTTTCTGTTTGTAGCTTTAGGATTTATGGCTGAAATTTAGTGGAAAGTTCTCTCTTTGCATTTTGCAAGTCTTCTGCATTTGTTCAAAGCTTTATAATTTATGGCACACAATCTATCTTTAGCAAAAAGAAATGTAGAATGGATTATTTTCTTTTTAAACTGTCTAGACATAGCTTGGTTATAATTTATCTAGAAGAAGAAGTGGTGAAGAATATTGCCAGACAGAATACAGTCTATTTTAAATGACAACATATTTTCATCCATCTTCCTTGGGCAACTCAAAATAACAAAGACCATGTCATGAATTTACATGTGCTCTACTGCCTAAATACTTTTAACCAGCTCATGGCTAAACTCTGTACTGCAGAAAAATAAAGCTTTGAAATGTTTATTTTGCCATAATAGCTGCAATGGCAAAGAGCCCTGTCTTCAAATGACAGCTTCTGAGTATCCTAAGAATTTAAAGTCATCAGTTTGTTTGTGCCTTGTTAGTTCCTCTCTGTACAACTGTTAAAGACTACTTTGTGTATCTTTTTTCTATCATTGCTCCAGCTACTTGGCGGAAATTACTTTGCTGTTTATCATACGTGACCATACAGCAAGTTATTACTGCTCTCTAGGACTGAAAAGCATCAATTTGCTAGTTTTGTTTTTCTCAAAGAGAAATTCTTTTTAAGAACTTAGACCCATTGTCCATGCATCTATTAAGGAAATACTGAAGGTGATACTTGCACTGCAGTTCCGTTTTTTTCTTCATGCACTTTTTGTGAGCTAATGTCCTGTTGCCTTAGCCTCCCTCATCTTCGTTCACCAGTGATGCTGCATGATCTGTCCCTTTTGGCTAGTTCAAAGAGTTGGGATTGCATTTCCTCCTGTTTTTGTCACTGCTTTCTGCAGGTGCTCCAGCTGATTTCTTTGGTTAGTCCGTCAGTCCTTCAATGAAGGAATGATTTCCTACTGCATCCCTTGAGCTACTGGCTGGCTCTGACAAATGCTAAGAAGTTTGTTCCTCTTATTACCATCTGACATATCACAGACACAGTTAAATCTGTAGTTTACCCTGTCAGATACTGCTGTCAATCTTAGCTGGGAAATTAATCCTGCTAATGTGAGGGACACAGCAGCTGATATACAAAAAGACAGAAAGTTGTAGAACTGTTTTCCACTGTTTTTACTGCAGAGGGTAGGAGAACTTAACACTCCCCTTTCATAGCAAAACAAAGGAAATTGATCAGTCAGGGGTTTAAAGGCAATTGTCACCTCTTCTGACAATTTTACATAAGCAGCAACACAGTACTGAAATGCTATGTTTTAAGTGTTATTTCTAACAGTTTATATGTTAAGATAATGTAGATGTAGTATCAAAGATGTGACATTTAGAGAAAAGTCAGAAAATATTTTTTCTTACAAAGTATCAATGCATTTACCTTTTTCAAGCCACCCCACACACACACACACACACACACACACACAGAGGCCAGGACTGCAGACACTCAGACGGCAACCCTATCAACTAGGTGCACTGATACTGTTTATAAAAAGGTCTTTTAAGCTTTTTTATGACATCCTTCCAGAGGGGGATACATATCTGGTACATGCAGATCCACTGTAAGAGACTTACACTGTCAAAGTCAGTCCTTACATTGTTAGAGTGCAACCATAATATAGAGCTGATTTTATATTAACATACATTCACTATGTGTCCTTACATTAAAAACACTAAGAAAAGGAAATCAGAAGTGCTTAACTGTGTTTAAATGCACACACACACCGTGTGTGTGTGTGTGTGTGTGTGTGTGTGTGTGTGTGTGTGTGTGTGTGTGTGTGTGTGTGTGTGCAAGCGCACATATAATTAATTATTTATACTAAACAACATAGTATAGTTAAGCATCATTAATGCATACATTCTAGCAAATGTTGCTCAATGATTTACTTGGTTACTGTCATACACTGGCTATGTGTTTCACAATCTTGGTCAATGTCTTTGTCAGTATTTATTTTCTTTGTATTGCTAAGTGCATTTAATAATTGTTATTATCTTTGCCAATGTAGCCTAAGTTGTGGCTGAAAAGGGTCCTGGGACCAGTTCACTTTCCTGGTTACCAAAGTATAAATAAATATGAAATAGAAAAAAGGAGGGTGAACATGACAGAAATAATTGAGAAACTAGTAAAGCACATTTTAAGTCTGCATCATTCATGAGAGAGAAAAACTTCCCACTGAAGGCATTGAGAAGTAGCAGACAGACTAAGTTTAGAATTCTCCTACTTGTCACTTGTAAATGTACATCAAGATCATTTACTGCAGTGAGAGTTTTCACACCTCAGCATGAGAGTGTGGGTGAGGGTTTGTCAAATCTTTTAAGACTACAAAAGACTCCTCTTACAAAAACCTGTTATTTATATACTTTCTTTTGCTGCAAGTAGCTAACCGCCATTTATAGCATAGAACAAGCTCTGACAGACACATATATGAGGCTCAGTCATGTAAACATAGAAGCAGCTCTGTTACAGAAGGTGTGTTTAGATGACAGTGCTTCACAGTCCTGCCATTCTATCTTAATGTCATGAGAAAACAGCACCACTTCCTTATGTCTAGCATGAGTCATATAAAGAAGACTTGAAATGTATTCTGGGAAGAAGGAATAAAAGCAAGAAAACAAGATCATGTTACCAAGGCAGGCCCCATCATCCGCCATTTTGAGAGAAACACATTACAATTGTAAAAGAAGCACTTGGAGTGATTTTGAGGCATTAAAATAGGTCAGAAACAAAGATACAATGGAAAAAATATGTGTTTTAAGTTCTAAGGTGGAGTTTTCTTTAATATAAAACTACTAACAAAATGAAAGCAGTTTAAGCAAAAACATTTACTTTTCCGACTCAATAGCAGCACATCTAAACTATACTAATAATAGGCTTAGATACACACTAACATAGCAGAACTACAGAACTAAATACATGGACAAAGACACTGTGGGATACTTCTTCCAATCATAGTTCACAATCTTGATTGGCAGTGGAAATATGCAATTATTATTCAGAACCTTTACAATATTGCAAGCCATTGCATATTTTTACATACTCTGCACTTTTTCATGTTTGTAGTCTCTATGTGTGTGTCTCTCTCTCTCACACACACACATAAAAACTTAAAAATGCTGTAAAGGTCCTACAAAGGAATGTAAAAAAAACACTCTGCATAAAAAATGCCACCAAAAGTCCAAGGTCCCATGATCACAGGAAAAATGAGAAATGTGTTTATTTATTTATTTGCAGTTGACTTACCGGGATAGTCCATTGGGCCAAGAAGAACCTGTTTTCAATGGAGTCCTGGGGAGAAAAGCTATATAAAACATACACAAGATAAACACTCCGTACAAACAATACACACAAAGCTGTAGTTTACATAGTAATACAGAAGTACAAATATGAATATAGCATTGAAAGATGCAGCTTAAGATATTCACAAACAAAAGTTATAAAATATAAGTAAATATTTGTAAATATATATATTCCTACTGTAGAAATACAGCAGTAGGGCAGGGATGGAAAAATGTTTATTAAAATAACAGACCAACAAAATTGTGAGCAATTTCATCTCTACAGATGTTGCTAGGACTAATTTAACACAAAAAAACAACCCTTATAATATGCTTGTATATAACTATCCTAAAAGTCTTTAATTGGATAACACTATGCATATGTTTAAATTTCACAAGCCTTCAGTTTTTCAAACCACATTAAAAATTAGGTGATGCATTTATATGAAAAACGGAGGTGGCATTCAAAACTATCTGCCATGTTTACTCTATATACTCTAAATGATCACCCCCCCCCCCCACTTTCTCCTCTGTGTAAAATCTTCACCTGGTCTAACACACTAAAAATAAATTTCTTAAATTTTGTGCAGCTGTCAATGTATTTGTATACAGCATTAAAACAGTCTTATTTTTAATAGTCATATTGTGCTCTAAAATCCTTTCCCTAAGCTTTTGCACAGTTTTCCCTACATAAAAATAATTACAGGCAGAGTAGATGGCCAAATACATCCCATATTCACAATTACAAGTTAATACCCCAGGTGGTGTGTAGGTCTTAGAAATGTTTGCATGAAGACTACTAGGTCCATCATTAATAAATGTACATGCTGAACAGTTATAACACTTGTAAGCACCCCTTTTTCGGAGATTATTCTTGTTTTTTGTTTATTTCTACTCTCATATATATTGTTAATGTTACAGCCTTTTTTATTGAAACATTTTGGTTCCTCTCCCAAAATCTGCAACACCTCATGGTATGTACTGAGCAATCTTCAATTATTAACCATAATATTCTACAACCATTGATGTCCAAGCTGTCTGTTTAAAACATGGCTGAATTCCACTGTACATTTTTAGCTGGCATAATGGTTAAGGTGTTTACCTTACAGACACAAGGTACATGGTGCGATTCTCAACTAGGATAATTGGCTAGACTTAAAATGGCCAATAAGGGCGGTTAGCCTAGTACTAACCTATGAACCTATGTACTTTTGTGCTGTACACTATCAGCTTGCATTTTTATCAAAATATAATTTAAAAGAGCTTCAGGATAAGCTCTGTACAAAAATATGTTTCTACACTGTTCCTCTAGAATTGCAACATTATTCACCTGAGTAGTGAGACCCATAACCCTAGTGAACATTGTTCTAATGACTCTTACCTTTTGACGTTTGGGGTGCATATTATAATAGTGTTTATTGCATTCTTATGGCCAATCTCTGTATATAACTTATTGTCATTGTTACAAATGTTAGTATCTAAAAAATGTAATTTTAGAATTCCTAATATTACTGGTTACTTCAAGAAATTCAGCTGCCTGAATAAAATTCATAACATATTAATGCAGTTCAGTAATGGTACCAACCAAAACTAAACAAATGCTGCCAATAAAATGAAAGTAAAACATTAAACAATAATCTTTCTCTTTTACTAAAAATAGATTTTCCAATACGCCACTACTGAATTTGCAAATTCGGGGGATATGGTGGCTTGCATACATGTACCAGTTAACTATTAAAAAAAAATCCTTTTAAAATAAAATAGAATCATTAGATTTAAGCACATAATCAAAGTTCCTCATAAAAACCTGAACTCACTGATGTCATAATCAGGAATATTCAGCAAAAATTGAAAACCCATTCAACCTCAATATCCTGGGGTATGAGAGTGTATATGAACGTAGCATCCAAACTGACTAAATAACTTTAGCTAGGTTGATAAACTTTAGTATCTTGTTCTCTGTGGTTCTGTGATGACAGCAGTATGGTAATGGAGAGACCATACTCCAGTCAGGCAAGGTGCCCATTAACAGCAGTGTCACATTTCATAGGTTCATAGGTTGGTACTAGGCTGTTGGCCCTAGGGCCTATACAAGCCTAGCCATAACAATTCCCTGGCTATTTCTTCCCACAGTATTTACTTCCCTGGACCCCTGTCTTAGCAGGGTGACTGATGTGATCCCCGGGGTGAATTTCCTATCTCCCATGCAGTCATCAAGGTTCCTTTTGAAGAGGGACAAAGAGGCACTCTGCTTGACATGTATGGGCAGTCTATTCCAGAGTCTGGGGAGTCTCTGGGTCAGGAACCTATCCCTCCAGCATGTTTTGTTCATTGTGATGACAAGGTTTAGATCCCTGGAGCATGTGTCTCTGAGGGATTGGGACTTCTTTAAGTGTAGCATGTCCAACAGATCTGAGTTTGACATGGCCTTGTATGTTAAGCAGAGCTCTCCTCTGAGTAGACGATATGCGACAGAGTATAGGTGGAGTTTTTTTTCGATGGTCAGCATAGCGCATCTGCTTTAGGCTTGTGATTCTTTTAGTGAGGTATTTCTGCGGCCTTTCCAGTTGTTGCAGATGTCTTGAGAGGTACATACCAAACAGGGACATTATATTCTATAATGGGTCTAATGAGGGATGAATACAGTGGGACAATGACCTCCTTTTTTCTGGATGAAAAGCCCTTAGTGATGAAGTGTGCCACATAGAAGGATTTCCTGACTGTTGTGGTAATGTGGTTATCGAAGGTGATGATCTAGCATCAACTGTTAAGAAACCTGAAACTTTGTAGACTTCCTTGAGCTACCTTTGTCACATAATACCAGAATGAGAGATTTTATTCTAAAATGATATAGTTCCCTTGTGATGTGACCAGCAGTGGATTATTTAGTGTCAGTATTGGAACAGTTGTGTATGCTACTTTGTTTTCTCTAGATGCCAAACATCATTAGGCTAGTTTTGTTCGTATGGTTGGCAAGCTTATTCTCTACTAGCCAATTCCAAATCTGCCCAAAACAAACTATCTCACCAGGATCCTCTTAAAATTGGGAAGTGGTGGCTCTACTCCAGAGTTTTCCAGACTGCTGAGCTCCTCTTTCTTCCTCAGCAAGTGATCCCACTAACCCTATGAAATAACCTAATTTCCACTGCTCATATGCATTAGCTCAGCCTTTCATTCACTACCTAAAGTTAATGACTACAGGTAAGGATAGGGGCACAGCTTCTTCCTGGGACTTCCCTCCCACTTCATTACCACAGTGTACTGCATTATTTGCAATACTGCTGCAGATGCACATATCCTGTGGTCAGTCTTCCAATTGTCTCCGCCCTCACTTAGGAACAGATACTTCACTTCCTCTGGTTGAGGTAGTTGCTTACACCTCAAGATGGCAATCCTATCTTTTCCAGGACAGAACTATAACTTCTGATTTAGAAGTGCAGAGTCTTATCCCAGACATTTCATACTCAGTAGTAAAGAGATCCCCACTGTATGGCAGTGATCAGAGACACTTAAGGCTAGGAGGACATCATCATCTGCAAACAACAAAGATGCAACCCTGACTTCTCCAAAGCTCAGCTGCATATTTATATCCTGTTCCTAAAAATTATGAAAAGGAGAGGAGATAAGCACTTCTTCATGGGGTCCTATGTCCACTCTGAATGCATCTAACTTAATACTAAAAATGCAGAGACATCATCTCATTCTACAAATATGAAGACAGAATAGCATGCAGCTGGCACTGGGACCCACACTGTTGCAGCACCTCCCACAGGGCATTCTGTGGTACTCTGTCACATGTTTTTTCCAAGTCTACAAAACACATAAAGACACAACTGAAAACTTCCCATGATCCCTCCATTATCCATATAGTTGATCCAGAATTCCATTGCCAGTATGGATATGCCATTGCTCTTCCAGAGTCTGAGACTCAGATATCAGATTGAGTCTTCTTTCCAGTACACTGGTGTTGACCCCCTCCAACTGCCCACTGTTTTACACACACACACACACACACACACACACACACACACACACACACACACACACACACACACACACACACACACACACACATCCCCAGTGCCTTATCATCTATGTTACATTTGTTTTTCTTTTCTGCACATTTTTGTCTTACTCTTCTGCTTTTTCCTAAATGCTTCTGACATTCTGAGCTGAGCTTGAGATTGGTCAATGCAGATCAGTGCACTACCCCGGTAAATAAATATAAATAAATACCCCAACCTTGTCAGGTGTTAGCATAATTGTGAAGGAAATAACTGCCCCATTCATTTGACACAACTCACCATCAAGTAGTGATCAGATGACAGATCATCATCCTTTTGACTGAAGTGTGTGAAGACCTGACAGCAGAGTTGATCATTGAACTTTTGCCAAAGGTGCACTAATGCTAATTAGACTTATGACTACCTTGGTGTTTCTTACGAACAAATAAGATCCCTTCCTGGGATCATGTCCTTGTCATGGTGGCATAGTTGTGATTTTTAGAGCTATACTGACAGGAGTTGTGTGTTCCTATTAGGGGAGTGCTTAGTAACCTGGTCTGTGATGTGATGCCTGGCAAAGAGCAATCTAGAATTTGGACTTCGTGATGATTAACCTAGAAACAGGATCATGTAAACATTTTAAAAAACCTATACCCCGGGGATCACTGCAGTGGTTCTGCTGGACAGAGGCACAGGGAACTAATGGCCATGCTGGACCTGAGGCACAGGGAACTAATCTAAGGGGGTGGCGAAAGCCAACACATTCTGGCTAGGCTTACGGATGCCCTCGGGCAGATAGACTAGTACTTACTTATGGACCTATGGACCCATCCCTGGAGCCAAGTCTAGAAGGGGAGTTCACTGGTGAGAGTTTGATAAATGACCCAGGTAGCTTGAATGGATTTAAACAGAACTTTTGTTGTGTTGAGTAAAGAGCCAGAGCTTATAAAGGATGTTCAAAATGCCACTTAAATTAATTGGTCTTCCTGCTAGAGACAGCAGTAGTCCTGGAACCAGACTTTTTAAGAAGGGGTGGTCTGTCTCAGTCACTGGTACCAAATTTTGGGATTCTCAATCCCTCCTACCCCAATTTACAGTCATAACTTAAAGTACATTACAAAACTCAAGGAAAATGCCACTGCTCTCACTCTTGTCATATAAATTGTTTTCCTTACCTACTTCCCTCATATGTCCATAGCGTGTTGTGATATAAATTGTTTTCCTTACCTACTTCCCTCATATGTCCATAGCGTGTTGTGAATTTATTTTTCATTTTGATTCTTTCAACATGCCAGCTGTGATATCCATTCTGTACAGAATTCATGTTATAAATTGTGTTTTAGTCACTCTGTACATAATGTCATGCATCTGTTACCTTTACCTTTACCGTCAGGTTCTGAATGAAATAGATCCAGTGGGATTAGTGCTTTTCCTCTGGTTAACAAATTAACCAAGATAGAACCAGCTTACAAGAAAGGGAAATATAGATTTCCTTTTCCTCCAAGTCAGTATAACCTTGGAGGTGGCATATTTGGAGATAGGGGTATGGGAGCATTACCCTCACCTCAGGGGATGCGGAGAGCCCTATAATATAAGGTGTGCCACCCGTACTGTTAGGCGGCATACCTCTCAATGTAGGCAGGTGTGCCACCTGTGTTATTAGGTTAACTGTTATAGGAAAAATGAAATGGTTAAGACATTTTCATCCATAAATTCTCCAGTGCAGGGAGACTGCCACCCTACTGGGTATCATTAGGATATTTAACTCATAAACTTGTGGATGTTTTTGAAAGGGTTTTCCTGACAGTACTGTGACATATAGGGATGACTATTGCCTAGGTGACCCAGGTTTACTCAGTCACTCAGGTGTCTGAAGCACTGGCAGGGAAGGATGGGTGTCCCTACCTGTACTCAGATGCATTTCACAACTGACCTCTGGCAGAGGCTGTGAATATGCAAACAGACATTGGCCTAGTGGGAAAAAGTAGAAAACAGAAGTAAATCAAAGGGTATGAGTAATTCAGAGGGTGACAGGACTGGCAACAAACAGAGTATAAAGGATTATTCCAGATAAAATCACTTTAGCTAGCAGATCTAGGAGACTCTCTCTGATACCCTTCCTGTGGGAGAAATAAAGGGTCTATGTTAAAAGAATGAACGATCATAATGTCGAGTACAAAATACTCGACACACTATGATCAAAGGTTCAAAACCACGTAACCTTAAAACCCCAAAATAAACAAAATTGAAAGATTTTTTTTGTCCCACACCTTCCCTACACCAAGATACAAAACACATACACACAACCAATGCATACAACCCCCTACACACACACATCATTCAAACACTGACACACCTACACAAACACACCTACTTTTAAAACAAAGTGGGGGCCTTCGCCCCCACACCACCCCTAACTAAATATACCAACTCCGACATCGCTGTACATTGGGGAAAGGGCAATTTCCTGGTAATTGCAACAAGAAATTACCAGGATATTGCCCTTTCCCCAATGTACAGCGATCTCGGAGTTGGTATATTGAACAAAGCAGCCTCTTACCTAGCCATTCCGAACAGTGTAGCATGTCTACGTCACATGATACACTGACTAGGATGGCCGACCAAAACATTTTGGAACTCCAAATTTCGACATTTGGAGTCTCCAATTACATGAACGTTCGATCAAAGGTTGTTGAATATGTAGTACTCGACATTTTGATCGTTTGTTCATGTAACATAGAACTGAAATAAAGACCCCTTGTTGAAGTTTCCCATAGTTTATTCAGTTAAGTGGGTAGATGGGCAAGTGTTCTTGTTTTAATACATTACATTCAACAGGTCAGTTATTTAAAGGCAGTTACTTGGCCCCAAGGAATATGAGCCCCACTGATGCAGGCACAGCCTCTCTTTTTACATGTGTTACAAAACAGACTAGTAAAGTCTTATGATAGCCTCATAAATGCAGGCATTTTAAATGATCAAAGTGCAAACCAGTCTGTTAGTTGGACCTGATTAAGCTCAGGCAAAAGTATTTTCTTAAATATAGTTCTATAGTTGTAGCTCATAGTGTGTTGTCATGTTTTGTTTGTTAGAAGTTGAAAATAAAAATAGAACCTTTTAAGTAAGAATGAGGTTCCACAGCCTGCTGAGCTGGTAAACCATCATGGGTCTTTCAGGAATATTCAAACAAAGGACTAACCTCTAAGCTTTGGGATTGGCTCCTTGTTTTTCCATCTCCCAGATTTTCCTCCAAGCAGCTCCCATAGACCCTCCCACCACTGCCTGTAACTGCCTTTAAGTAAATGACCTACTGAATGTAATTTATTACAACAAGAATACTCATCCATCTACCTACTTAAATGAAGCCTCCTGTTGATAAACAGGGTTCCTATTGCATGATGGAAAATTGTAAACAGTGAACGCGTACGTAACACGGAAATCGCCATAGGGAACATTTTCTCTTTACTTCAATGCAGTGCAATCTCAGAGTAGGAATATTTAAGTAGCGGGGGTGTAGGTGGTGCAGGGGGGCTTGCCCCCCTGCCTACAGTGTTTAGGTAAGTATAGTTTTTTTTTATTTTTTTATTATATTTTAGAAATTTCAAACATCACTCATATGATGTTGACCATATGGTGTTCAATGTTTGAAACTTTCAAAAATATAATATAGACCCGATAAACAAACCCTAGACTGCAAAAAAAAAGCATCCTGGACATGAACCAAACCAGGAAACCAGGAAATCGAGTTTGTGAGGCAGCTGTACTACTATATTGCCCCATTTGATATTTATTACATGTAATACATCTGTGGTATAAATAATGTTTTCTTTATATTAGCTTGTACATTAAAGAAGACAAAATGATATTAGGAAAAATTCAGTGGTACTGCTCTTCACCTTTGAATACCATGAAACCAGCTGACCTCAGAGCCCTGATACTTGCCTGATAAAGCTCATGTAAAAGCAGTAAAATAATGTATCTGGAGATGATATTCTTGGAAGAATATTCATTTTCTGTAACAAGAGATAAACAAATGTACTCTGTGAAAATTCTTTTAAGGAATCTTTGTGTGAACAACTTAAGCTTGGATGATAAAATGTGCATTTTATTAACTTCTGAAACTTTTAGCTGATGTAAACATTTATAAACAAGAGTTAGACCAACCTGCTGTCTAAGTTTTATTGCAGTAAGATGATCAGTTGTGAGAACTGGATGATGTAAGAATTGTATCAAAAAGCATATATTCTCTCTGAAAAATTAACTGTCTCATTATTTCAACATTGTGGAATGTAAATGTAAACATCTGTTGGTGCAATGAGACAGATGCCGTATGCTGCCAAACTGTATCATGCACATCGATGTGCTCCCAAACTGTATCATGCACATCAGTGTGCTCCCAAATTGTACCATGCACATCAGTGTGCTCCCAAACTGTACCATGCACATCAGTGTACTCTTGTGCTCCCAAACTGTATCATGCACATTGGTGTGCTCCCAAACTGTATCATGCACATCAGTGTGCTCCCAAACTGTACCATGCACATCAGTGTGCTCCCAAATTGTACCATGCACATCAGTGTGCTCCCAAACTGTACCATGCACATCAGTGTACTCTTGTGCTCCTAAACTGTATCATGCACATCGGTGTGCTCCCAAACTGTATCATGCACATCAGTGTGCTCCCAAACTGTACCATGCACATCAGTGTGCTCCCAAACTGTATCATGCACATCGATGTGCTCCCAAACTGTATCATGCACATTGATGTGCTCCCAAACTGTATCATACACATTGATGTGCTCCCAAACTGTATCATGCACATCAATGTGCTCCCAAACTGTACCATGCACATCAATGTTCTCCCAAACTGTATCATACACATCAGTGTGCCCCCAAACTGTATCATGCACATCAATGTGCTCCCAAACTGTATCATGCACATAACTGTGCTCCCAAACTGTATCATGCACATCGATGTGCTCCCAAACTGTATCATGCACATTGATGTGCTCCCAAACTGTACCATGCACATCAGTGTGCTCCCAAACTGTACCATGCACATCGATGTGCTCCCAAACTGTATCATGCACATTGATGTGCTCCCAAACTGTATCATGCACATTGATGTGCTCCCAAACTGTACCATGCACATCATTGTGCTCCCAAACTGTATTATGCATATTGATGTGCTCCCAAACTGTATCATGCACATTGGTGTGCTCCCAAACTGTACCATGCACATCAGTGTGCTCCCAAACTGTACCATGCACATCAGTGTGCTCCCAAACTGCATCATGCACATCGATGTGCTCCCAAACTGTATCATGCACATCAGTGTGCTCCCAAACTGTATCATGCACATTGATGTGCTCCCAAACTGTATCATGCACATTGATGTGCACCCAAACTGTACCATGCACATCAGTGTGCTCCCAAACTGTATCATGCACATCGATGTGCTCCCAAACTGTATAATACACATCAGTGTGCTCCCAAACTGTACCATGCACATCAGTGTGCTCCCAAACTGTATCATGCACATCAATGTGCTCCCAAACTGTATCATGCACACCAGTGTGCTCCCAAACTGTATCATGCACATCACTGTGCTCCCAAACTGTATCATACACATCACTGTGCTCCCAAACTTTAGCATGCACATCAATGTGCTCCCAAACTGTATCATGCACATCACTGTGCTCCCAAACTGTACCATGCAAATCAGTGTGCTCCCAAACTGTATCATGAACATCATTGTGCTCCCACACTGTATCATGCACATTGATGTGCCCTCAAACTGTACCATGCACATCAGTGTACTCCCAAGCTGTATCATGCACATAGATGTGCTCCCAAACTGTATCATGCACATCAGTGTGCTCCCATACTGTATCATGCACATCAATGTGCTCCCAACTGTATCATACACATCACTCTGCTCCCATACTGTATCATGCACATCAGTGTGCTCCCAAACTGTATTGTGCACATCAGTTTGCTCCCAAACTGTATCATGCACATTGATGTGCTCCCAAACTGTATCATGCACACCAGTGTGCTCCCAAACTGTATCATGCACATCACTATGCTCCCAAACTGTATCATGCACATCAGTGTGCTCCCAGACTATATCATGCACATCAGTGTGATCCCAAACTGTATCATGCACATCAATGTGCTCCCAAACTGTATCATGCACACCAGTGTGCTCCTAAACTGTATCATGCACACCAGTGTTCTCCCAAACTGTATCATGCACATGTCCCTTCAGTTTGTCTGTGTGACCATTTTACCATTTGGTTTGGATATTATTTGCGATATTTTGTAGGCACCCTTATATTTATAGACATAAGGCTTGATTTTACACAATGGGTTTCTAATGTACATAAGCTGTACTGAAGAGGTC
>NC_056749.1:439209183-439236683 GCF_019279795.1 Protopterus annectens | reverse complement strand
GATCACCTTCATATTAACAAAGCAACACTACCAGACAATATATAAACAGATATGCATGCAACAGTTGTCTCAGAATCTTGACTCATAACATATAAAACCTCAAATTACACAATACCTTTCATTATGGGTGCCATCTATAAAGATAAGCCAAATAAATATATTTGCAGAATATTAATTAGACACTTGTAAAATCAATATACAACAAAATTATTTCCAACAAAAAGTTTAAACACTTTCATCTGAACACAGAACTACATACTTTTAAAAGTCCACTGTTTAGTCTCATTACATCTGTTACATAACCATGCATTTTGAATCATGCAACATTAAAAACTAAACTACTTATATAACAAAAATGTGTATATATATATATATATATATATACATATATATATATATATATATATACATCTGTCTATATATAACGTATATATATATATATATATATATATATATATATATATATATATATATATATATATATATATATATATAGCTATGTATACACACAAACATACGGACACACTAAAGCCTTCGCAGTTTACATGAACAGTAATAAAATTATAAAAATGAACATTAAAACATATTTAAGACATTACTATTAACTTAAAGCAAATACTTTTTATATTTTTCAGAAGAAATTTTATATTCAAACGCCCATTCAGACTTGAAGGGCAAGAGCTAAAAGTTTAACTTGACACCTAAACTCTAATTTCTCTAATATATTATTAATATCTCCACCTTTCATATTATAAAACACCTAAACTAAAAAATACAAATTTCTTACATGTCTTGTAATAAAATCACTTAACCTTTCTGTTGGAAATATTTTTTTTGCATCAGTTATGAGTGGCTAGTTTTCTGCTGCTTGTGTTTTATTATTTTTCAAGACCGAAAAATAGACTTTGGAACAATTTGCTTTTTCACCCATTAAGCTGCTTGCCTTCCCTTACAACATTTGGTCTCATAATTCATTGCAAATAAGTTGTGCATTTGCTTTAATAAAATCTGTATGTTTTCTGCTTATGTACTCTGTGGGAATATTACTATGTTTTTCCTGCTAACATCAGTTAATTACCAGCCATTGGAAGAGTTACATTCCCCTTCTCCACATTTCTCTTCAATCAATTCTGACTTATCACTTATCCTTAGCTATTTAACTGATTAATTTGAACGCACTTTCATATTCAATTATGTCATGAAATGAACAAAACATCTTTTCATTCAGAACTAGACCTAAAATTAAGCAAAGGGAGCTTGCCACCAATAAACTACGGCCTATAATCTGATTCAAAATTCTATCCACATCAGAAAGTCCTCAAACTTACCATTAAGCAAGAATTATTTTGCTCATGACAGCAGAGGTACCATGTAGCTTAGTTGGCGATTATGGCTAATAATATCACATTTATAGCATTCTTAACTAATTTTACACTTACTGTAGCTTAAGAACTCTAACTTGTCATACACTTTGTTAAAGTCATGCAATTTAAAGCATTGAGACTGCATTTAGCAGCAGGGCAATTTATTCATATAGTCACATGCAGACAAAATCTAGGATTGTTTTCATCATCTGATTAAGTGGGTGTTCAAGTATGAATATTATTGTACAAGTTCATAAGGAAAAGGTTTTATTTTTATTTACATGAATTAAAATTGTAATTAATTTATATTACAAGTTCTTATAATGTGTTCTATTAATGAAATCAATTACTTTATTATTTGAAACTGTATGATTTATTTTGTCATTCCATTGTCATGGTTAATGACAAAAGATGATCTGGTTACCAAATAAATATAACCAAAAGAAAGGCACAAGAAATCAGCAAGTGAAAGTTTAATACACTCCACACGTAAAATCACCGCACAAGCAGAACCAAACAGAAAATAACCCCTTAGAATGTTTTTTTAAAAAAGGACGAAATATTAAGAACATATTGGAGGGTGGAAAACAGGTTACACACCACTCCAACAAAAAAGGTACACATAAATGTGGAAGTTTCCATTATTGTGTTAACATCAGGGAAGGAGACAACATATTTTTGAAAAGTAGAGGTGAAATTATTATCACCAAAGGTTTTGCAAACTGCAACAGTTGTGGTTTGGTATACATTGTGACATGTGAAATATGTGACTCCTTCTACATTGGCAAAACAGAGAGAAAACTGAGACAAAGGGTGTAAGAGCACTTATATGATTTAAGAAAATAAAATGTAAACAGTGCACTGTTTAAACACACTTTATCATGTAAGTCAGCAAAATATAATTTTTTTGTTATTGAGGTAGTCCCCCTAGATCCTAGGGGTGGACCTTGGGAGGCCCGTTTAGAATATAAAGAGCTATTTTGGCAACTAACTTTGGAAGCTGGTAGCTATCCAGGCTTAAATGAAATGATTTCTTTAAAACCTGTATTGAAACTGAGATCAGCCAAGTTATAATTATTCATTAATATACATGTTGTATATACTCATATACTTCTAAACAGGTATGAATTTTATCATGTATCTTAAGTTATACAAGATTTATATTATAGCAATAACCCACGCCTGGGTGTGGGTAATGCTGGATTTACCCACGGTTGGTGTGGTTTGGTCACGAGGGCGAAGCCCGAGTGGCCAAACAAAGCCAACCATGGGAAAATCCAGCATTACCCCCATAAGTGGGTTATTGCTATTATACCATGACATTATTTAAGAAAAAAAATAATTACTTTTCTTAAATAATGGCATTGTATAATGCCTCCTTGCTGCCCTTCCGCAGCTGTCTGGTATTCTACGGCAGTTCTGATGTACTGCGCATGCATATGCCTACACAGTACATCAGAACTATGGGCAAAAGCAACGGAGAAAGCAAGATATCCGTTGCTTTTTACAAACTGTTTTTGCTAAGTTAAAAGGGTTTAACATAGCGAGACAGCTTTAAAAAAAGCAACAGAGAATCTCTGTTGCTTTTTTAAAGCTGTCTCAGTATGTTAAACCCATTTAACATAGCGAGACAGTTTTGAAAAAAGCAACGGAGAAAGCAAGATCTCCGTTGCTTTTTACAAACTGCCTCGCTATGTTAAAGGAGTTTAACATAGCGAGACAGCTTTAAAAAAGAAACGGAGAATCTCCGTTGCTTTTTTAAAAGCTGTCTCGCTATGTTAAACTCATTTAACATAGCAAAACAGTGTGAAAAAAGAGTTATAGTAATGGAAAAAGTCTGGGCGACCGGACCTTTTTCCATTACTATAACTCTGATTTACAATGTGCATGCTGACCAATCAGCATGCACGTTTTTGAATATTTAATGGGGGGTCGTTGTATAATATTTATTTTTTAAGTATTTTAAGTTATTTAAGACCACTGTAAAGTGTGCAAAGTATTCAAAGAATATGTATCCAGGTCTCACAACTAAAATGTGAGTTTTATGATATTGTATTGTTGTAAAGAAACCTGTGGATTTGTTTTATGTTTAATTTTTAACGACAAATGTTTAATTGCTTAATTCAATTTTATTATTGAGTAGGGGATTCTATTGGCTGATTTAAATAACAGCTGACACACATATATATATATATATATATATATATATATATATATATATATATATATATATACAACACATTTAGAACTGTTAACCATTTCTGAAGAAGTGAATACTGACGAAAACATGTCTGGAAATTGTGGCAACGTTATTTTCTGTTTGGTTCTACTTGTGCGGTAATTTTACGTGTGGAGTGTCATTAAACTTTCACTTGCTGATTTCTTGTGCCTTTCCTTTAGTTATCAGTAACAGTTTGGGCACAAAGACCGCTTTTTGTGTTTACCAAATAAATATATTCACTGTCATCTCTGTCCTGACAGAACTGAACAAAATATCGTAGGTACATATTCTTTGTTTGTTTAAGTGCTGCATTTCTAATATCTTTGAATTACCAGTCCTGAACAAGCCACACTGTTATCTTAATGAAGGTTCTAGACATTAATACAGTTCCTCCCCATTTGTTTAAATCAACATTCTTCTCTGTCAGTCACTCTCCATAAAAAATGAATATATGGGTCATCACGTAACACAGTGCTCCAACAAGGATCAAATTCATTGGGATCACCGTATTTCTGTTTTAGGTACAACTAAATGTGTCTCTAGGACTGATAGTTATTTTGTATATCTCAAACTATTTTATTTGTAGATTCAATTATGCTTGCATAATTCTGTAATATGGATGATTAGTATCATCTTGTACTTTTCAAGTTTTTTAAGCTTGCTTATCTGTTTTCACCTGAAGCCAGGGGAACATTGGACATTAGTTCACTGATCCACACACTTAAGCATGCACCGTTAGTGGTTGAGCTTATCCCTTTCCTTAATATCAGCATAATCCAAATCACTTTAAAAAAGATGTGCTAATTTACTGATCTTCAGTATCATAGGGAATACCATTCTTATGCATGCAAACCACAAATGGGTCTGAATGGAGAGATAACTCAGCAAGCAAAGGAGAATAGTATTACTGGAAATGTATTCATCCTCAACTATTTTTGTGAGTACGTTCATGAGTTCAACCCCTTTTTTCACAAAATCTCACCAAGATGACACAGATATATAGAGTGTACTTTATACAGCAGATATAATTGGCAAAGTAAGTTTAAAAATAAAAAAAGATAGCTGGGTCCACAAGACTCAGGATAAAAAAGTGCCCAATCCTGGTAGGCACACTGGTGCCAGGACTGGAAAAAATAGTGTAGAACCCTCAAGACATGGAAACATTCCTAAAATGAGACTAGGCCAAGCCCAGAGGGAGGATGACCCCTACCCTGTTGTAGAACAAAATAATAATACACAAAAATCACAAAAACTGATAGGCCAAAAAAGAGCCATAAAGACGACTGACTGTTCTCTTGAGGATAAGAAAGAAATAACGTACTGTTACTACTATGCAAGAATCCTAGAATTTCCAGCCAGAAGATATACAAAAAAATTAATAGAGAAATTAGAAGAAATAAAACACTTGCACAAGAAAAACTGTCAAAACACTTTAAATAAAGATTTGTGTTCATTAATACAACAGATTTATGAAAAATATTACATAGACCAATAAACCTTTGGCCATTTGGAAAAAGAAGCAACTGAGGAAATGTGAAAATATGAAGAACACAATCTAGAGATTTTTGAAAGGTATAAAAGAGAAATATGGACGTGGGAAAAAAGAGAGACCTGATATGGTGCAATATTTATGCAAAGGAAAAACCAAATCAATCAGTACAAAAAAGCCTGCCCCAAAGATATTTGATGATAAAATAGGCAAAGGCACCCAGATATGGAAAATTTCACAACATGAAAAATAAGATCACAAAGAGGGAATGTAGAACAGAAGATTAGTAAAGTAGAAGTTAAAAAATAGAAGTTGTAGTTAAGGAATATCTGCTAAGTGAAGGATTTAGTGTAGAAAGTCTAACACAGGTTATAGCACAGCATGATGGAACAATGAGTCCTCCAAGTAAGGAGAAACAGGAGGAGCAGGACACATCTGAAGAAGAAATGTGGACATGGGAAAGAAAAAGGGATTTAATATGGTGCAGTACTTGTACAAAGGAGAAAACAAAACTAATCAATACAAAAAAAAACAGCACCAAAGATATTTGAAGAAAAATACAAAGGCATCTGGATATGAAAACTTTTACAATACAAAATATAAGAAAACAAAGAGGAAAAGTAGAAAAGAGAATTAGAAATGGAGAAGTTAAAGAAATAAAAACAGAAGTTATGGATTACCTGCAAAGTAAAGGATTTAGTGTAGAAAATCTAACTATGATACGATCACAGCAGGACAGAGAAATGGATCCCCAAATTAAGGAGAAATCAGTGGAGCAGTAAACATCTGATCAGTTACCATATGAAGATACTTTGGATCTTTACATAGACATCCAGTACAAAAGTTCAGATGGAGTTGCACAGCAAGGGAAGGGACAGGAAACTGGCAACTGTGATATAGTCAATGTTGTGTAGAAAACAATGAAATGTAAAGACTTATCTTCTTTTTGTGGATGATTTAAAACTGTATAGTTCATCAGATGAACTGAAAGCACAACTGCAAGTGGTCAAAACTTTTTCGGATGATATAAGAATGTGTACAGAAGATAAAACACCAGTCTTTTTCAACGACAAATAACTGAAGTTTTTTAATGTGTGTTTTCGTCCACTTGTAATGAAGGAACTTCATCAGACACATTGTAAAACCACTATGCAGTTTAAATTGTAATGAATAAGCAATGACATCATAACCCCTCCCACTTGCATTTCTAAAATATAAAATATAAAGTATAAAACTTTCTGTATGTATAAATTCAAACCTATACATATATGCAACATGTTTATATAATATGTAACAAAGGTAAAATAAATCTAAGAATAAAATGTTTTTCATCTCAGTAAAGCTTTCAATTTCAGGACACATTTCAGTGAGCAACATTCATTAAGTCCTGTTTAGGCAAATGCATTTGTTTTCAGTTGCCATAGTAACTCTCTCTCTTCAAGTTTTAAAGCCCAAAGGCCCCCTCTAGAGTCAACTTCCAACTTTTCAATAATTATAAAATGGAAAGAATGGTCAACACATTCCAGGGTGTGTTTTGCCAGTGCATTATTTTTTATTTTGTCTCATCTTGCTATAATGATGATCATAAATTCTTTGTTTTAATGGCCATTCCATCTTTCCTATATAGAATACAGGGTATGATTTACATCTAGCTAAATAGACAACCCCCTTAGTGTTGCAATCATATTTCTCTGTCAGAATATAATTTATTTTCCCTAAAGAGAAAGGGGAGCCTACGGAAATGTATTTACAATAAGGCCATCTGCCACACTTTCTCATGCCCTTATTCGGAACATGAGGGCTCTATCCTAGGTCCCCTACTCTTCTCCTCACTTATTAACAACTTACACATGAACATACCTCAAGCCACCTGCATTCAATATGCAGACGACTCCACATTAATATGTACAGCCAATGATATATCCTCTCTCTACTCCCTCACCCAAACTGTTTTTCAGAATGTTGAAAACTGGTTGATGCAACACTGCCTCCTCCTAAATCCTAAAAAAAACAAAACTACTGCTTTTTACTTCTACTCATAAATCACCCATTCCTTTCTTCTCTTTAACCTCTAACAATGGTACCAACATCAACCCAGAGACTACAACCCGCCTACTAGGTGTAACTATTGATAATCATCTCAACTACGATGAACACATAAACTCTACTATAAAGTCTGTTAACAGAAAACTTGGCACCCTCTATAGAATAAAACCCTTCCTCACTCCTTCTGCAAGGAAAACAATTGCTCAGACCCACCTCATTTCCACCCTTTTCTATGCCTCTGTCATATATACCAACCTATCCAAAAACAACCTCTCTAAACTCTCCACCTGTTATAACAGCATAGCTAGATTCATCACAAGTTCCCCCTTTAAAACTCACCACTGCCTTAACCTCAAACAACTTGGATGGCTAGAATTGCAAAACCATATACTCTGTCAACAATTACTTATTACTCAAAAGATCCTATACCACCCTAACAACACCCCTATCCTGACTAATCTAATTACTCCTTATACTAATCTAGCTACACTACGCTCTGCTAACAAGCTTCTAGTTTTATCAAATAAAGCTAACAACAAAGCCGGGGATTCACTTTTCTCAAACACTGCAGGAAAATTCTGGAATCAGCTTCCTGCTGAATTATCTACCATCGCTTCTACTTCTCTTTTCAAAAAACATCTTAAAGAACATCTGAAAACTCACTGGCTTTGTCCATGTACTAACCCTCACTGACATCTTTTTTTTCACTTTATATTCTTAACCCTATCCCTACTCCTGTAACCTTTGCCTTCAAATCTACTTACAACTCCTACTCTGTAATATGAGAATAACATATATATTATTTCCCTTATCTAAGACTTGTTCATACCTTCTAGTGTGATTTGTAAAATTGTTTAGTTTAATTTTTGTAGAATTGTTTAGTTTAAATTTTGTAGAATTGTTTAGTTTAATTTTTACTAAAATTATTTAATATACAAATTTATTATTATAACTGTTCAGTAGACCAATACTACCTATGTATTGTGATTCTTACTGGTTCTGAACATTGTTAACTTTGTCATTATTCATGTTTGGAGCTTTTCTCCCCGGGCCTCTACTGAAAATGGACATATATCCAGCTAGACTAGCCCGGTCAACAAATGTAAAATAAATAAATATGTTCCTATTCAATAAATCCTTTATATTAGGGCCTCTTCTGAAAGTAATTTTAGGCTCCAAACCCAACTTGTCTCTCAAATTCACATCTTCATTAATAAAGGTCCAATTTGTTATCAAAATAGCCCTTAATTCTCTAGAATCATTTGAAAATACTGTAGTAAAGCTAGTACTAAAACTTGACTTAGCATTATTTACTGTAAGGCTTCTATTTAAATCCAAAAGTTCAGCCCCTTTTACTCCTTTATGTAAAATTGGTTGGAAATTATCTGTTTGCCTTTTTCTCCCTACTTCTGTAATGATCTCATCCACTAGAGGGGTTGGGTACCCTCTATTTGAGAACATTTCTTTCAGATTCATACATCCCCCTCAAAATCTGAATCCAGTGCAATAATTTTTGCCACCCTGGCTACCTGTCCTTTCACAATGGCTCTCCTCTGGTGAAGGGGGTAATTACTACTGAAATGAAGGAAGTCATTAGAATATGTTGGTTTACGGAAAATCTTGGCAATATATTTATTATTCACAATATCTTTATCAAGCAAAATGTCTAAGTAGGCGATAGTTTTTGTTTCAAATTGGTATGTGAAATCCAAAAAAGAGGTCAAGTTAGTATGCCCATGACATTTTCAACTTCTGATAAATTACCTTTAAAAAGTAAGTACATATCGTCCAGGAACCTTGTGTACCATTGGACTCTTGAGCTGAAAAATTATTGTTTAAATAGGATTTGATTCTCCCAGTGAGCCATAACACAATTTGCAAAAGTGCTCCCACAGGGGGACCCCATCGCTACCCCTATTTTTTGAAGAAATAACTCGCCATTGAAAAGAAAATAATTATTACTCAAAATGAGATCTAATAGACTTAACATCAAGACAATCTCTTCTCCTGGTGCTCCCTTGCTTAATAGAAATTCCCTTGTCCAATCCAGTCCTGTGCTTTGTGGAATTACTGTATAGAGATCTTTGACGTCAATCTTCAAAAAGTTGTAGTCTTGGTTAAACTCCAAATTGTTAATCACTTGCAGAAAACTCCAAGTCTTTACATATTTGCCCCTCTGTAATAAGATATTTCTTTAGTTTAAAATCCACAAATTTAGCACAAGCATAAGATATGGAATTTCTTCCATCAATAATAGGCCTAAAAGGTGAATTATTAATATTTTTATGTATTTTGGGAATCCCAAAAAAAGCATAGGTGTAATGGGTGCAGGCATGTTCAGATAGTTGAACTCATCAACATCAATATATCCTTCCAGGAACAAGTCATTTATAGCATTTTTAAATCTCTGTTAGGCCCCATTCATCTCTTTCAAAGACACACGTTCATATGTTACATTATCTAGCAAAACTTTCATTTTTACATTATAATCACCTTGGTTCATAAATATAAGGCCGCCCCCTTTATCTGGCTGGATTATCTTGATACCAGACATTCTCAAATCCAAATATTCTGAAATTCTGAGAGTGTTAAGTTTTTTATATATTGCTTCCTATTACAAGAATCCAACAGGTGCCTAAAATCAGTTTAACAAGTTTTTTTTTAAACAAGCTAATATTAGTTTGAATAGGAGGGTTAAAAATGCTAGAAACCCTGAAGTCTGCTAGAACTGGCAGGCTATTTCCTAATAAAAATTGCAGATTTAATTTCCGTACATGCAGTTTCAAGTCCAGTAAAGAATTGGCTAAATTCCCTTTTAAACAGGGAACAAAACTAAGTTCCTTAGCCAGAGTTTCTGTTAATTCAGATTTTATGACAGTAGAAGTGCAACTGTAAATCTGAAAGTCACCTTTCCTGTTGTTGCAGATGCTGACACGGTGGAACTTTTCATTTAATCGATCAATAATGCTCCGCTCTGCTACCTCCTTCTCCGGTTCTGTTTCCTGGAACATTGATTTCCCCTGTTGTTGTTGTTCCGTGAAGTGTTTGGATGGATTTGTTGGCCATTCTGAAAACCCTGAGATTCAGCTGCACTATTATTTTGAGTTTGCCGGTTACAGAGTCGGCCACCCCAATTCTCCTGGGTATTTATTCCCTCCTCATTGTCTGTCAGTGCTTGTACATCTGGCAGATTTTTATTAATATCCATACTGTTGTTTGTATTAGTCCATGAGGGATTGAGAAAAGTAGTTTTTTGTGAAGGGAGTGGGGAAGGCTAAGCAGTTCTTGCCTCATATTCTCTCCTGTCCCTCTCCAACTTTTTGGACTTCCCCATTCTTAATTTTATGATGGTAGATTCTATGTTGCTGTAAATGCAGCAAAAGTCAAATCTATATCTTGAAAAGTTCACATCCATTTTAATTTTCTGTTCAATATTAACCAAATCGGACAATAATTTCCTGTGTTCAAATAACTGTACACACACACACACACATATATATATATATATATATATATATATATATATATATATATATATGGGTCCACTTTGTAATTTCAAAATACTGCAATCCTGAACTTCAGTATTTCGAAACCACAAAGCCGAAAAACCAACCAAAACTTACAAACTCGAAAACACACAACCGCGAAATTCAAAATCCTGCACTCACGCTACACATACAGCACACACATAAACATACACAAAACTCCCCCCACAATCAAACAAATTAGGAGCAAGCCCCCCTTCACCCCCATGTGGAGGGCTTCGCCCCCCACACCCCCTACTTATATATTCTAACTCTGAGATCGCACAAACAGTAACACAAACGAAACTCACACACACACACACACACACATCTTACAGTCCCTCAAACACACACTTGCACACATTAAACCCCTAACCAACATAATAACACTTACAAACTTACCAAAATAAAACCTAAACATCCACATTCCGTACCACCGGAAGCCAAAATTTGAAATATTGGTACTTCTGCTGGTTTCGGAAATGTGAGTATTCGACTTGGTAAGTTCGAAATACTGAAATTTGGGATTTCAGTATTTCGAAATTACAAAGTGGACCCATATATATATATATATATATATATATATATATATATATATATATATATATATATACTGTATACACACGCATATATAGATATACATAAAATATATGTTAAAAATTATAAATGAATTTGTCTTCAACAACCACATTTAATAACTATGTATATGCACAGAATTCTTATATCTCTTTTGACTTTGACTTGAGTTATGACTGGAAAGAGTCTTGGAATCATCCCACTTATGTAGTATACAAACAGTCAAGCAAGCCAACAAATAAATATGTTAACTTCTCTGCAGTGGGTACATTTCCTGTTCATACAACAGACTGTTTTAAACCAAGTTCAAGTATTTTCCTGTTTTGCAGAACTGTAATCCAAGCCAGATGGCTAAAAAGAAGAAACCAGCAGAACTTTTAAAAATGTATTTCGTTAGTGCTTTCATTCACAAAATATGTGAACTTCTTCTGACAAAGAATACTTGTTTCATTAAAATTTAAATAAAACTAGTACAATGACATCACATCCTTTCCTCTGAGCCTTCATACGTTTTAAAGGTGTATATGCCAATTTATAAATCCACACAAAGCCATGTATAAAAAACAGCCACAGTCAGCTGTAAAAAACAAACCCTTGAAATGGAGTCTATACTAAAATTATATATGAACAATAGAAAACGTACCTGCATATGTATGCAAGAAAAACAAACTGTATATGGATGTACATAAAATTGTTTATGTACCAAAAAAAATCACCTGTCAAGTGATTTTAGTTTAAAAATACATTTTAAATTACTGTGATTGTTCAAACCCGGATGAACACAAGCATTGAGTTTCAGCTGCCATAAACATTCCCTTTCCTCTAACTTCAATGACCAAGGGCCACCCCTTACATCCTTCTTTACTTGCTCAATGACCAAGAATAAAAAGGTATGCCCTGGGTTTGCGACAGTGTGCCTGGCCAGTGCATTGTTTAAATTTACTTCGTTATTTCATACTGGTGTTCGTAAATGCGCTGCCTCAAATGTCTCTCAGTTTTTTCTATGTAGAAACCACAACATAATTGGCACCTAGCCAAGTAAACACCAGTGTTGTCACAGTTACATTTCCCATGGATGGTGTATTTGGTGTTATTGATTTTAAACCTATTGGTGGTGTCAATAAATTTACAACTTGTGCATCTCCCACATTTATACATACCACCACTTGGGATATACAAATATTTAGGTCGATCCAAAACCATCTTTAAGGTCCGACCTCTCTTGAAAACCACCTTGGGGAAATCTCCTAGTCTAAGCTTCGTAGTTGTGTCTTCACTGATTACCCAGTTTTTCATGATAATATCATGTAAGGCTTGACCGTCAGTGGAAAAAGAAGTGCTAAAACTGGTAATAAAATCAGTTTTGTTAGAACTCTGTTCTACATTCAAGCTAGTAACCCCATTATCAGGCATGGCCATAGGTAGTCTCCGTTGCCCTGCATACAAAATAGATTTAAACTCCCCTGTTTCTCTCTTGATAGTGACTTCAGCTATAACCTGGTCTACCAGCTGAGGGGGATAAGCCCTCTTCAGAAACATATTCCTTAGTAAATTACATTCTTCATGAAAGGTAGTTTCCAAAGAGGACATCTTAGCCGCCCTAACAAGTTGTCCTTTGATGATTGGTTTCTTTTGGTGGAAGGTGTGTGACCTCTCGAATGCAAAAAAACATTCAAGTATGTGGGTTTTCTATATATCTTAGCCATATATCTCTTAGTGGGTATGTCCTTAGATATTAGGGCATCCAAAAAGGGAATTGAGTCAGATGCAAAATTAAAGGTGAATTTCAAAAAGGTGGTAAAGGTGGAAATGTGATTAACAAACTGCTGAGCTGTTGTATACCCACCTTTAAAAATTACAAAAATATCATCAAGGTAAAGGGTATACCAATGTACCCTGCTTTTAAACATTTCATCCTTGAATAGATATTCAGACTCCCAGTGTGCCAGCACACAGTTGGTGAAACTCCTTCCACAGGGTGACCCCCATGGCCACCCCAGTCTTTTGTAGGTAGCATTCCTTATTACACAAGATGTAGTTATTGGACAAAATAATGTCCAAGAGGAATTCCATCAGGTATGACTCATCATTATCAGCACCTTTCCTGTGTAGATGTTCCCTGAACCAATTTATGCCCAAATGTTGTGGAATAACTGTGTAGAGATCCTTAATGTCGGTGGTCAAAAAATTGTAAGATTCATTAAAATACAAGAGATTAAGTGTCTCTAAGAAATTCCACGAATCGCGGCAAATTTGTGTCTTGTTTACCAAGTACTTCTTTAACTTCAGATCAACAAATTTAGCACAGGCGTACGCCATGGACCATCTACCATCCACTATGTGTTTTGTGCACCTTTTTATTAACTTCTTTCCTGGATAACAACCATTGGGTTTGAGTCCTTCATGGATAACCTAGCAGCATTACTCTGGTTAAATAGTTTAAGTCAAACTATATTCAAGTAGGTAGAACTGGAATCAAACTCTTATTAGTAGGATATAGCTCGTTTTCATCTTATTGCATTTGTCAACTAAACTATGCTATTCTCTACAAAATTTGTAACAAACACAGGATGCAAGTTTTTTTTTATGCAGGGCTGCTTTATTGGGTTTATATTACAAGATCGAAGCTTTAGTTAATCGAATAACTAAAGCTAAATCTTGTAATATCGAAACCGTAAAATGTCGAATGGACAATTCAACCCAGGGGAAGTGCTTCCCTTGGTCGTTATGTAGATTATGCCCTTTTCTCCAATTTGGAGTGATCTCAGAGTTGGTATATTTAGTTAGGGGGGCGTGGGGGCGAAGCCCCCCACTTGATTTCGAGTCTAAAGTTTTGTTTTTTTTTGATGTAGCCAAGGGAAGCGTTTCCCTGGGATGAAACGGCCATTCGACATTTTACAGTTTCGATATTACACGATCGAGATTTAGTTATTTGATTAACTAAAGCTTTGATGTAATATAGATGAGGTTTATTTACTAATATCTCAGATTAGCTCCACATACTTCATTATTTATGCTTATAAGAATGTCTTGTAGTTCTTGTACAATTTGTAAATGTCAACAGGAAGAACAGACACCTAGTACAATGTAATGAAAGAGTTTAGGTTCTTATAATACTTCTTTTCATTTCTTACTGCTAAAGTTGAACTACTTCACAGTTATCACATGCATTCTGCCTCCATCCTTGTGATATCCTTCTGATAACTTATGACATGAAATAAAATTTCCAACTCACTTTTTGAAATATATTTTGGGAACCTAACTCCAGAGGGAAAATACTGTACACCAGAGAAACTATGAGTGTGCATAATCTTTCCCTGCTTCATACCCTACTCCATTTCTCTCTCAAACAGCTGAGCAAGACCTCTAAGAACAGTGCCTGTTGGCTTCAGTTTGTTAATACATTTATATGTAATTCCAGCAGCACTTTTTATGCCCCCCTCTCTCTCTCTAATAATAATTCCATTTTACACAGCCGACACAGTTGAAGATGGTGTCCTGTGAGGGTGTAAAGTGAAACTGTACAGTTCACAGCAACTCACACACAGCGAGTAGAAACAGTAAAATAAAACAGCTGCATATAGCACTGCAGCAAAACATATAAAAACCAACAGAAAATATTACAAAAACAGACCACAAGACTTGAATGTAGTTTTGCAGGGGATGGGCAAGCCCTCTCCTCTACAAGTCATGTGATAGGTTTTTTCCCAAATACCCCTTTACTTTACTGTTTTACCTCCATTATTACACTACCTAGACGACAGAGTGGGGCATTTTTTACATGTTTTCATGAGTGTTGTTTTCCTGAGATTGCAGCAGCTTGAAACAGGTGGAACATATTAACAGTCCGTTATGTAATAAGAGCAGCAAGAAAAACAGAAGTCTGTTTATCAAAGTAAACCTGCAAGACAACATGCTGAAGGCAGTCTGAATCAAGGAATCATGCCTTGCACACCAGCAGTGAAACTGTGGAATATGCACCCGCAGTAAAACAATCATCTAGTTAAATTTAGCATCATAAGTAACAAACATAATTAACAGCTGAAGCAGTAAGCCCTTTTCTGAAATGCTTTATGCGAGGCCCTTACTGTGATGGCATTAAACAATGTTAAGTATTACTGTTCCTTTGCACACAATAATGTTTACTGCAATTCATTTCTGTAAAGGATTAGATACTGGGATATCTTGTTGAGTAGCACATACATTACACTAGACATGCACAGAGACAGTAATACTGGAGAAAACATTGTTCCCAAAATGTTTCAGGTGTGATCTAGAAATGAGATGGCCCCCATCAGAGAAGCACACAAGGCATCCATGTAAAATTTTGAAAGAGGAAATATGTTAAGACGAGCCCAAATTAATATGACTTAGAACTGTGTACCCTAGCAACTGTTGCTGCTCAGAGAAACAACAGTGTCTGTAACATAATATATGGGCTAGGGTACTGCTGAAATCAGTCCGTGACTTACCTACTTGCCAACTGCATGTGTTAAGTCAGGTCTCTGGAAAATCTCATTATAATGAAAAATGTAGCAAGAGTTTGAACAGTGTTTTAAAGTCCTGAAGTTCATATAAAAGTTTAACTGAGCAGCTTTCATAAGAAGCACTGATCTGTGCTGATTCCAGCACAGCCTAATAATTGTGTCAATTTTACAGCCATGACAAACCTCAGACTTCTAGCTGACCCTTGCGCTTAAGTGGGCTGTCATTAAAATATTCACCAAACTTCCTTCCCATTCTACTTTGCACTGCCTACTTATGTTTATTATTAATGTCTCAGTGTCACAAGTCATAATGATAACACCAAGATTTCAGACCTGTTGCGTGTCCCTAAGTAAACTGACACACAGTCATGTTAGATATCTGTATTATAAGTTTCCTTACACTACAGATTCTAAGCTATTTACAGCTCATCTTTTTCTAATTCAGTCTCACTTACTGATGACTCATTCAGGCAATAATGTACCCAATGAAAGCAGTTGATATTTCATGTACAAATGAGACATCCCTGTCCAGAAATGAAGCACCATATCATCCTATCATGACCAAGTACTTTGCAATAGAAAGGACAAGGGAATATCTTGCTATGAAGTTTGTTACAGCCTGCAAGGTACAGAATCATATAAACTCAAGAACTCTGGCAACATCTCATTGTTAGTGGTATCAGAAAGGGATAAGATACTTCAGATCAGTTCCTAGCTAGCCCAACATAATGCTATATGATATCATGTCCTAAATCCCAAATATACTGGCTACTATTTCAGGCTGAGTCAAACTATCATCTTACTTTTTAATAACATTCCCTCATAAACGAGCTATAAAGTATTTACCCATCTGAAGAGCATACTTCAGATATAACTGTTACAGATGATTTTTATTACTGTTCTCCGCAAGACAATTAAAAATTTAATTTTTCCATAAAATATATCTTACTTTGTAATAGAATTTAAGACCTCTTGGTTGGTTTAGCAGCCACAAACTGGTTTATGATACTAGAAAACACTGCGGGAAATAGAGCTTAAAGACCAGTTGAAATACCCTTAATTAGAACTGTAATTGGCTCATCTAGTGCCCAGCATCAGTCCCCAAAATATTGCCCCACCCCCTTACTCTTCAAGTGAAGAGTGAAAAAAAATACTGTAATCGACTTTCTGCAGTAGCCAAATCCACACTCCCTCCCAGCTCTTCGAGTGAAGAGCAAAAAAACAAAAGATTATTGTAAAAATCCAGTTGGTGTATTGGCTTCTACAGCAGATAATCCATGTCCCCCTCCCCAAGCTCCATGGTAAAAAGAGCAAAAAAAAGAAAAGGGCTTCAGCATACTGTAGAAAGCTAATCGGTGTATTGACTTCCACAACATCCAATCCATGGCCCTCGGCTCTTCAGTTGAAGAACAAAAAGAAACAAAAAAAAGGACTTAGCTTACAGCATCCAGTCTACCCCCCCCCCCCCAGCTCTTTGACTGTAGAACACAAAAAAAGAGGACTTCAGCAAACTGTAGAAGTTGATTGGTACTTTTGTACCAACTAAGTAAAAGCAAGACAACAAAAAACAAACTATTAAAGAGGAACCCCAATGACCAGACAGGATACTTGAAACGTAAAAGGTTTATTGTTAAACTCCACACGTTTTTCGTCACTCTCATAGAGCAACTTCTTCAGAAGTAAAAACTAATTACAAAATTGCAGTTTAAAAACCCGGCATAAATTATCACATGATGTTAAGGACCTATCAGCTCTACTTATTATTTAAACTCATGCCATACTAAAACAGGAGATACCAAGTTAACAAAATACACAAAATTAAAAAAAAAATAGACAGAATTTAAAAAATATATACAGAATTTAAAAATATATAGTTAAAATAGAACTGGTCAAGCATTTCAATCACCCGAATAACATTCGGGTAGCAGGACATAATAAACATAAATGAAAATCTTTATTACACTTGCAATAGACTTAGATTAAGCTGGTAATAAATAAATGCCTAGCATTCTTTTTCACTTGAGTTAAGCGTTTGAAATCTATTACAAGTGTAGTACCGATTTTCATTTATGTTTATTATGTCCTGCTATCCGAATGTTATTCGGGTGATTGAAATGTTTGACCAGTTGTATTTTAACTATATATTTTTTAATTCTGTATATATTTTTTTAAATTCTATTTTTTTAAATGTTGTATATTTTGCTAACTTGGTATCTCCTGTTTTAGTATTGTATGAGTTTAAATAATAAGTAGAGCTGATAGCTCCTTAACATCATGTGACAATTTATGCCGGGTTTTTACACTGCAATTTTGTAATTAGTTTTTACTTCTGAAGAAGTTGCTCTATGAGAGTGACGAAAAACGTGTGGAGTTTAACAATAAACCTTTTACGTTTCAAGTATCCTGTCTGGCCGTTGGGGTTCCTCTTTAAAACTTTTGTACCAACTGTCTTCCTACTGAGTCTACACCGCCCCCCCCCCCCCCCCCCCGCCCAGCTCTTCAATTGAAGAGCCAAAAAAAAAAAACAGCACTGAATTACCTTCATGTGCCGGCATTTTGATACATACAAAATAAAAAACCTTCAGAAACCTTTAGATCATGCTAACACTTTGCCCTTGCTACTACACTACTGCCTTTAATATCCAAAAATAGTTAGCTAGTTGTTATAGAAATGGGGAATGCATACGCCATATTATACTGAAATGTAAACTGGTAGGACATTGCACAGACTTAAAACTTTGGCTACCCAAGCAGAAAGGAGCAGCAGCATGTTTTAAAACTCTTTTTAGTAACAGCATACCTCTCAACTATTGAACAAAGCCACAACTGTGGGAGGATAAAGGCCCAAAATAGGGGACAATTTTAAATGTTAATCTCATTCACTTAAAGTTAATAGAACAACTGTTTTGCGTCAACATGCATTTGCTGAACAATAAGAAATAAGAAACTCTTAATATCTGGCATTATTGACTGTAATCCTCAGTAATTTACCAGAAAACCAAACATTTTATAAGGGACAGGGTAAAAATATGAGGCAAAATCAGAGGTGTTCTGCACAGTCAGGAGCAGTTGAGAGGTATGGGCACGGTTTTAGTTTCATAGGTAGGTAGTAGGCTATCTGCCCAAAGGCATTTATAAGCCTAGCCAGAATGTGTTAGCTTTCGCCACCCCCTTAGATTAGTTCCCTGTGTCTCTGTCCAGCAGAGCCACTGAAGTGATCCCCGGAGTAAACTTTCTGTTTCCCATCCATTCGTCAAGGTTTCTCTTATAGGTTCATAGGTTGGTACTGGGCTATCTGCCCGAAGGCATATATTAGCCCAGCCATGTTGTGCGGTATTCACCACCCCTTTAGTAGTTCCCTAGACCCTTGTACTAGCAGCTAGTACCCTTGGCCCCTATCTAGTAGTGCTGTTGGTGTGATCCCCGGTATGAACTTTCTGTTACCCATCCACTCATCAAGGTTCCTCTTGAAGAGTGATAGTGAGGGGCTCTGTCTTATGCAGATCGGGACCCTGTTCCATAGTAAGGGAAGTCTCTGCGAAGGGAATCTATCCCTCCAGCATGTTCTATTCATTGTTGTGTTGTGGTTTATATCCCTAGAGCTTGTAGCTCGAGTTGATTTGGTTTTGCTAAGATGGAGCATGTTCAACAATTCTGGGTTGGACATGGCTCTGTACGTTAGACAGAGATCGCCTCTGAGGAAGCAGTATGCAACAGAGAACAGTCATAGCTTTTTCAATCGTGCTGCATAGGGCAACTGTTTGAGGCCAGTAATCCTCTTGGTTAGGTACCTCTGTGAAGAGTGTTAGCAAGGAGCTCTGCCTATGTAGACTGGAATCTTGTTCCAAAGCATGGAAAGTCTCTGGGACAGGAATCTATCCCTCCAGCATGCCCTATTTATTGTTGTAGTGAAGTTTAGGTCCCTAGAGCATGTGGCTCAAGGGGATAAGGTTTTCTTTAGGTGGAGCATGTCCATCAATTCTGGGTTGGACATGGCCTTGTATGTCAGGCAGAGATCACCTCTGAGTAGGCGGTATGCAACCAAATACAGCTGGTGTTTCTTCAGTCGAGCTGCAGAGGGTGTCTGAGGCCAGTGATCCTCTTGGTGAGGTACTTCTGTGGTCTTTCCAGCTATTGCAGGTGTCTTGTAAGGTACATCCCAAATGGGGCATTGTACTCTATGATAGGTCCGATGAGTGATGAGTAGAGGGGCACAATGACCTCTTTTGATCTGGATGCAAAACCTTTTGTGAATAGGTGGGCTACATAGAAGGATTTTCTAACCACTTTGGCAATGTGATTATCAAAGGAGAGATTACTTTCTACTTGGGTCCCCAGATCCCTTATTATGTTTTCTGAATTTAGGGGGCTACCACCTATGTGGTATTGTGTGGGTACTTTGTTTTTTCCCAAGGGGATGACTATGCACTTTTTGGTATTGAGTTTGAGGCCATGATTTTGACACCAGGTATCCATCTCAGTGAGACCCTTTTGGAGGATGTCTTTGTCAGCCGGAGAATCAGTTATAGCCCCTACTTTGCAGTCATCTGTGGACTTGGTCAGCCATAGTCCTCCTGTGCTTGCCTGTACCTCTGAGAAGTATATGCCAAACAGGAGGGGTCCTAGGACTGAGCCCTGAGGAATGCCACTTGTAACCGGTTTAGAGTCAGACCTAGCTCCCACAACTCTCACCATGTGGGTTCTGTCCGTGAGCCAACTGGCAACCCATCTTGTGACATAGGGGTTTATGTTCAGGCTGGTGAGCTTGTCTATAATACCAGAATGGGGAATGGTGTTGACGGCCTTTGCGAGGTCTAGGTAGGCTGTGTGTACCACCTTTCTCTCATCTATAGCCTTGGTAACTGTCTCAAATAAGTCCACCAGGTTTAGGAGGTATGATCTGCCCTTAACAAAGCCGAACTGGGTAGGGTCCAGTGTTTGGAGGTTCCCAATGTCTCTGTTAATGAGTTCCATGAAGATGCACTCCATAGCCTTGCAGACCAAGCTAGTCAGGCTTATAGGGCGATAGTTCCCGGGGTCTGTTGTGGCTCCTCCTTTGTGGAGCGGAATAACCATTGCTGTGTTCCACTCTATGGGTATGTAGCCTGTGGAGAGTCTGAGTTTGAACAGTGTGTTTAGGTGAGGGGTTAGTTAATCTTTGAGCTCATGTAGGACGCAGCCTGGGACACCGTCCAGTCCCATTGATGCTGTGTTTTTGGCTTTGGAGAGGGCTGTTTTAACCTGAGTGTCTGTGATTTCAGAGGCTCTACATTCTTCTGGTATGGTTATGGGGCCTTTTGGGGGTGAGAGGAGGGTGAAGTTTGCACTGAACCTGTCTGCCAGGATGTAGGCAATATCAGTTGGTTCAGTGTATTTTGTGCCATTCTGCATTAACTCCGAGCAGATCTGAGCATTGCCACTTAGATTCTTGACATATCTAAAGAATGCCTTGTGGTTATCTTTGGAGTCCTTGGCATTTTTTCTTTCGAAGCTCGCCTTGGATGATTTTATGAGGGATCGTAGTTTCTTGCTGATACTGATCAGGGATATCTTCCTTTCTTGGGATTTTACTCTTTTCTGTACTAGTTTCCTCCTTCTGTTGTATAGCTTGTTTATGGCAGGGGACCACCAGACTGGTTTCCTTTTCTTGGAGGAGTGAGGCTTGGTTTTGCTTGGGATAGAACAATCCATGCCTTCTTGTAGGTGCCCGTAGAATGCATTAGTAAAGGATTTTGCAGCTTGGACAGCATTATCCTTTAGCATGGGAGGCCTTGAAAGTTTTCACTACCCTCAGATTTTTGTTACTTGTGCTATTTACAACAGTGGGTTTGTCTTTTGAGCCTTGCCTAAAAAAGGCACTATGGGGGTGGCAAGAGCCTTGGCCAGTATCCAAAAGCCTAAGGGTGACAGGTACAAGCCATCTCTAGCGAGGCAGCGTGGCTTGTCGAGCATGTCATCCCAGGTGGGCAGACACTGGATTCCCTTTGAATGACACCAGAAACTTAGCCAATTGTTGAAATTGATAACTTTTTCTTTATACTGCGGTATCGTTCTTGGTAAGGGCAGGGTGCTACTCAGGGTCAGGGTCATACCAGCCTGGGCTATGTGATCAGAGAGCTCTTCCATGTCTCTTTTCATGTAGTCCAGGGAGGTATGGCTCAGGTCATTCACACCAACATGGACAATGACAGTGTCGTATTTGTACTTGTTCTGGAGTTCCTGAGTGCTTGTGTTATGTGGTGGATCCTGGCACCTGACAGGCAGCTAAGAGTAACCTTCTTTTTATTCACCCTAGTGAGTTGGATGTCATTGTGTATATACTTCTTAACTCTAAATGGGAATCACTTTGCAGTGCTTCAGTGATGTACTTGATAATTTGTATATGACCAAAATGCATATTTGAAGGAAGTTGCTGTAGTCAAGCTTTGCCCTTGCCCTATCATACAGCAGCCTTACAGCTGATTATATTAAGTTTGGGGATGAAGGGGTGAAGCCCCTTACATTAGTATATTAAGTTTGGTGATACAGTGGGGTAAATCCCCATAGAAAAAGAAAACTAGTTTTTGAAAACTATGTTGATCACATTTTTTATTATCTTGGTTTTTGATTAAATCTCTTGAGATGAACCTACTAAAGACAATTTAGATGTGGCAGTCTCTCGACAGGACTGAAGTCAAGCATACTACAGCAACAGAATTCATCTCCGCCATTACAGAGCCTGCAGCTTTTCAGACATAAGCCCAGTTTGAAACAGTGCATCATTTTTATATGAACATTTCCTCTAAATAAATATTTTGGCAGCAACAGACTACAAAAATGAAAGTCATGTGAATATACTTTTTCTAATGCTGTGCACTTACAGCACTGAATTCTACTTATTTATCATTAATAAACATCTTGCAGGAAATAATGGACTTTATGAGAGAAGATATCTACTGCAAAAGAAAGAAAAGTAAAACTTAAAATTGTTTTCTTTATTTACTGCATAGATGATACACTTTAATGCGTCCTTATCCCCTACTTCAAATGCAGCTTTTACTACTTCAAGCATTCTGAAAAATATTCCTGTGAAAAGCACATTCATTTTTGCTGTTACTGCACCAGTGGATTTAGCCATGTTGTCCTGTATATACCCATGTACACAGGAGTTTGGCAATACCATACTGGTTGTTAGGAAGAGTCACAGTTCAGGTCAGCATCTAATATCCAGTCTGCTAATCTCCTAAACTGAAAACAAAGGAAACCATACCCTTACAAAACAGTAATTTGTTGAATGATATTAGCCTGAATTTGGCAGAACAAAATTGCAGTTTTATGAAATATTAGTCAGAAGAAATAAAAGGTAAAAGGGAGGGAAGGATTACATTTATAGTTTTGGTGTCTTAGACTTCTGAGGCCTCACCCAGGGATGCAACAACTTCTGAGATGTTATATAAAGTTTAAGAGATGCAGTAGTGGAGAACCGATACCCTTACATGTGGATCAGGGGATTGACACTTGCCTATATCAGTAATTTTGGCTTGCTGGGTTTTGGCTAAAGAAATTTTGTAAATCATAAACTGGTGCAATGTTCCTGATTCTCATAAAGCAGAATCCTTACTGCCAGAAAAGGTATGAAAATTATGAAAGTCTTGCTTCCCTAGAGCTAAAACAATGAAATCACAGCTGTTTTTATAATTTCAGGATATTGCTAGTGTTACAGTTTGTTGGACACCTACTCCTAAAATAAACATATTTTTAAACAGTTGCATGTCTTGGACACTGACCTGATAAGCAGAAACCAGCAGCAGTGTAGTAAGATAGCATCACCAGTGTGAAGTCACCACCTGAATAGGACCATTTTTATCAGAAACCAGCAGCAGTGTAGTAAGCTAGCATCACCAGTGTGAACTCACCACCTGAATAGGACCATCTTTATCAGAAACCAGCAGCAGTGTAGTAAGCTAGCATCAGCAGTGTGAACTCACCATGTGAATAGGACCGTCTTTATCATAAACCAGCAGCAGTGTAGTAAGCTAGCATCAGCAGTGTGAACTCACCACCTGAATAGGACCATCTTTATCAGAAACCAGCAGCAGTGTAGTAAGCTAGCATCAGCAGTGTGAACTCACCACCTGAATAGGATAATCTTTATCAGAAACCAGCAGCAGTGTAGTAAGCTAGCATCAGCAGTGTGAACTCACCACCTGAATAGGACTGTCTTTATTAGAAACCAGCAGCAGTGTAGTAAGCTAGCATCAGCAGTGTGAACTCACCACCTGAATAGGACCATCTTTATCAGAAACCAGCAGCAGTGTAGTAAGCTAGCATCACTAGTGTGAACTCACCACCTGAATAGGACCGTCTTTTCAGTTAAAATGGAAAAGGAGATCACTGCCCATTTTTGTTTGGTCTCCTTGATCACAAGGGTACATAGCACTGTAGCTGTCCAACTACACAGCACTGAGAGCTGCATATCTGACCATGTTCACTAAGCAGCTATCAGGGAGTGATGGGAGTAGTCTCTCTAAATATTATATCATTAGGGATAGGTTCTTTGTTTTGTAACTCTGCGTCAGAACACATGCTGATGCAGTATATGCATTTCATATACATATAAACACACATATATATATATATATATATATATAGGAGTCCTGAATTTAGTCTAAATACTTATAGTTTGACATCTGTTTAATTGTCAGCATGTGGAAAACATATACAGATGATTGACAACTGTCAGAGATTGACAACCCCTGGGTAGGGAAATATTTCCTTACCCTGGGGACTGTGCAATCTTACAGTTAGTATATGTAATTAGCAGTGGGATGGGGGCACAATCCCCCCACATGGGGGTGCAGGAGGACTTTCCCCTCCATACAAAAAATTATATTATTTTTAATTATTTTTGTTTTAGAGAAACTGCATGCACTGAGCTTCTCTCTTGGCACATGCGTAGTAGTGTGTCGATATTCAGTTTATTGACCATTTGTGGTCGATGGTTCAGAGGTTGGCATATGGGACATTTAGTGAATAGACCCATATATATATATATATATATATATATATATATATATATATATATATATATATATATATATATATATATATATATATATATATATATTATATAGACACACACACATACACACACACACACACACACACACATATATATATATATATATATATATATATATATATATATATATATATATATACACATACACATACATCCCCCCCACACACACACACTTTTGAAGCAGTCTGTTCTGCAAGTTTTCTGACCACAAGTGCAGTCAGGTTTTAATAGTCAAAGTGAAACTTTAAGTTGTATAATTGGTTTACTCTGTATGTAACATTAAGAAAGAGGTACATTCTACCCATAAAGTAATCCAAATCTTTTGTATATTTAACACTACCAGACATGACTCTGTCTTCTTTAAAGTGTTATTAATCGGCCTTTTTATGTTTCTATTAACATCGTATGTTCTACATTTTACCATTCATTTACTGCTACAGTTTTGATAAATATTATTTTCTCTGAAATCTAGCCAAAACTGTTTAAAAACAGTACTAAAATTGTGATAAAACTCTTAAATATTTACAGTGTAGTTCTATAAACACGAGGAAAAAGTGAAGCTGTTAAGATATTACTGGGCTAGAAACGGGACCTAATAATTAGGCGGTGTGAGCACATAGTATTTACACTGCAGTACCTGCAAGGCCTTTATTGAACTGCTGCAGTCTCCAGACTACATGGAGAAAGGTGCTTCAACAAAGTATTAGTTTAAGGGTGCACACACAACAAAGTATTAGTTTAAGGGTGTGCACACTTATGCAACCAGCGTATTGTACGTTTTTTATTTTTCCCCTAACAGATTTGATTGTGTTTCAGTTGAATTGTACAGGTTATAGGTCACATTAAATCTGGGAAAAGTTTTGAAATGATTTACTGAGGTCTCATTTTTATATATCACAAAAACCTGGCATTTTAACAGGAGCGTGTAAACTTTTTATATCCACTGTATATACTCTCACCTAAGGTTTACTTATATGTGCTTTTGTTTCAACATACCATTCACAAAGACTTCATAAGACCATTAGTTTATAAATAAACCTCCAGTGTGTGCGTGTATATTATATATATATATATATATATATATATATATATATATATATATATATATATATATATATATAATTTATTGATTTATTTTTTATATATATATATATATATATATATATATATATATACACACACACACACACACATATATATATATATATATATATATATATATATATATATATATATACACACACACACACACACACACATATATACATATATATATATATATATATATATATATATATATATATATATAGATATATATATATGATCTATGTCAGATATTTGAACTTCCAAAATGTTGTATACCATATGGTCAAGACCATATATTCGATATTTGGAAGTTTGAATATCTAATAAAAGAAAAAAGAAAAACATACACTAACAGTGCGAGCATGGGGGGCAAGCCCCCATGCACCCCCCACACCCCCCTACTTAAATATACCAACTCTGAGACCGCACTTCAGTGCAGAAAAGGGAAATTCTCCCATTCTGCACCATACGGCACCGTTAAAAGTCAACCTTCGAACACTTGAAATGTCAAACATATGGTCTCGACCATATAACGTTCGACATTTATGCGTTTGAATAATTGACATAGACCCTATATATATATATATGTATATATATATATATATATATATATATATATATATATATATATACTATATACACACACACACACACACACACATATATATATATATATATATATATATATATATATATATATATATATATATATATTATTTTCTGTTGAGTCTCCATCAGTTTTGCCATTGTTGTCTTTTTATTTTTTATTGTTCAGCATAGTGGAAACACGGTTCACAGTTTGGTGTTTTTTCATATGGAAGATATTTTGGCCACTGGGGCAGAGATAACAGAAAGAAAAGAAGACGACAGCCAACTTACCACAGTAAAGGCCAAAAACCAAAGGAAGAAACATGCAAACAGAAGTGGAATAATGCAAGACTGACAGAGCAGTGCAGGTTGGAGAAAGTGGAAGGGAAGAGTAGGTCAGTTGTTCAGGCTGTGCGGCAGAAGCATGACTTACAGAGATGTGTGGAGTGGAATGAGATACAGACTGCTTCAGAATGAGGGGATTGCAGAAAAGAGTTTGGGAGCAAACACAATGTGTTGGTTCACTAGGGTAGTAGGGACCAACAAGGACTGACAGCAGTACCGTAACTAAGGCAAGGTGAAGGGAGTGGCTGCTTTTGCACACAAGCTATCAAAGAGCCAATTTAAATGCCCACAATTCATTTAAGCAGCCACATCTTATAGTTCATCTGCGTCCTCAGCATCAGTTTGTGGGTGAGGCATCAGTATGGGGACTGCCTAGCATACCAACTGAACTAGCTATGGCTCTGCTGATGGGTATTAGCAGGTGGGACCAGGACAAATCTTTATCCTTGGAAGCAGAATTTAGCAGGTAAGAGCGAAACAGGGATATAAGAGGAAGGAGTAATAGGAGGAGGTTTGGAAATGCAGGACTTGGGCATAATTAGTTTGACGGGAGGGATGCAGGATGAAACAGTCAGAAAGGAGAATGCAGAAAGCAGTAAGTAAGAAAGAAAGAAAGAAAGAGAGAAAGAAAACAGGGAAGTGGTAGCACTCAATAAGGAAGGTAGCCATGAGGAGGTGTGATTAGTTATTTAGAAGCAATTAGATAGGGTGAA
>NC_056749.1:439159183-439204183 GCF_019279795.1 Protopterus annectens | reverse complement strand
CAAGCCTTATACTTTAAACTTTGTGATTCAAGGAACAGATTCTGGACCAGACTCCCCAAAACTTGCTCTCGGTGTAAGTGACTTGCCAGGAAACAGTTGAATCAGCTTGGGAGCGGCATAGGTATAAAGAAGCCAGGGAACAGGTGAGGCATATCTATAGAACAGTAATGAAACAGGACAGTGCAAAGGCATCATTAATATGCTAGTGACACGACATTATTTACTGCATTAATTCCATTCCGTCTAATGTTGGTGTTCATGGCAGTTGTACAATCAGAACCAGCCTTGCTACAACTCAGCAATGCAGGTCTCACAAATCACGTCTGTCAGTGTGAGGGTTACTGATCATGTGACATTTTACTATGCTACCTCAATATGTTACTTATGTTAATAAAGTTATGTTTCTGTTCCCTAATCTCATTAAGGAAATTTTGCCATCTTACAGAATCTGTTTACATGTTAAAGTATACATAGTGAGATTAGTAGATAACAAAAGTCCTCAAAAAATGGAAAAAAAAAGTGAGATCCCTCATCAAAACCTCCAAAGCCAGTTATGAAGGCAGAATTGCATCAGGCACTAAAAACAACCACAAAGCCTTCTGTAGTTATAACAAGAATCTCCATGGCAATACCCAGATTTGCTCTGAGTTACTGCACAATGGTACCTCCTATACTGAGCTAACAGATATTGCCAACATACTGGCCGACAGATTCAGTGCCAACTTTACCCCCCCCCCCAAAGGACCAATCTCAATACCGGATGAATGCCAGGCACCCAACATTACTGCAGCACAGGTTAAAGCTGCATTGTCTAAGGCCAAAAATACAGCTTCCATAGGAACCGACAATATCCCTGACTGTGTTCAACATGAATTACAAAGTGAACTGGCACCATATCTGTGTGCTCTGTTCACTCACAGCCTCACCTCAGGTTTTGTCCCTACCGAATGGTGCACTGCTACAGTCATCCCTCTCCATAAAGGAGGAGCGACTACAGACCCTGGAAATTATCACCCCATTAGCCTGACGAGTCTGATATGTAAGACTATGGAGCGCATCATCATGAACCTAATTAACAAGGATATAGGGAATCTCCAAACTCTAGATCCCACACAGTTTGGTTTTGTGAAAGGTAGATCATGCCTGCTCAACCTGGTTGACTTCTTTGAGTGAGTCACCAGAGCGGTGGATGAAGGTAAGGCAGTTCATACAGCCTACCTCGATCTGGCCAAGGCCTTTGATACCATTCCTCACTCAGGAATTATTGATAAACTCAGCAAACTAGGCATCAACCCCTATATTGTTAGGTGGGTTGCAAATTGGCTCACAGATAGAACCCACAGTGTGAAAGTAGCGGACTCCAAGTCAGACTGCCGACCAGTCACAATTGGAATCCCACAGGGATTGGTTCTGGGTCCTCTCCTGTTTGGCGTCTACTTCTCAGAAGTCCAGGCCAACATGGAGGGACTCTGGCTGACCAAATTCACAGACAACTGCAAGCTGGGAGCCATTATTAACTCCCCAAGTGATGCAGACATCCTACAGAAAGGCCTAACTGAGACCAATGACTGGTGTCGAAACCATGGGCTTAAGCTTAATGCCAAAAAGTGAGTGGTCATCCCCTTTGGGAAAAAAGTCATTTCCCACTAATTACCACATCAATGGGAGCCCACTGAACACTGAAGGCATTATTAGAGATCTGGGGACGCAGGTTGACAGCAACCTCTCCTTCGACCACCACATTGCCACTGTGGTCAGAAAGTCCTTCTATGTGGCACATCTCATTACCAAGGGTTTTATATCCAGGAAGAAAGAGGTCATCATCTCTCTCTACTCTTCCCTCATTAGACCAATCATAGAGTATAATGCCCCATTTGGCATGTACCTCACTAGACACCTCTAACGGCTGGAGAGGCCACAAAAATACCTCACGAAGAGGATCCTAGGCCTTAAACACATGTCCGACATGGACAGACTCAAAAAAACCCCAGCTATTCTGTCTCATATCATCTACTAAGAGGTGATCTCTGCTTGACTTACAAAGTCATGTCTGACCCAGCTCTGTTAGAAATGCTACATCTAAAGAAATCCCAATCCCCCCGCACCACATGCTCCAGAGACCTCAACCTAATTACCACAATCAACAGAACATGCTGGAGGGACAGGTTCATAACCCAGAGACTACCCATGCTCTGGAATAACTTCCCATACACATTAAGCAGAGCACCTCACTAGCCCTCTTCAAGCAAAATCTTGATGAGTGGATGGGAAATAGAAAGTTCACCCCGGGGAATCACTCCAGTGGCTCTACTTGATAGAGGCACTGGGAACTAACGACGGGTGGCACAATGCCAGGGCGCTTCTATGGGCTAGGCTTGTAAATTCCCCAGGGCCATTAGCCTAGTACACACCTATGAACCTATGAGTCTTATGCTGAAAATAAAACATTTTCCTGCATTTTGAGATTACCACTTTAAAGACAACTAGTATTTTATTTGATTTAGAAAGAAGACAAACTGCTGTGAGAACCATATGGTTCTTGTAACAGACATCTCTTCTTTGATCATTACATTTGTAAGAAGAAAAGTCCTTTATGACAAATGCAGTTGTTTTACTACAGTACCATAGTATGTTATTGTTGGAAGGTTTTTGTAGAACTTACTTATGTAGCTGTGGGATATTACTTATGGGCAGCTCGCATTATAAAACTGACTCAATAGGAAACAACAAAATTATGTTACTATATTCACTACTTCTAATATAGGTGGTGTTTAAAAAACATAGGGGACAAAAAAATTAGCAGCAACTTGAAATCAGCTTTATTTACGAGCTGGTTAGTTAGAATGTATATATGTTTATAAGATTAACAGATTCAGCAATTGTATCAGATTTATTAAAATTTTGTTTGCATAAACTTATTCCACTCAAATCAATGTGACATAAGAATTTCTCATAAACATCTCAGTAACCACACAACCTGTAACAATGGAACATGATTATTATCAGGCTTTATAGCTGCAAGTGAATTCACACACAGAGTATGGTCAGTACTTGGCTTTGAGTTTACCCTAGCAGACTTCATGATTTATTAATTACTGATACTCATCCCAACCATCTCGGCCACCCATAGTTAGTAGGACTCATATTTTGATAACATTTACAGTTACTCACGTACATGCAACTAACTTGTGCTCCATACCAGAACAACAAATAACCATACAGTTTGTCTTTGATTTTTACAAGCTAGTCTGTCTTTTGTTGTTACAGAGAATATAGAACACAAGATGAACATAGAGGGAAAGGATGACTTTAAAAAATGTTCATACTGATTATGTACATATTTGTGTGTGTGTGTGTGTGTGTGTGTGTGTGTGTGTGTGTGTGTGTGTGTGTGTGTGTGTGTGTGTGTGTGTGTGTGTGTATATAAGTGTATGTTTTTTCATACTCACACTGACCTACTAATGCAGTTCAGCCTGAAAAAAAAACTTTTTTACTACATACAGTTTCACTGACAGGATGTCCTTAGCTTTGTATAAAGACAGAAAGACAGAGACATTTAAAAAATGCAGCTTCTTCACAGAGGTCACCAGGTCTTCCACTAGGGAATTTACATGGAGACTGAAAATGATGAAATCATAGCTGCAAGTAGGACGGAGGTCAATGAACATGTAAACTACCATTTGTCACTTCTATGCTACTGACTCAGAGCTGGAGAAAATAATTTAGCAAACCATTTGGGGTCTGAGGGCTACGTTAGTTGTGCAGTTCTAAGAGACTACAAACATGCACATAAAGTAAAACCAGCTGTTCAGCTAGGCCTTTTGTAACATGAAAAATGACCCTACTCCTCAGCTATCTACTTGTAGCCCACACAGTACAACAAATAAAATGCGCAGTGGCTTTAATAGTTTTATATTTTTCTGTTTCATAGTCCACCATTCTCTCCACAGACTTAACACGCAGTTAAACATGTGTCTCAGATCCTGTTACTTCTGTGCCATCTTTAAAAAATTCCTTCAGGATAAAAAATCTTGCAGCATGTTTTTCATGCTGAGGTCATGTGATACTGCAAAAGGAATGAATGAGAAGATGAAAGAGACTGATAAAGAAATGAATAAGGTATTACAACCATTCTTTCTAATGACCATAACCCTCTTACTTTCTTTCTAACCAGCATGCATGCAACAAAAAAAGCGACATCAACGCAATGAAGGTTACGTAACTGTTCCTAGGGTAGGCCAGCCAGCAAGGGAACCAAGAGAAGTAATGTTTTGCTTTATCTGTAGGAGCCTTTATTATTGCACAGGTTTGCGAGTTGAATATGTAACTGCATCTGTTTTTATACCACCTATTAGAAGCCTTGGACAATTGCATAAATCAATTTAAAGGAAAAGGATCATTAACCTAGATGATCTGTATTCATGAAAAAAATGACATACTTTTTTCTTACTTCTTTCTTCATGGTAGAAACACCACAGATATATAAATGGAAATTTGATGTAATAACTCATTAGAGGGATTCTACACTGTAATACCTTACCACCCAGCAAAAATGTTAGAAGATAAGATTAATTATAACAGATTCCCACTTTGTACTGTCTTCTGGTCCACGTACAGAAATACTGCATTGCAAACAAAAGTGATATGACAATTTGGCATAGTTTATGACCATATTTCTGATATTCACTGTATCATTCATAGGATTACATTCCAAATCATATACAATGCCTTCATTTACTTGGCTATAATCCTTTGGGAGCCCAGTTTAGGCACCTTTACTTTACATCGGGCCAGTGCACTGTAAAATGCAGACAAAGGCCCTGTGTACATTTCACCATGAGATCTCCACTAGCAATTTAGATGCAATGCATTACTGTGCATCAGGACATCAGCTAGTAAAAAAAGAGACATGCAAATGAGGTACACAGCTGGAATATGAGGGTTTTATGCTTCAGAGACGGCTATACACAACACAAAGCCCTATGCTGAAACTGTGGCACAGCACCATTAGAGAAGTGCTAAATCAGATCAATGTGTATAATGTACCTATGGAAGTACAGCTAGCATACCTGTCTGTGGCAGCTGTCAGTAGCGAAACTTTGGCAACTGTACGCAACATCAACATAAGACAGTGTGCTCATCTGTACATTGCTGCACATGTGACATGTACTGGTGGGCTATACTGGACACAGTATAGCCCAATATGTGACCATAATGTGCCAGATCTCCATACTGCATAATTACAACCAGAGTATGAAGCCCAAATTAAATACAAATAGGCAGGTAGTACATATGAACTAGTAATGCATACAGTGCAGTTCAATATGCTTTGAAATTGTGTTGTACCTTCCTACATACTAGCCTTTTCTGGTGGTATGGACCACTTCATGCCACTTCCCTGTACACTACATAGCATTATGCTTCTGTACGCCCATATGTTAGTTGTGGTGGCATGTTCAGAGCTATTAGCATATGAGGCATTCATTACTCTACTTTGTGCCTTATACTCTTATTTTAAGCTGTCCATCTAGTGTACTATACAACTGTAAAGTACACAGTAATACTCTACTGCTTATCCTACAGCTGTCAATTCATAAATTCCTGTATGTCTTCTGTGATGTACAAGTACACAATGTGCATCCTGTAGCACAGTGTTACACCAGTCTTTAGCACCTTGAGCTGTTTTATTGTAAGACTTATTGTGCTGCATTGTTGTGTGCACTAAAGACTCTGCTCACTCCAAGTAACTTTTAAAGTGTTACAATACTGGGCACATATTACCCCAGTATCTGTAAAGTTTTACAATATAGGGTACATATCACCCCAGTACTTTGTACAGTGCTGCAATATAGGGTACATATAATTGCACTACTCTGCTATCTCACTTAGTTGATAAACCCCTAATTGCCCTGTTTGTTATTGTTTGCACAATGTACAGTATTGCTCTGCTCTGTGCTTTGCCTATACAGTTACCATCCAAGTTTGTTGAGCACTGCTGAGTTGTAAAGCATATAATGCCACATGACTCTTTGCCATGCACTGTGCAATGGGTGACTGCACCAATCACAGCTGCAGCATTCAAACTACTGGTGGAGCAAAGGCAGTACAGGACAACTTTTGTTTGTCATTCACACCATTGCCTGTTGTACACTCAGCATGAAATGATAGATGAGTGACTCAGAAAGAGAGTAGCCAAATCATGCATCTGTCAAGTTGGTTTGTGTTGCTGTCCCCACTATGCCAGGTACATAGTGCAGACATCAGACAGAATCCTTTTCAAAGAGAGACTAAATCAAAACTCGCTATTCATTTTGAAGGTAAAATAAATTTATAAAACCCCCTTTACCAAAGGGTCATGATAAATATTTAAACGTTCCCCCTGTGCATACCATTCTAACTTAAAGGCCTGGTATTACCGCCTTGGATTGAAGAAGTGGAAAGAAGTAGCAGAGCAATCAGTAGCATCGCATACACTGTCCTGTGCGCAGAATTTTTTTTAATTGCATTATCTTCTTTTAACATACTTTGATGAATAATCAAACAGCAAGAATTAGGTGTATGCACCTGATGTCACTATATTTTTGCCCCTTTACTTTCATCTACACTGTCCACATTGCAAATATGTTTTCTGACATAAAAGTATAAATGTGTATATTCTGTCCTTTCTGGATATAGTTAAGTCTGTTTATATATGTAATTCATGCATACTCACAACTCGTTTAACAAACTACTTAACCTGCAAGAAAGTACTTTTGTTTCAAAATCATAAGCAGATACAACTGAATGATTTTAAAGTGTTGCCAGATCAAATGAAAAAAGAAAAAAAGAAAAAAAAAAACATACAAAGAAGGATGGTAACAACATGGTGTGAGAATACCTGGACTAACAGCTGTTAAAAGAGTTAAGTTTGCAGTGTCAGGACAATTTTCTCAAAATGTCTGTGTGTAGAGGGTCTGTTAGTAACTAATTGGTAGAAGTTAATATGCTGTCAGAGTGATTTGGAGCTTTGCCACAGGAGCTTACACATGATCATCAAAGAGAAGTGTGGGTCAATGAATAAAGTGTGCTCAGCAGAGTAAGCGAGTAAGTGGAATGTGTGGCTGAATGCATACCTCCCAATTGTCCCAAATTACTCGTTTTTTTACAGAGTTTTGGAGTCCAATTAATGGGGTGCCACGATTCCCGAGTGAACCCCTTCATTTCCGATTTTTTTTCCCGCACTTTTTATTTTTCGTGTTTTGTGAGCTGACATCATCGCGTGCAAAATGACGTCAGCTACGTCAGGACTACCAGCCTGTTGAAATTGAGCTTGCACACATTTCCGGCTCTGGTTTGAATGCTTTGCGAGCGGGAATGGTGAGAACAGAAAGGATTTATTTAGAAGGCTCGCCTGGCTGTTTGTGGATGTATTATCGTTCCTGACTGGATTTATTTAGAACGCTCACTCTAAAATGGAGAAAGGAACCTAGCTGTGCAATGCAAGTATTTGGTTCGCTGCGGTTTGTGGATGTATTTTATATTTAGAAGGCTCGCTGCTGTTTGTGGATGTATTTTATATTTAGAAGGCTCACTCTGAAATGGAGAAGTAAGGAACCTAGCTGCGCAATAGTATTTAGAAGGCTCGCTGAAGTAAGGAACCTAGCTGTGCATTGCAAGTGAAACGAAAGTGTGTGTATGTGTGTGTGTGTGTGTGTGTGTGTGTGTGTGTGTGTGTGTGTGTGTGGAAGGGGAGGGCGTGTCATTGTGTGTGCGTGTGTGTGTGTGGAAGGGGGGGGTGTCATTGTGTTTGCCTGTGTGTGTGTGTGGGCATATTGTGTTTGCGTGTGTGTGTGTGCATATCATTGTGTTTGCGTGTGTGTGTGTGTGTGTGTGTGTGTGTGTGTGTGTGTGTGTGTGTGTGTGTGTGTGTGGGCATATCATTGTGTTTGTGTGTGTGTGTGTGTGTGTGTGTGTGTGTGTGTGTGTGTGTGTGTGTGTGTGTGGGCATAGCGTATTTGCGTGTGTGTGGGCATATCATTGTGTTTGCGTGTGTGTGGGCATATTTTCCTTGCCTTGTGATACTACTGATGAAAGTCTCAAATTATTTTTCTTATTTTTCATTGTGTATTTATCAGTAAGTTGACCTATTCTATCTTGGTTTTTTTTCTGCCAGTTGTTTAAGTTGTGTGAATTGTTGGCAGTTTTCTGGAAATGAACTTTGTTCTTAGGCAGACCAATAAGTATCCCTTAGTTTGCACAAGTGTTTACGTTCTGGGAATAGCCATTTCTCTGAATTATTTTAAAGGAGTGTTGTAACTCTGGGGAATTGTGCATCTTGTAGTCGGATTGGTGATCTAGTGAGTGATAATGTTATGGGTTGCTTATGTTACAGCTGTATTACTGCTCTGTGTCTTTCCTAATTCTGGAAAAAAACATTTATTTTCAAAAACTTGCATTTATGCATTTATTCACCTTCCTCTAAACTGTTACTTACTCCCTAAGATAAGTAACTCTTCCTTTCCTTCAGCAATTAATTACTCTCTGTAGGACAGATAAGGCTTCTACAATCTTCAAACCTGCTTACTCAGATTTGCACTTCTTTTCAGCAAACTGATTTTTTGAGGCACCTACAGACTTCAGGTTGTTTATGCATGGACTAAGGATGTTCTGGCTCTGTTCAACACCACCCATTCAAATCTACAGCATTCATATCTTTCTAGTTACCATCTTAAAATACCCTGGCTTAATCACTTTCATTCTCCTCCCCATCTAACTCCCATCCAGCTACTGAACAGATCGCATGTAGTGGTAGTATGGCTCTCTCTTCACTCCAAGTTAATACTACATTTTAAATGCATTTTCTGTAGCATGAGTTACTACTATTTTGTAAAATTGCAAGTGCAGACAGCCTGTATACTATAATTACTTCTAGCGTGGAGCTGGTATTACCTTGCTACACGTCTTCTTCAACATTACACATACACTTGCCTCATATTTTTGATCAGAGACAGTTTCTCATAAAATCTGTGGTTTTCAGAATTTTTGTGGCAAATCACTGCAGGACTATATTCATTAAATAATGACAGGCATTTGAATTTCAGACTTCATATTCTTCAGAAAATAAATGGTAACACAAAACCTTTTATTCTAGCAATTTATAAGTTTATAAGATCAGTATTTTAAATGCGTCCCTGTTTTGGGGCGGTATTCCGCCATTATTGGCTTTGTCAAGTTTTTTTGTGCTAAGAGTTGAGAGCTATGGTGAGAAGTGAGAACTGAATTTGTATCAACCCATTATTGGCTTTGTCCAGGTTTTTTGTGCAAAGAGGTTGACAGCTATGGTGAAAAGTGAGAACTGAATTCACTAAATGATAGCCATTTTAAGTTGGTATTCCTATCCTTCAGGAAACTGCTGATTTGGCATAGTGGTATGTTGCTCTGACTGTAGTGTACAGGGTCCTGTATTTGAGACTTGCCAGTGAAATGCATGGTGGTAACACATTTTAGTCTAGCAACTTTCCAAAATTATACAAGCAATGTTTAAAATGTGTCCCTGGTTTTTCGCTTTTTGTACCCCACCCCCAAAAAATGAAATTAAAAATAAATGCAAGAGGCTGTGCAAGATACCTATGGCTTACACCACTGTCATTCTATTTATAGTGTGGGTGTGGACACTGGAAGTAGATGTTTATGATGGAAATGTTCTGAATTGAGCAGTTTTGTCATTATTGGTTCATGCATTTTGTTTCATTGCCTACAGCCTACTGGAAAAATGTTCAAACAATAAATGTAAAATGTGCTCTGTCTAACAAGTGTGCTGTATTATACAAGGAATATAATTTAATAAAGTCAGGAAGGTGTATCAAAGAAAACATGTATGTTTCTTGTTTTGTGTACAAGGGGCCAATGATTTGAAAATAGGAGTCCAAAGGTAATCTTTATCCACCATTGGCCAAATGCATTTTCTTTGAATGTGGTGTGGGTTTCAATGCTGTTTCAGTGAATGAGAGTTTCAAGGGCAGAAAAGTTTTAATGCCAAGTCTATTTTCGTTGTGAGACAGTGTTGCTTTGTTTAGCAGTTGTCTATTCGTGTTTGTGCATTGGGCTGTAAAATGTAAAAATAAAATCCAAATAATCATTGTATTAGTAAAGCAGTATGCACACATTAGTGTTTATGGTAAATGGGGCGAAATACCCAGGTAATGGGACGAATTACTGCAGGGGGACTCTGGTGCCATATTTTGGTTGTCTGTTCTTCAGTTTGCATTTGAAAGTTGGTATCCCACAATTCCATTGCAGTGGGCGGGGTTACATAATTGTTTATGCAAATTCTATGTTAATCAGTGTACAGATTTGTACCTATTTTTCACGGGCCTTGTCCAGATTTTTGATGTTTCCAGGTTGAGGGGTATGGCTGAGTGAGAAGTACTACATTCTGTTTGAATAAATGATAACAGCATTACTGTACATAACAGCAGTGGTGATCATGGGAGAAATGGAGGGGTGTATGAATCAGCACAGCATGCGTGAGATATGGTGGTGATTGGGCCACACAGTACTGCAAAAGACATAGTAAAACTGATAGAAGTGTGATAGTGGCACTGGTAGGTGCATCTCACTACTGGTGTGTGCGAGTGCTTTAGTGTTAACAGTGGTGGTATATATGAGGGCAGAAACAGTACTGTAGGGGATTAGTGCAGCACTACATCAGAGTCAATCTTTACTGCCACTTAAATGCTAAAAATAATGAGTTTGGTGTTGCCTCTGTAGTACAGCAGGATAAAGCAATTCAGTGAGTGGCTGACACCAGCTTACCAATACTGGGAAAGGGAGGTAATCATTTCATGGAGACTGGAATGCAAGACAGGCGGTACTATGCTATGGGTATATGTGCCTTATACTGTAAGGCTGTGTAGATATGTGATAGCCCTCCAAGCATGGGTGCAGGAGAAGGACATATAAGGCATGCCAGCTACTGGATGAGGGGTTGAGATGTAAAAGCAGAAAGCACTTCCTTCCCAAGAAGGACAGTCACCCTTCAAGACTACTCTTTTGCTTTTTTCATTACTCCAAATGTTTTGGGTTTCTACTATGGTGACAAGAGTAGACCCTATTTCTGGGTCAGGGTATGACTAAAGTTCATGAAATGAGTTTTGCTTCAGTCTTTGATGTTTGCCAAGAGTGTTTTATTCAGCATCCACAATGTGCTCAGAATTACTTCCTTCTGCATTTCATATGGGGTTCCCCGTATTCGTAGCATATTTAAGTACGCTTGAAAACTACTTTCTGTTATCCCTGTTAATCCTACTACCATTAAAACAACTGTATGGGTCTCTACACTACACATTGCTCTAGTTTCTGCTTGAAAATCCAGTATTTTATGATTTTGCATCTCTCAGTACATTAGACACTATAATCACTGGATGTTAGATGCTTTTCTTCTTTTTTCTTTGGCTACTGTACCTGGTTTTCTTACATCTGTTTTCTTAACTGTTGGTATGTGATCACTGTCAGTAGTGCTTTGTGATTCATGTTTCCAGGGCTTCTCAGCTACTTGTATATTATAGTGTTTGCACAATCCCCATGTAACAGTCTTGCCAAACTGTTGTGTCTTTTGGTATACAGACCCTCAGCTGCAAGAGTATTGCAACCAGCAAAGAGTTGTGCAACTGTTTGTAGCTCTTTTTCCAAAACCTGTACTTGTCTGCTCCTGACACTTTTTCTATGGACTTTGTAAACCATGGTTTACTTAGCCCAGTATGTTGGGCCCCCATCATTAGCCTTTCATCTCTTGGTTTAAATTCAATTCCTGCATTAAATCTTGGGCAATATGTGGTTGCTTTAGGAGTTCTTTATACTCACCACCATCTTTGTAGACCTTCCAGTTTTCTTTCTTTTTCTGGTGTTTTTCTTTATATACTTTTTTTTACTTTTTGGCACTTTCACTTGCTGTATGATTTTCATTTCCACTCCTTTCCAAAATGCTTCTGCTAAACTAAGTAAGGATGTCATATCTGATATCTTTTCTTCATGCTTTAGAAATTTCACTATAATTTCATCTGATGAGGTCAACATATATGTAGGCTGTACAACAAGTGCAGACCTATACATGTTGGTAATTTCAAGGTGGCCCATACCTCCCTCCGACCAAAGGATATAGAACTGTGGGATGCTCTCTTTTTTATTTTTTTGTATGCCATCTGATAAGCATGAAACATTTTTCTTGTTCAACAGATTCAGTGCTATTTGGGGCCAGTTGGTCACACCAAAGCTGTAAACTGGTACATAAAAAGCAAACTGATCTATAGCTTGGACTTTATTTGTTGATGTCAAGGCAGTGTTGAATAAGAGTTTAATTCTTCTGAAATATTGCTTACTAAGTTTTGCTCTCATTAGTTCATGTTTTATTGCTGACCTCTCATCTATTCCAAAATATTTAGACAATCTCTCCTGTTCAAGTTCCTTTATATCACATTCCTGAAACAGGTTGATATTTCCTTGGTGCTGCAGATTTTCTGTTATAAATGATGCCTTTGCACGTTTATCAAGACCAAATGCCATTCTTATATAACCTGAGAAACTTTTAACCATTTGTAGCAATGCTTTCAGATTCTCATCTGATGATTTATACAATTTTAAATCATCCATAAAAGTAGATGAGATGTCTTTGAACGAGGTTGGTTTCTGGAAGTTAGGCTATACCCATAGCTTAGTCAGTTAAGTAAACAGTATAATAGTGGTGGATCCAGGAATTTGCAAAGGGGGGGGGGGCGCAGTCTCGTTAGTTGACTACCGGGGTGTAAGCGGTCAAGTGAGACACTAGGTTTGCTGGTTGTGAAAAGACCATCTTAAGAAGCTCTGACATGTGGAAAGACATCAATGTACAGTCAGTTGCATATGGTTTTGCATTGGATACGGCAGAAGAAACAGGTAATTCATGTGCAGCACACAGCACTTGAACAGACGGGGTAATCTCTAGGATTCATACCTGTCTCTCCAGCAGATCCAATTTATATCACAGGTAAGGGTTAAGTCTTTAGAACAGGTAATTCTGGTACTGTTTGTTTTGTGGATATGCAGGAGGTCCAGCACAATAGGGTCTGACAATGCCCTGCATATCAGAAATAGCTTTCACCTCAAAAGCATGTAAGAGACAGAATACAGGGATAGAACCTTAAGGCAGACTGCATAGGACATTTTGCTTATGCCCTATATTCTTTTAGTGATGAACCTCTGTGGACGTTCCAGTAGTTGGATATGCCTGGCATACCTCTCAACTGTATAATTTTTTTCCAGAATGTCCAGATTTTTACCTCATATTTTTTGTCTGTTTTTCATACAATTGTGGTTTTCTGGCAAATTAGTGGCAAATCACTGAAGACTGATGTTAGAAAATAATGACATTTGAGTTTCAGACTTCATACCCTTCAGAAAATTCACGCTAATACAAAACCTGTTGTTCTACTAACTATCTAAGTTTGTAAGAGCAATATTTAAAAATTGTCCCTACTTTTGGGCCTTTGTCCCACTTTTATAAATGCCTTTGTCCAGATTACTTGCTCTAAGAGGTTGAGAGGTATGACCTAGTTAGGTACATACCAAAGGGGTATTGTAGTTGACAGGTCTTATGAATGCCAAATACGGTGGAACAATGACTTCCTTGGACTTAGATGCCATACATTTGTTTATAAGTTGCTCATCATAGGATTTCCTCACTACTATAGACACATGATAGTCAAAGGCTAGATTACTATCCATGCATGTCCCCACGTCCCTGACTACTGGGTCAACTCTAAGGAGTATGTTGTCAATATGATAGTTACCAGGGGTGGATGACTTCCTGAAGGATACTATTATGCATTTCTTGGCATTTAGTTTTAGTCCGTGGCTCTGACTCCAGTCTGTGTCAGCCCCTCCTGGAGATTCAATGACAGCTCCTAATTTGCAATCATCTGCAAATTTTATCAGCCAGAGACCACTGACATTGGCCTTGACTTCAGAGAAATAAATGCCAAAAAGAAATGGTCCAAGGACTGATCCCTAAGGTACTCCACTTGTGACTGGCCTCTTTGTAGAGGTGGCTGCCCAATTCTAACTTCCTGGGTCCTGTCTGTGAGCCAGTTGGCTATCCACTGGGTGACATATGAGTTTGTACCCAACCTTTTGAGTTTGTCAGCAATGCCCGCGTGGGGTATTGTGTCAAATACCTTAGCCAGGTCAAGGTAGGCAGTGTGAATGATTTTGGCCTCATCCATTGCTTTGGTGACCTTCTCAAAGAAGTCCACCAGTTTGAGTAGGCATGATCTGCCCTTGACAAAACCAAACTGGGTTGGATCCAGTGTTTGGAGGTTTACTATATCACTACTGATCATTTCCATGATAATTCCTCTCATAGATTTACATACAAGACTAGTGAGACTTATGGGTCTGTAGTTTCCAGGGTCTGTAGATGGCCTACCTTTGTGCAGAGGGATGAATTTGCTGTTCTCCATTCATGCGGCAAAACGCCTGTTTGGAAGCTATAGTTAAATAGCAATTCTAGAGGTTCTGGCAGGTCAGTTTCATGCTATTTAGAAGGCATACTGATATACTGTCTGGACCCATTGATGCAGTGTTCTTGGCCTCATGGATCTGTTCCCTAGTGATAGCAGGGGGGAGTTATATTAGATGGTATTTCTGAGGGAAGGTTAAGGGGGAGAGAGGGGTAAAGTTGGAGCTGAATTAAATCAGCCAGTACGTTTGCTATATCTTCTGGCTTAGCAACCTAATGAAATAGTTTACACCGTTAGCAACAACAGTTCAGTCTCTGGACAGATGCATCATTGATATTTACCACCCACATAAATCAACAAATGAAAGCAGGTTATGCCATAAAACATATTTTTAGCCAAGAAAGCAAAATAAACTTATTGCCCAATGTGTCAAACCTTTCCCTGGCTTATTCGCTCTGCTACACATTCTAATAGATGCCCTCAAACAATTAAAAACTGAATCTCTTACTCTGTATGTTAAATGTACTCCCAAATGCCTAACAACCATAAAATGAATACCAACCACTGATTAAGCTCCTATCAGTCCTGATATGCAAACTTCTGTTCCATGACTATTGCTCAGCTAGCTCCTATGCACTATTAAAAAGGTCAGAATCTCACCTAAAGCCACAGCATGTTCACCTCAGACATACCATTCATCACATGAGCTCTATACCACCATCGAAGCATTCTACATTTCTTACTTCGATTGGTAAATGTACTCCCAAATGCTTAAGTACCATAAATGATTAGCAGTCACTGATTAAGCTCCTATCAACTCACATACACAACCACCTTACCTCTGCATTATCAAAAAACACATTCAAGCGCTCAGAGGCACAACACATTCACCTCATATGTGGCATCAATCACAGAAGCTCCTTACCAATACAGAAGCATTCTGTATAACTGGAACTACTACACAGAATAAAATCCATGCCAGTGAGGATATCAACCACCTCATTTTCCAAAGCAATAAAACTTTTACCTTATTTCCCCATCCTGCATCTATTCTTGCAACTCTGTCTTTGTTACCATCCCCAAGATATCTACAAATCACAATCAGCTACTCGGCTTCAATTTTCTCCTTTTGTGTAATGAAAGTGTCAGTTTCTTTCCAGTTCCAACCCAACATAAACCTCTCAAATGTACTTCATTTAAACTGCATGTTCCACATTAAAAGGGTCTGTCACACATTTAATAATGACATTTTTTAACAAATATCTGTTGTAAATACAGAATCATGTCAATTCATCAATATACTTTTAATTACAACATTATTAACCATGACATGAGCTTTCTAGATGCAGCTGTTAGTACAACTTTCACATTAAGGAAAGCTACATGTATGTAGACAAACAACATTCTTGAGTTACCTAGAAACTTTAAAAAAAAACATGACCTATTAAAAAAGCCTGTTCGATCACTTGTTACTGGCTGCTGTGCATACCGCTCTTAAAATGTAAATAAGTTAATTTTTTTTATTATTTTTCACGTGTTGTCTATTTTCCTTGCATCTATTTCAATTATATATTTTTTCTTTTATATTTCAATTATATTTTTAATCATTATTTCAGTTTGCTAAGGACACTAGGGTTGTTGCTGAAGTGACAACCCGATGCCTTGTGCACAAGTGGGGAAAAAACAAGAGGGCTGTGAATGGATGGATCAGGGCTGTTGGTTGAAAAGCCGGCCAGTATGAGTGTATCATAACCTATTTAGGATCAAATAAAACTGAATTTAATTGACATTGTGACCAGTTTTTGACTGCAGTTACAAAGTCTATCAATAGGCAGTTCAGCCCAAACAAAACCGTCAAACTATGTACTTTCTTATTCAGTTACAAATTTAAGATTCTCAGTTCAGAAGACAAGAACCATCAGGTCTGCAAATCCCCCACTGAGAGAAAAATAGGGAGACACATTTACATTCATAAACATATAAAGTGCTGTCATTTTTGGGCTTCAGTTCAAATATCTGACACAATATTCTACAATAGCGCCTTAATAACTTAATCAAAAGCAGTGTCATAGCTAGAGTCTGTGCTGCCCAGGACTGTCTTTGAGTTTGCAACCCCCTCACAAAAATCATGGTCAAATGAGCCCCCTGATACACAGACACCCCCCCCCCCAGTCATTCCAGTGTCCCATTACTTGGCTATTTCTCCCCATTTACCATAAACACTGTAATTTGCATACTGCTCTCCGCTTTACTTCTACACTTACTATTACTAGCACAAACACTGATAATAGAAATATGCTAAACAAAGGAAAACAGTCTCACAATGAAAATAGACTTAGCATTAAAACTTCTCTGCCCTTTAAACTCACATTCATTGAAACAGCATTGAAATCCACATTCAAAGAAAATGCATCTGGCCAGTGACGGATAAAGTTTAACTTTGGGCTGTTTTCAAATTATAGGCCCCTTGCACACATATTTAAGAGCATGCAAACATACACGTGTTCTTTGATTCATCTTCTTGATTTTATTAAATTTTATTCCTTATATAATACAGCACATTTGTTAAAGCGTGTTTTAAATTTATTATTTTGAACATTTAATACATAAAACAACAATGACAAAACTGCCCAATTCAGAACATTTCCATCAAAGTCTACTGAAACTTCTGTCATTACAACCCACCAATATCAGTAAATATGCACAATCTCTTCAAAAGTAAAAGTCATCTAAATCAATATTAAAGAGATCTGTAACTAATGAAGTTGCTGCTAGCAAACAACTTTATATTCCATTGTTTCATCTACAAATAAAGTGCCTGTTGCCCTTGAAGAATACATTTCCTGTGTTACATTAAAAAAAATGAAAAGCTAGTAATATTGCAATAGGGAATGGATGGCAAACTGATTACCTAGTAATGATGAAACCTATCTCCTCCAAAGGAGGATATACACAGGACTGCTACATCCACTTCCTTTGAAGTATAACATAGTACCATATCAGCAATCCATCTACATACTGTGGGATTAGAACCCACAGCCTTCTGCATCATAAGCAAGTATACTATCTGCTGTGTTACTAGCAATACAAACTGGGCAGAAGCAGAAATTCTCTTTCCCAAAAGCTTTCAGCTCCTTGTAAAATTCACTTGACACTCAACTAAATCTCTCAACTTTGCAGCACAAGAAATCTGGTAAAAGCCAAAATTTATTGGGGGGAGGGTCAAAAGCCCAAAACCAGGGAAAAATTTTAAATATTGCTTGCATAATCTTAGAAAGTTACTAGAATAAAACATGTTTTGTGTTACCATGTGTTTCCTGAAGTTACGAAGACTGAAACTTAAATGGCTATCATTATTTAGTGAATTCAATTCTCACTGATTTGCCAGAAAACCACAACTTTTAAGAGGAACAGACCAAATGTATGAGCCAGACATTCAACTCGGCAACACACAGAGTTATAAGAACCAGCAACACACAGAGCAATAAGAACCAGCAGCCCAACGAGCAACCCAGCAACACACAGAGCAGTAAGAACCAGCAACCCAGCAACACACAGAGCAATAAGAACCAGCAGCAAAACAAATTAAACACTGGCAGCAATAAGACTCGGCAATACATTCACTAGTGCACTCACAGGCAGCAATAAGAACCAGCAAAGAATGTGAGCAGCAGTAAGAAAATGAAAAGTCTCCTTACTTAGGACAGGCAGCAAAATGATCAAAACAAATGCTGTACTGTATGCGGCATGTACAATCTGGTAGTCCCCTGCCATAAACAAACTCTACAACAGAAGGAGGAAACTGATGCGGAATAAGGTGAAGTCCCAAGACTGGAAAAACTCCCTTATCAGCCTCAACAAAAAGTTGAGATGCCTCATCAAATCCTGTGAAGCTAGCTATGAAAACAGAATTGCAGCAGATAGTAAAGACAACCACAAGGCCTTCTATAGTTATGTAAAGAATCTCTACACCAATACCCAGATTTGCTCGGAGCTACTGCACAATGGTACCTAATATACCGAGCCAACAGATATTGCCAGGTTAAAACAGCATTGGCCAAGGCCAAGAATACAGCTTCTATGGGACCTGACAGTATCCCTGGCTGTGTTCTACATGAACTACAGAGTGAACTATCACCTTACCTGTGTACCCTGTTCAATCAGAGCCTCACCTCAGGCTTTGTCCCTACTGAATGGCGCACTGCTACAGCCATCCCTCTCCACAAAGGAGGAGCAACTACAGACCCTGGGAACTATTGCCCCATTAGCCTGACAAGTCTGATATGCAAAGCTATGGAATGCATCATCATGGACTTATTAAACAAGAATATTGGAAATCTCTAAACTCTGGATCCCACACAGTTTGGTTTTGTGAAGGGTAGATCATGCCTGCTCAACTTGGTCGACTTCTTGAGTCAGTCACCAGAGCTGTGGATGAAGGCAAGGTGGTTCATACAGCCTACTTTAATCTGGCCAAGACCTTTGATACTATTCCCCACTCAGGAATCATAGAAAAACTCACTAAGTTAGGCATTAGCCCCTATATCACTAGGTGGGTTGCAAAATGGCTCACAGATAGAACCCACAGTGTGAAAGTAGCTGACTCCAAGTCAGACTGCCGACTTGTCACGAGTGGAGTCTGACACGGATCGGTCCTGGGTCCTCTCCTGTTTGGTATCTACTTCCCAGATGTCCAGGCCAACACAAAGGGACTCTGGCTGAGAAAGTTTGCAGACAATTGCAAGTTGGGAGCCATTATTAACTTGCAAAATGATGTTGACATCCTACAGAAAGGCCTCACTGAGACCAACAACTGGTGTCAGAACCGTGGCCTTAAGCTCAATGCCAAAAATGTGTCATCATCCCCTCCGGAAAAATCCCAGTTCCCATGAATTACTACATTGATGGTAGTCCACTGAACACAGAATGTGTTATAAGAGATCTGGGAACACAGGCAGCAACCTCTCTTTTGACCACCACATTGCCACTGTGGTCAGAAAGTCCTTCTATGTGGCACATCTCATTTCTAAGGGTTTTGCATTCAGGAAGAAAGAGGTCATTGCCCCCTCTACTCTTCCCTCATTGGGCCAGTGATCAAGTACAATGCCCCATTTGGCATATACCTCACTAGACGCCTGCAACAACTGGAGAGGCTGCAAAATTATCTCACGAGGATCCTAGGCCTAAAACACTTGTCCTGTATGGACAAACTCAAAAAACTCCAACTATTCTCTGTCTCATATTGCCTACTTAGAGGTGATCTCTGCTTGACTTACAAAGCCATGTCTGATCCAGCTCTGTCAGAAATGCTACATCTAAATAAATCCCAATCCCTCCACACCACATGCTCCAGAGACCTCAACCTCATTACCACAATCAACAGAAGGACAGGTTCATAACCCAGAGACTGCCCATGCTATGGAATAGACTTACCATACATGTGAAACAGAGCACCTCACTGGTCCTCTTCAACAGAAATCTTGATGTGTGGATGGCAAATAGAAAATTCACCCCAGGGATCACTCCAGTGGGTCTACTTGACAGAGGCACTGGGAACTAAGGTCGAGTGGCATGATGCCAGGGTAATCCTATGGGCTAGGCTTGTAAAGGCTCCAGGGCCTTTAGCCTAGTACACACTTGTGAACCTATGAACCTATATATAAAACACTTTTTCTCAGCACTTTTTTAGTTTCTCAGTTTTCCAAACAGCAGATTGTAAGTCCATGGTTGCAGACCTCAACCAGGCCTTAATTCCAGCTCTACACAAAAATGAATTCCCCAGATAAAACTCCTTACCTTTCTATGACTGGGCTGGGATCTCCACACCTGTAGGTTCTTCCTCTTTGCTGTCCTCAAATGAGGAACTGACTTCTTGATCTTAATATAAAAGGGTACCTTCTATTAATCTGTAGAAAGTATCAGTTGCCATTTCATTATTTGCTAGCCAAGGAAACAAGAATGCCCAACATGGTAAACATTACAGGTAAATAACAGACCACCCAGGAGTGTTATGAGGCTTGACTGCAGAAGCAAAGCGCCTCATCACCCATGAATGGTCCATTATTTCCCTGCAAGACCCATCCAGGTGGCCATTGTTGTGCTATACAAATGGGGTAGCTGTAGATATGTTTTTGTATCTTTTAATTATTAAAATAAATATTATTGTGCAAAATAGTTTTTGCACCACATTCCTTGTTTTACAGGGTGCATCTCAATACACACAGAATTATAAAATGTTAGCTGTCTGTGTAGTGCTACTCCCTCAACATACCTCTCAACCTGGAAACATCAAAAATCTGGACAAAGGCCCATGAAAAATAGTACAAATATGTACGCTGATTAACATAAAATTTGCATGTATAATTATGCAACCCCACCCACTCCAATGGAATTGTGGGATGCCAACTTTTAAACGCAAACTGAAGAACAGACAACAAAAATATGGCCCCAGCCCAGACTCTGTAGTAAATAGTAACCATTTTTTTAATGTGTAGCAATGATGTTCACTGGGAAGGGAGAAGATGATGAACCTTATGATTTTGTTTTTGGTGACTTGCAGTATGTAGGTTTTGTGGTAAAAGTAGGGCATTTAATGGTAGGCAATTTTCTAATCTTAGCAAAAGAATATTATAGTTTGCTAGGACCTCCAAAGTCATTCTCCATGGCCTACTGATCAGTGGCATAGCTTGACTTTGTGCCGCCCGGGGCTGTCTTTGAGTTTATCGCCCTTCCCCTCTCAAAAAATCATGGTCGAATGGGGCCCTCCAGCCCTCCTCCTCTGCAGCCATTTCAATGTCCCATTACTTAGCTATTTCTCCCCATTTACCATAAACAATGAAATACTGTGGTGGTGGTGCTGCGGTAGCATTGTCGCCTCACAGTAAGACGTTGTCCTGTTCGATTCTCAGCTAGAGCGTCTTCTGTGTGGAGACATGCGTGAATGGGCGTACCTTTGTTGAAGGTTGTCCATCAGGGCCGGCAACTCGGCACATAAAAATCTACTGCCAATCATTAGCGGACCAGAGTTCCGCTGTGGCGACCCCTAATCGGGAAAAGCCGAAAGACACAACAACAACCATAAACAATGTAATGTGCATACCGCTTTACTTCTATGATGATTATTTGTATTTTATTTAACATTTTTTACATTTTATAGCACAAACACTAACAGAAATCTGCTAAACAAAGCAATCCAGTCTCACATTGAAAATAGACTTAGCATTAACACTTCTCTGCCCTTGAAACTCACATTTATTAAAGCAGCATTGAAACCTACATCCAAAGAAAATGCATCTGGCCAGTGGTGGATAAAGATTACCTTTGTGATGTTTTCAAATCATAGGACCCTTGCAGATGAAACATACATGTGTTCTTTGACACACATTCCTGGCTGTATTAAATTACATTCTTTGTATAAAACAGCACACTTGTTAGAGATTGTTTAAAATGTATTGTTTTGGACATTTTTCCAGTAAACAATGAAACAAAATGCATGAACTATTAATGACAAAACTGCCCAATTCAGAACATTTCCATCATAAAAGTCCACTCAAACTTCTACAATCCACCAGTAACAGTAAATATGCATAATCTCTGCAGAAGTAAAAGTCATCTAAATAATTCCACATTAAAAAGATCTGTAACTAATGAAGAGGTTGCTGCTAGCAAGCAACATACTATTTCATTGTTTCATCTACAAATAAAGTGTCTGTTGCCCTTGAGGAATAAATTGCCTATGTTACATTAAAAACATGATAAGCTAGTAAAATTGCAATAGGGAACGGATGGAAAACTGACAGGTTCATATTTACTAGGTATCGCTGCCAAAGAGGACATTCTCAGGGCTGCAGCATTAAAAGTACAACCTAGTACAGTATCAACAATCCATCTACATACTGCAGGAGTATTACCCACAGCCTCCTGCATCAAAAGCAAGTATTCTACCTTTAGTGCTACTAATAATGACACAAACAAACTTGGCATAAGCAGCACTAAACTTCTCTCACCCTGAAGAACCATGCAGCACAAGAAATCTGGAAAAAGCCAAAATTAAATTTTTTGGGTGGGGGGCAAAATCCCTAAATGAGGGACACATTTTAAACATTGCTGGTATAATCTTAGAAAAGTTGCTAGAATAAAATGTTTTGTGTTACATGCGTTTCCTGAAAGATAGGGAGAAACTTAAATGGCTATCATTACTTAGTGATTTGCTAGAAAACCACAAATTTTAAGTGGAACAGACCAAAAGTATGAGGCAAATATTCCAGACATTCTTTAAAACGTTGGACAGTTGAGAACTATGGCTAACTCCTTGATTTACAAGTGGTGGTGATATGGGTAGAGCATTTAGGCTCTTGCTCCTTGTACCTAAGGTACAGGGTTTGAGTCTGAGTACCTCTAACCAGCAGTTATACCTAACTGGGGCATTTACACACACACACACACACACACACACACACACACACACACACTTAAAGTAAATGCAGCAGCCATTAAATGACCCGGATGAGACCAGTTATCTGTTACCTAAACACAGTTCACCTAACCACAGAGTTCAGCCCTTAAATAAAGTAAATGCAGCAGCTTGTAAACAGCAGAGTTCAGCCCTTAAATAAAGTAAATTCAGCAGCTTGTAAACAGCACAGTTCAGCCCTTAAATAAAGTAAATGCAGCAGCTCAGCTCAGCCCTTAAATAAAGAAAATGCAGCAGCTTGTAAACAGCAGAGTTCAGCCCTTAAATAAAGTAAATTCAGCGGCTTAGTTCAGCCCTTAAATAAAGAAAATGCAGCAGCTTGTAAACAGCAGAGTTCAGCCCTTAAATAAAGTAAATTCAGCAGCTTGTAAACAGCACAGTTCAGCTCTTAAAGTAAATGCAGTGGCTTAGTTCAGCCCTTAAATAAAGAAAATGCAGCAGCTTGTAAACAGCACAGTTCAGCCCTTAAATAAAGTAAATTCAGCAGCTCATTTCAGCCCTTAAATAAAGTAAATGCAGCAGCTCAGTTCAGCCCTTAAATAAAGTAAATGCAGCAGCTCAGTTCAGCCCTTAAATAAAGTAAATGCAGCAGCTCAGCTCAGCCCTTAAATAAAGTAAATGCAGCAGCTCAGTTCAGCCCTTAAATAAAGTAAATGCAGCAGCTCAGTTCAGCCCTTAAATAAAGTAAATGCAGCAGCTCAGCTCAGCCCTTAAATAAAGAAAATGCAGCAGCTTGTAAACAGCAGAGTTCAGCCCTTAAATAAAGTAAATTCAGCAGCTTGTAAACAGCACAGTTCAGCTCTTAAAGTAAATGCAGTGGCTTAGTTCAGCCCTTAAATAAAGAAAATGCAGCAGCTTGTAAACAGCACAGTTCAGCCCTTAAATAAAGTAAATTCAGCAGCTCATTTCAGCCCTTAAATAAAGTAAATGCAGCAGCTCAGCTCAGCCCTTAAATAAAGTAAATGCAGCAGCTCAGCTCAGCCCTTAAATAAAGTAAATGCAGCAGCTCAGCTCAGCCCTTAAATAAAGAAAATGCAGCAGATTGTAAACAGCACAGTTCAGCCCTTAAATAAAGTAAATGCAGCAGCTCAATGTAAATAAGTAAAATGCAGCAGCTGTTATACAGTTCAGCTGTTAAGCTGTTCAACTACCTGGATATGGCCCGTTATCACTTAAACACAGTTCACATAACTTAAATAAGTATTAAGTACATGCACACACAGTTTCTCCTGCATGTAAAACAAATGTTTCTTTAAATAAGTGCCTGCAGCCATTAACAAAATGTTTCTGCCTGCAGGCTGCAGCTGTTAAATAAGTAAATAACATAAACAAAAGAAGTTTTTTTACCTAAAGGAGGAGCTGAGCCGGAGAAGAAATATGTGCTATCAGACTGGTCTGCAGAAGCTGTAGTCATCGTGCATGCCCTGCACATGATGACATAAGGGGTATAAAAAAAATAAAAAAAAAACAGGAAATTCAGAAATTAAAGGGACCACACGGGAATTTGTGGCACCCCAATATTTTGTCCTCAAAACCGGTATTTACCAAGCAGTTCGATACGGTTGAGAGGTATTTCCCCCAGTGTTATTTTTCACATATGTTTACATACACATACAGACAGAATTATTTATTTTTATTTATTTTACATTTGTTTACTGGGAAAGTCCGACTGGATACATGTCCATTTTCAGCAGAGACCAGGGGAGAAAAGCTCCAGATTAAATACATAATCAGTCAGTTAAGAACGATGATATATAAATACATTAATCAGGCAAAACAGTATTAGTAAAAATAGACAGTACATAGTTACAGTTTCAGTATATGATATAACAGCTCTGAGGTGGGTCTCATCTTTAACACATACAGTACTTTTGTAAACATAAAGAGACACTCAAACACATGCACACACATACACACACTCCGGGAAGACACACACACACACATACTGTATATTCACATACATTCACAACATACTATATATTCACATACATTCATAACAGAGTCACATACACACACGTTTATATATATATATATATATATATATATATATATATATATATATATATATAAAACTACAACATAGGTGGTAATCCCCTGAAATCTGAAGAAGAAATAAGGGATCTAGGGACCCAAGTAGATAGTCAGCTTTCCTTTGATAACCATGTTGCCAAAGTGGTTAGAAAATCCTTCTATGTGACCCATCTGATCACAAAAGGGTTCGCATCAAGATCTAAGGATGTAATGGTGCCCCTCTACTCTTCCCTCATCAGACCCATTATTGAGTACAATGCACCAATTGGAATGTACCTGGCTAGACATCTCCAGCAGCTGGAGAGACCACAAAGGTACCTAACCAAGAGGATTACTGGCCTCAAACAGTTGCCCTATGCAGCACTATTGAAAAAGCTAAGACTGTTCTCTGTTGCATACCGCTTTCTCAGAGGCAACCTTTGTCTAACGTACACAGCCATGTCCAACCCAGAATTGTTGAACATGCTCCATCTTAGCAAAACCAAATCTACTCGAGCTACACGCTCTAGGGATATAAACCTCAACACAACAATGAATAGAACATGCAGGAGGGATAGATTCCCTTCGCAGAGACTTCCCTTACTATGGAACAGGGTCCCGATCTACATAAGACAGAGCCCCTCACTATCACTCTTCAAGAGGAACCTTGATGAGTGGATGGGTAACAGAAAGTTCATACCGGGAATCACACCAACAGCACTACTAGATAGGGGCCAAGGGTACTAGCTGCTAGTACAAGGGTCTAGGGAACTACTAAAGGGGCGGTGAATACTGCACAACGTGGCTGGGCTAATATATGCCTTCGGGCAGATAGCCCAGTACCAACCTATGAACCTATATATATATATATATATATATATATATATATATATATATATATATACACACACACACACACACACACACACACACACACACACACACACATACACACATTATAGTTCATGTCACTTTGAACTTCTATCACACAAAAATAACTTCTATCACACAAAAATAAGATTTGTATCTATGTCAAGCACTTTGAAGGGTACACAACTTGTAAGTATTGTGTTTTAAAATTTGAGGAGCTGCATTAACATTCTAAACAGTGCATGCAGCCTTTTCAGTGCAAATTACATGTAGAATTAATTACAACTGGAAATGTTTTTATTCTTCTCTTTACATTTCAAAAAATTTATGAAGGAAAAATGTCAAGTTATTTCTGTACACTCATAATCATTCAAATAAATACATTTCTTAAAAGCCCTATGAGATCCCAAAGGCAGTAGTCTAGCATGATAAGAATGGTCTCATATAAAACAACAGGTACTGAACAAAGTGTTTCCAGCTGTGCTGGGAGTACAGTTACATTCTGTAAACTCATCTGAAAGTGGTTTCAAGAAATAATATCTCCCACTGTTCAAAGGTATCATAGGATTCTCACTGTTTTTAAATATAACTCAGGAGTGATCAGTGGTGTTTGTTTTGCCTCCCACATTTTATTAATACAGATTTCTCTGTCTGGTATGTGCATGTCCCAGCCCATCTCTTCATGTTACCATGTTTCTTCACTTTTGAATTTTATTCCAGGTCCATATTCCTAACCTATTCATCAGACAAAAGGCTGGACTCAGTCAATGAGAAATTTTATTTCTGAAATCATGCCTAAAAATTTAAAGGTCTGAAAAGGCTCTATAGTAAGACATACAGAAAATATACACTCTCATGAAAGGATTTATGTTTTTTTACTGGCTTTTCTGATGAGTTTTTCTATACTGTCCATAAATGTTCAATGTCCAAAATAGTTTTTCAACTAACTCAAAGCCTCCAAAGAAGCATTACAGTGCTGTTACACTGCGCAAATGCACCTTCCCCATACAATTCAGCTAATTTACCCTTAAAGTTAAATTATGCTATCATTTCAGTGGCCTAGGGCCAAAGTGACATCACAATGTTTTGTGTTATTTGCTGAGTTTCACAGAACTGTCCAAACTCTGAAACACTGAAAGAATGGACATCACAGTCTAATAATCTGTGGTATTCCAAACATTTCATTTATTGCAGTTTTAATGATGCAGCAGGTAGTGCACTTATCTTTGGTGCTGGAAACTCAGTAGGCTGTGGGTTCTACACCCACCCCAGGTGCATGGATTAATTTTCAGTACTGACACTACAGTGCAGCAGAATAAGGGGGTGCTGTACTCCTGCATGTGTTTCCTTCAGATGAGATGTTAAACCAATCCCCCATCTGCCAGAGTTGGTGGTAGCCCAAGTATATGTAAAAGATCTACAACACCAGTCAAGAAGAGTAGAAAAAGTTCCCTGATGCCTGGCCAAATTTCCCCTAGTAATATAAATGCCACTTCAGATCTCCCCAAAAAAGAGGCCAAGAGCCTAGTTTGACTAACCGAATCAACAAAGGATAAATAAATAAATACAATTGAAAAAAAACGTATCTACATTATGTATTTCTGCATGATGTGATATGGATGTAATAGCTAGAACTTCTGACTACTCAAAAGTCAATAAAAATGACTCTGTACTGAAAACAGAACCATAAAACTCTACATTGTCATTCATCTATGCTTGTTTAAATTGCTTAGACATTTGAAATAAAGTTTTGTTTTTTTCTATGTCGGTATATTTAAGTAGAAGGAGGTGTGGGGGTGCAGGGAGGTGCAGCCCCCCTGCAAAAACATGAAATTGTAAGTTGCAATGTTCTGGATTTTTTTAGTTTCCATATTTCAAAAGCTTGATCCTCTGGGCTTTGGTAAACAGAGGTTTGATGTTTTGAGATTTCAAAATTTGGTAGTGGACCTATATATATATATATATATATATATATATATAGAGAGAGAGAGAGAGATGTGTGTGTGTGTGTGTGTGTGTGTGTGTGTGTATATATATATATATATATGTGTGTGTGTGTGTGTGTGTGTGCGTGTGTGTGTGTGTGTGTGTGTGTGTGTGTGTGTGTGTGTGTATGTATAAGAAATGTACTCAAAATAACATCTTTTTTAAATGTTTATTTAGAAGTGAAAAATTGATAAAACAAAAGCTGCAACAATTTTTATACTGAACTGTTCCTGACATATAATTTACTTCCATTTTTGCTGAACTTTAATAGCTTATGCTGTGGTGTTAACACTAACCATACATACTAATGGAAAGAAGTTACATTAGAACAGTTTAAAATAATGAGAACCTTACAGAGGAAATTAGCAGCTGCTGTGTGCTGTGAGTTGTCATTAGCACATGCTGTAATCAAATTCTGATGTCAGGATGCAAAGCTTAGATTGGAACAGCAGTTCATAATGGCTAAAACACATTCAAATTAAACAAACAATAATTCTTTTATATACAGGCAGGATTACTTGTCATACTAGAATTAATAAGAAGAGTAAACATCCTATAATTAATATCCAGATGCACAAGGAATGAGCTATCTTCTTTGTAAGATTAATAAAAGAGCAGTATCAGTAAGTTAAGAAATATATACACATACTATAATCTCTAACAGGAAGCTGATGATTAAATAGCTATTTGATGAGAAATTTTAGACATGCAAGTTATATAGAATAACATAGACTATTAGTGGGAAAATAAGACAGAAAAATATATTTAAATAAAAAACTTCTTATAAGAAACATATGTATTACATTTACCTGCATATGGCAGAAATGTGAAAGTACAAGATCTTACATAATTTACATAGAAAATCATATAAAAATATTTGAACATATCCAGAAAGTTGACATTTGAAGCTTGGGCATGTGAACTTTGAAGTATTTTTGCACATTGTTTGTTATTAGATTCACTAAGACTACCTGAAATAACTCATTTCATAAGTCAGAGCAGAAATTTGAGTGTTATATTGTTGAATCAGTACATCCATGTTGATAAAATGTAAAGTAGATTTTTCAATATGTTTGAATGAGGAAGAGACAATGGGATTTGAATTAAGCACTTTACTTTACTATTAAGTTACTTCAGAATACAATATAGACTGCATTTTTTGATGCCATAAAATAGCAAGACATTCTCTTTGACCTCAGTAATGTACATATTTTTATGAATTATTTTAATAAGTAGAAGGATTTTTAAATATTTTGACATTTATCATATTAAGAGAGTTACAGAATTTTAAATTCATGCCTCGGGATTTAATAACACCTACACTAAGTGTACACCATACTAAGTGAACAGACAACACAGACATAACTCACACCTTCTTCCTCCTAAGTTTAGTTTTCCTACTGATATTCTTGTGGCTTTAAATATCGACAGGGATTCATAAAGGTTACCACAAAGTGCAGACTACATGTACACTTAGTGTAATCTTTCCAATTAACTATAAAGTACAAAAAATGTGATAAAAATGTTCTTAAATACATGTCGTATACACTTAGTGTAGGCTTTGTTGAATTTGACCCATAGACACTTGTACTTTCAAAATTAATTCAGAGCTTTTGTTAGATCAATAATATATGTATATATCTTTTAGCATGATAAATCTATATGTGCATTGATTTTCCTTTTGTATAATAGTTTAATATGATATCTGTCACCTGTTAGTTTACAGATATCTTTATTTCTTCAGTTTCCATTCTGTTCTACTTATTTAGTTAGATATTTAGTTATAATAATGTTGAATGAGTGAATAATTTAGGAATATTGACTGGATAATTTATGCTACTATTACATAAATAGGTATATAATACACTATGTGTAGGATTATTTAATATTTGTGATTAATAGAAGATCATTAACTATTTATGTAGTAATGGGTGAATTGTTTTAAATTGCAAAATATAACTAAATTAATGGCCCCTTATTTTTAACTTATGTATAATGTTATATTAATTATTTGTAAGTCATGGTAGTTTTTGCTTGTTTTTTGATGAATTTTTAGGTTCTGGTAGGTACAGAGATAGTATAGTAGTTTGTCTATTCGATAAGCAAACTAGGAACTTTGGTATCCATGGTAGGTTGTGTGTCATTAGTAATATGTACAGTTACAGTTGTAGACTTGTTTTTATTTATGAGTTCAATTTGTAGAAAGGAATACTTCAAGAAATGTGGAATATTACCATAGTGTTGGAGGAATGCATTAGACTCAAGTGTGTCATATTATCTTTCAACATAAATATTTTTAAATACACAGTATGGGTAGTTTTGATCTATTATATATTAATGTAAATGGATTGAATAATGGCAATAAAATGAAATCATTAATAAGATATCTAAAATTAAATAGATGGGCCATTATATTCTTGCAAGGGACTCGTTTGATAGATAAAGATATACAATATTTAAATAATGTTGATTACACAATGTTATCATCTACTTCTTTTAACAAAATGAGTAGGGGAACTGCTATGCTTTGGAGAAAATCTACTATCATGCCTAAGGTCATGGAATTCATTAATGAACTCAAAGAAAATGCATATCTTTGTAATAACTAAATATAATAGCAAACTCTGTACCCTAGCTAATTTTTACTGGAAGCCTGGAATATGTGCAAGAGTGGCTAAGGATCAATTAAACTTATTAAAAAATCGCTGGAAGAGTAGTTTAATTTCAGCAAGGGATTTTAACTGCATATCTGGTATAGAAGATAAAAGTGAACATAAGAAATCTAAACTTCTGGCATCAGCTAAAGCACTAAACAGATAGAGTAGTAATAATTTAGTTGATCTAATAATAAAAGCAGAAGATAACTTATTGTTCTGCACTTAGTATTCTTATGCACATGGGATGTAGACTAGTACTGATGGGATTTATGCCTCTGCAGATTTACGTAATAAAGTGAATTATTTTAAAACTATTCCTTGTCCTTTACCTGCTCATAATGAACTAAGTATTAATATATTAGTAGATGTAAGGAAATTTCAGATTATTTATAGAATCCCAGTGTATGTGGTGAAATTAAAAGAATTTAAGAGTTACCTTAAGGAACAAATCAAGAATTGTTTATGTTTGGTCAGGTTAGTAAATTCATGTTATGGGACTCCTTAAAAATGCATATTAAAGTTAGAATGGAAAGATGAGCTAGTAATAAAATGAAAGAATGGGATAAAAAGTTGTTAGAAGTACAATATGAAATACACAAAGCGAGGTTTGAACAACAGACAAAGAAATTAGGAAATATTGAAGTAATTAAGAAATATATGACAAAATATCAAATACTTGAACATATAATGTGCAGATAGCTTTAGAAAAAATAAAATTGCACAGTTATGCAATGACTTCAGAAAATCAACATAGATAATCTAATAGTCATGGAAATAAGATGTTAAGCAAAAAGGCACAAATCAATAATACCAAATATCCTTACACTAATAAGCTTACTTTAGACATAGGGGAAATGCTTAACATTTTTAAAAAAATCCATGAGGATCTTAATAAAGATAAAAAGAATAATGATGGTAATAACAAAATTGTCAAGTACTTAAAGAAAAATGTTACTAATAAACTTAAATACCTACAAATATCTCTGCTGAATAAACTTTTCACCCTAATAGAAGTTAAAGAAGATTTTAAAAAGGGGAAAAATTGTAAAGCTCCAGAGTTAGATGGTTAAAGTATGGAATTATAAAGTTTGCTTCCTTTAAATATTTTATAATTACCAAGTGACATTTTCAGGATAATAAGAATTTCAAAATAATTACTTTGTCATGGAAATTTTCTATAATCTCCCCTACACTTAAACAAGGAAAGGATAATAAGGTAGTTTCCTTCTATAGACCTAGTTCCTTATTAAATGTAGACTACAAAATAGTTACATCCATTTTCACTACAAGATTAAGAGATATAGTAGATAAATTAATTAATAAAGATCAAATAGGATATAAAAAGGGTAGTAGCTATCTTTGATTTGGCAAAAGGAATAAACAAGAAATTGGGAAATTGATCCTAATTTGATTAGATATTGAGAGGGCTTTTGATTCTGTAAATTAGAATGACTTATTTAAAACTTTAGAAGCATTTACATTTCCAGAACAAATTATTGGAATATTAAAAAAACTGTACAGTGACTCCTAAGAATACAGTGGATATAAAAAGTTTACACACTCCTGTTAAAATGCCAGGTTTTTGTGATATAAAAAATGAGACCACAATAAATCATTTCAAAACTTTTCCCACCTTTAATGTGACCTATAACCTGTACAATTCAAAAATAATCCTTGTGGGTAAATAAGTGGTAAACCAAGGAACAAATGAAAAGCAAAAACCACTTGAAGGCGTCCTGTAACCCAAAGAAAGACAGGATGTCCAAGTAAAAAGTGCTTTAATGCATAGCCACAACGACGACAAATACAAAATGCAGGATAAGCGCTTTCGTCTGCATCAGTTGCAGACTTTAACAATCTACTAGTGCTTTCCACCACTACAATTAAATAGTCAGTACAATTAACTCATTGAAAATGTTTTAAAGGAATCATGACACTCAAAATACTTAATAAAAATGATACATACATCCTTTCATAATTTAGCAGCTTTCTCTATTAAAATTGGTTTCAAAGACAAGTAGTCATTTAAGCCAGGTGGGTACCAGGCAGTTAAATGAAGCTGCCATTTAAGCTCGCTTTTTTTGGCTAATATTAGCCCAATTACCCCCCCCCCCCCCGGCATTTTTCAAAACCACTTTTCATATACCAAACTTGTAGCCAGAAAATGACACACCTGTAAGGGAATGTCTGTAAAGGGGATTATTAGTGTTTTGAGTGTTAATTGTATATAAATGTTCATACACCCTCTTCTTGAGGGCCCTTTCTGTCTTACTCACATAGTGTGCTTTACAACCAGTACAAACACACAAATACACCAACCCTGTAGTATTGCAATTACCCCCCACTAGTTTAACCTTGTGAACTAGGTTCCCCAAAATGATCTGTTGTGTGTTCAATACATAAGACCAGTAATTACACCTACCACACAATTTAGTACCTTTATCGTTCCCCCTAATAATTGGGTGTTCTAACAAAAAATGTATGTCGTTGCCCACCTTAAAGTAAAATGTGGGACCCAGACCCAAAGTTTGAGTGAGTTCATTGTTACACTCAAAGGTCACCCAGTTCTTACACAGGATATGTTTAACCTTGTTCCCAAAAGAACCAAATTGTATAGACATGGAATTCAAAAAAATCCTGGGTGTCAGACAATTGATGGTCACTCCAGGTGGTATGACTACTAGTTCTCACATTTGTGGTTTCCTGTCCTAACAGTGATAAGAATTTATGACCCCAACCTTCCAACACCTCATTGTTCATCTGCCCCATCAAATAATTGGGATATCCTCTTGCTTTAAACATCTGTGTCAACAAACCCAGTTCCCTTTTGAGATTGTCAAGGGTTGAGCACATTCTTGCCCCCCTTATCATTTGTCCCCTAAGCAAATTTCTCTTAACATGGAAGGGGTGTTGAATGTAGTAGCTCAAAAAGCAGTTAAAATAAGTGGGTTTGCGAAACACCCTAGATGAAAACTGCCTTAAATGGAGATCCCAAGTAATACTAACATCCAGATAATCTATGGTGAGTTCATTAAAGGTGTGAGTAAATTTAAAATAAGGACATACCTCATTGATGTATTTTATGAATTCATCCACAATGGACTTGTCACATTTCCAAAGAATAAAAATGTCATCAAGGTATCGACTGTAAAACAGCCACTCCTGTTTAAAACTGGCATTAAAAATGTACTTAACCTCCCACATGGCCATAACAAGGTTTTCATAAATGGGGGCACAACTAGCCCCCATTGCCGCACCTTTTACTTGTTTGAAGTACTCATCCTCAAAAGAGATGAAATTATTGTAAAGTATCCATTCCATTAATTCCATGACAATGTTTACCATTGTGTTACTCAATTTTGAATATGCCAATAAGGCTTCATGGAACAATTCCAGACCTTCCTCGTGAGATCGAACTAAATAAATCAACGATATCAATAGTTGAAAATCCTCTGGTGTCGGGGAAAAAAAATGGGACTTGATCCTGGTTAGAAAGTCCCAAGAGTCCTTGATGACTTCAGTAACTGAACCCAAAACATCCTAGCGACAAAAACACCCAAAGGGTAAGTAGAACTGTTCTGGCCAGCCACCATAAGCCTATATGGGGGGTGGTCCACATTTTTGTGGACCTTTGGGATTCCAAAAGTTGTAGGGATGAGTGGATAATCATTCTTTAAGAAATTCAAAGTGCCTTCATTTTTAACTCCCTGAAATAAATTATCTTCTAAGAAGAGCTGTAATCTCCTATGCACAATATGAATTTCATTCAAGGAAACAGAGGTATATTTCTCTGTATCACATAAAATATTCATAATATCATTAACGTAGTCCATTCTCTCAACTAGTACCACCCCTCCCCCCTTATCTGGCTTCATAATTCATATTTCATCCGTTGATCTAAGGCTGTTGAGTAACATCATCTCTACATTAGTCAAATTGTAATAATCATTCCTATGTTTCTTATACTCATATGAAATATCTCTCATGCAAATAATTTTCATAATGGGCCAACGTAGGATGTAAGGGAGGGTTACAGAGATGCTTTTTCCTAAACCCTAAGGGCTCCCTAGACTGTTCATCTTTGTCTTTAAAAAGAAGTTGAAAATTGAGTTTCCTGATGTATAATTTGAAATCAATAAGTGCTTTAGAAATATCAGGTTTCCTAGCTGGAACATATTTAAACCCCTTCTCTAATAAGGAGAAATAGTCCTCTGTTATAGTCCTGTTTGTATAATTAAAAATGTTAAACCCATTCAAATTCAGTAGTTTCTTACCAAAACTAGAAAGAATGCTTTGTGGTTGTACACCTTGTTCTAGATATTCTAGAACCTGTTCTGGTTCTGAGTGTAACAGTAATTCTTCCTCCCTCTCTGGGGTCGGCCCCTGGGGGTAGCATGTTGCCCCCATAAAAAAGTCTGCCTATTTCTATTTTGATTAAGGATGCTCTCCGACCCCCTTAGTGGAGGATAATCCTGCCCAAACTCTTCATCTACCTCAATATCAAAAAACTCATCTGGTAAATTGTCATCAACCCTCCTCTGATCATAACCAGCTGGTTCAGGGTCCTGTTCATCGATCCTCGTCCTCTCATTACTCCCATTCAACCCATAGTGGCTCTTAGGGAAGGGATATGCTTCCTTGTACTTATACTCTATTTCATCTCTTTTTAATTCTTTTGTCTTCCTAATAACATTCTCCTTAACTTTATCCTCTATTTTGTCAAAAATTGTGCCATATCTGGCTTCAAAATTGGCAAAATTCACATCTTTTAAAATATCATTATTTAAAACATTAACCTCGTCCAATAGGTTCTTAATTTTATTATTAACCTTAACCATAAAATGTAGAAGCTCAACACCATGCCTGTTGAACATTAGTAGTAGTTCTTCAACTTCTTGTTGACCAACGGAAAGCCCGTTGGGAAATTTGTACATACGAAGGTCCTTCGGAACCCTCTGCAATTTAATATATTCAGCAAGGTACGCATTGTCAGTTTGTAAATTACGTACCTTGCTCATTTTTGTTTCAGAGTCCCAGAGCCGATAATTAATGTCAGTAGGTTGCTTGGCTTTAGCGTGGTTGGAAATAAAATCAAACAAAAACTCCAAGGGGAGGTCAGCAAAGAAATAAAATCAATAGGCTCCAAACAATAGCGTACCACAGGTTTATTGTCCACTTTCATCAAACGACTTCCTCAGAATAATTTCAAAGTAAAAAATCAAAGCTTTAAATACACAAGATAATTAAACAATAAAACAATTAAATTGATTAGCATATCTTATTAAACAATGTTTAAAATATTAGAGTATCATACAAAAAGGGAAACTACCTCCAACTTGTTGTTAACACACAGTTTACGATGTTTCAAAAAACATTTAAGGTTAATAAATTCATTTAAACCTGGTGTTTTATCTGATTTCAGCCTAATTTGCCAGATAGCCTCCCTCTGTTCCAAAAAATTCCTAAAATCCCCATCCCTCATGTCGGTTGAACATACCTCTAATACAGAAAAAGAACATTTTTTTTAAAAAAAGAACAAACAGAAGAATGCTTATAAAGAGCATTAGTACAATCATTAGTTTTTATAGCATACAAGTGCTCTTTGATACGCAATTTCCTGGTTGTCATTCCTACATAAAATGCAGGACAAGCAGAACATAAAGCAATATAGACAACTCCCTTGGTATTACAGTTTACAAAACCCGGTACCTCAAGGGTTCTATCTATGGTGGTGACTGCTATGTAAGGCCCGGTGGAAATGAACCTACAAACTTTACACTGATGGCAACAGTGCATACCTTTCTTGTTAGTAACAAATAAATTTGTCGTATGCCTGTTTCTTTCCAGAATCCTTTTAACATTATGGCTGTTACGGAAAACAAATTGTGGTTTAGTTCCCAATATTTGATGAATTTCAGAATTACCTTGAATAATTCTCCAGTTTCTTTCAAGCACAGATATAATATGCAAACTGTCACTACTCATTTCAAGGGAACAAACCAAGTTGGAATCAACCTTGCTAGTAGACTGTTTACTAGAATAAAAGCTACTACTGCCAAATGGTGTGGCTAAAATTGCAGGATAATTGCTAGAACGCTTACTATAAATTTCATTGCCAATATTGACCAAAGGTAATTCATCATAACCTCTTTGAGAAAACAGGGCAGTGATGAACTGAAATTCTTTGATTAAATCGGAATCCTTAGTGGTCATGCGGCAGGCCCTAATAAATTGGCCTCTAGGTATGTTTTTGACTGTGTATCTGGGATGACTACTTGAAAAATGTAGGTAGCCATTGGTGAAAGTTTTTTTCCAGTGAATACAGCTGTGAAATCTGTTATCAAGCCGATCCCACCAGAAATGAATGTCCAAAAAGTTGACTTCTAAACCTACGTCCCCTTTAGTGAATTTTAAAAAACTGGGAAATGAATTAACCTCTGAAATGAAATTTTCAACAATGTTGGGACTACCTTCAATAATAAAAATCAGGTCATCAATAAACCTACAAAAAAATTAAATCTTGAATTTCTCCTTTAACAAAGGAATAAATTCAAGCTCCCACCACGCCATGACCAAATTGACATAGGCAGGAGCAGCCGGAGAACCCATGGCAACACCTCTTTTTTGTTTGTAATAGGTTTTATCAAATAGAAAAAAATTATTATGTAAAATAAGTTCTATGAACATGCAAATGGTGTTGATCATGTTAACAGAAAAACAGTTCTTGCTAAATAAAAAACTCCTTACTGCTTCAACACCATCATCATGTGGGATACAAGTGTACAAAGACACTACGTCAATGGTGAAAATGATGTGCCTCTCAGGATCAAAAACAGAAGTTTCAAAAAAACCTTTTAGTTTACCTAAAAAATGCCATGAGTCCCTAACAAAAGATGACTCGTTAACAAGTAAGGAACCCAAAACTGAGTCAACAACCAAAGACACCCCTTCAGTGATAGAATGTGGTGAAGAAACTATTGCTATTGTTTGGAGCCTGTTGATTTTATTTCTTTGCTGACCTCCCCTTGGAGTTTTTGTTTTATTTGGTTTGTTTTGGCGTTGGTCTTGGATTTGTTTCTTCATTCTGCCACTTCATGGTGGAGGTAGCAGATGATACCTTATTGAATGTTACTATTCACCCCACACCATCATCTGGTGGGGATAATTTAAATAATTTACTTGTGGCAACTTTAGTTGACATTCAAAGTTCATTAAAATTTCTGGTGGCGAAGGCTAGCGAAGAAAAGCATGAACCTGTAACTCGTGTTTCTAGTCCAGTTGAGCTTTTTGAAGAAATGGACACTGTCATTGATCTGGGTAACCCCGCAAGTGTTTTTGGTGAGCGTGGAGCAAAGGAGCAGCATTTGCAATTTCATGCTCGCAATACCGGAAGTGCAATAGTCGAGCAGTTACTCAGTTGTGTGGAGAACCCTTTCAGTGGAACTGGAAGGTATTCGAATGAAACACACCAAGAACATTTCAGTGATCAACGAGAGCACCTTTTAAGGTTATTAAAAAGGTACAAATCATTAGACTTAGAAAATTGTTACTTTTTGCACTGTATTGAGTTGGGCATTGTGCCCAAAGGACTGAGGTTTTTTAAATGTCCCAACGGGGTAAACCTCAGTCATCCGTTGTTTCAGCACTTAGTTGCCTTTCTTAATGAAGCGGGTTTGCGCTTTCTAAAACTATTAGTTGAAAACAACAAGCATAAAATGACTGTTCTTAAGGATGAGATTGTCAACATTGAGCTATACTTAAAAAGCAAGTTAACAATGGATAATTTCAGTGTTTTGATACAACAGTTTACACGTGACATTGATCAGCATTCAGCTGAAGTCACCACCCGTAAACAGCAGAAATTGAACCGTGATTTGACATCCTATCAAAACAAGTCTGCTTATGACCATTTTGCAATTCATCATAAAGACAATGGTTTTAAAGGACAGGGTGTTAATTTTGGTAACAAACGCTCTTACAGTGCTGCTGTGTTCACCTCTACTAGTGTTAACAAAGCCCTCTTTTCCAACGAAAAGCACGATAAAGAACAGGGTTTTGACATGCCTGATTTAAGGGATGGCATATCTGCCAGTAACATGCAGTCTGTTAACATCCAGACTAAGGGTTCTGTTTGTGAGAAAGATCAGCATGAATTTGACACTAGTCTTCACATGACTGAGAAAGACAAGGTCTGTAGGAACAAATTAGGTGTCGTTTCTTCTGATTCTTCTTCTTCTGGTTTCCCAAAGAAGAACCAGGGAAACCACAACAAAGACTGCGTTCACTCGGAGTCGGACTTTTTTGGGGTCCAATTCCTCGGGGGACGAAGCGTAGTAGAACGCTTGGACTTTTTCAATATTATTAACTTAACTGATCATGTTTTTTCGGACATTCAATTAAAAGTTTTGAAACTAGGGTTGAATTTTGTTCCTAGTAATAGGGCAAACTATAGTAGAACTTTCATCGACATCAAAAAATTTACTAGGAAGTTAAATTTATCTTATTTGATGCATGATTTGCCAAAAACAAACAAAGTTTTGGTAAAACCTTCTATTGTTACTCCAAAGCTACATCATACCATCAAAGTTTTTGAAGAGCTTTGTATTCAGGATGTAGATAACTTGTTAAAAACCAACACTCACATTCATCACAACTTGACAATACAGGAGAGAAAGGCATTATTTGAACTACAAGCCTTAACTAACAAGTTTAGATTCATGAAAAGTGATAAGGGTGCCAATATTATTATCATGAGTCAAGATAGATACAAAGCTTGTATGTTACAAATTTTAAATAACATTAATGAGTATGAACAAGTCACTTTACATGAGATACACAAACATTTTCGTTTGATATATTCTCACTTATATGAAGTTTTTATGTCAGGTGACATCAGTATAGAATTATATGATTTTTGTGTAGTTTCAGAGCCCAAGATTGGTGAGATTTTTGGCATCCCAAAAACTCATAAAGATTTAAGAAATCCGCCCTTCAGGCCAATTGTTTCTTCACCACATTCCATCACTGAAGGGGTGTCTTTGGTTGTTGACTCAGTTTTGGGTTCCTTACTTGTTAACGAGTCATCTTTTGTTAGGGACTCGTGGCATTTTTTAGGTAAACTAAAAGGTTTTTTTGAAACTTCTGTTTTTGATCCTGAGAGGCACATCATTTTCACCATTGACGTAGTGTCTTTGTACACTTGTATCCCACATGATGATGGTGTTGAAGCAGTAAGGAGTTTTTTATTTAGAAAGAACTGTTTTTCTGTTAACATGATCAACACCATTTGCATGTTCATAGAACTTATTTTACATAATAATTTTTTTCTATTTGATAAAACCTATTACAAACAAAAAAGAGGTGTTGCCATGGGTTCTCCGGCTGCTCCTGCCTATGCCAATTTGGTCATGGCGTGGTGGGAGCTTGAATTTATTCCTTTGTTAAAGGAGAAATTCAAGATTTAATTTTTTTGTAGGTTTATTGATGACCTGATTTTTATTATTGAAAGTAGTCCCAACATTGTTGAAAATTTCATTTCAGAGGTTAATTCATTTCCCAGTTTTTTAAAATTCACTAAAGGGGACGTAGGTTTAGAAGTCAACTTTTTGGACATTCATTTCTGGTGGGATCGGCTTGATAACAGATTTCACAGCTGTATTCACCGGAAAAAAACTTTCACCAATGGCTACCTACATTTTTCAAGTAGTCATCCCAGATACACAGTCAAAAACATACCTAGAGGCCAATTTATTAGGGCCTGCCGCATGACCACTAAGGATTCCAATTTAATCAAAGAATTTCAGTTCATCACTGCCCTGTTTTCTCAAAGAGGTTATGATGAATTAACTTTGGTCAATATTGGCAATGAAATTTATAGTAAGCGTTCTAGCAATTGTCCTGCAATTTTAGCCACACCATTTGGCAGTAGTAGCTTTTATTCTAGTAAACAGTCTACTAGCAAGGTTGATTCCAACTTGGTTTGTTCCCTTGAAATGAGTAGTGACAGTTCACATATTAGATCTGTGCTTGAAAGAATCTGGAGAATTATTCAAGGTAATTCTGAAATTCATCAAATATTGGGAACTAAACCACAATTTGTTTTCCATAACAGCCATAATGTTAAAAGGATTCTGGAAAGCAACAGCATATGACAAATTTATTTGTTACTAACAAGAAAGGTATGCACTGTTGCCATCAGTGTAAAGGTTGTAGGTTCATTTCCACCGGGCCTTACACAGCAGTCACCACCATAGATAGAACCCTTGAGGTACCGGGTTTTGTAAACTGTAATGCCAAGGGAGTTGTCTATATTGCTTTATGTTCTGCTTGTCCTGCATTTTATGTAGGAATGACAACCAGGAAATTGAGCACACGTATCAAAGAGCACTTGTATGCTATAAAAACTAATGATTGTACTAATGCTCTTTATAAGCATTCTTCTGTTTGTTCTTTTTTTAAAAAATGTTCTTTTTCTGTATTAGAGGTATGTTCAACCGACATGAGGGATGGGGATTTTAGGAATTTTTTGGAACAGAGGGAGGCTATCTGGCAAATTAGGCTGAAATCAGATAAAACACCAGGTTTAAATGAATTTATTAACCTTAAATGTTTTTTGAAACATCGTAAACTGTGTGTTAACAACAAGTTGGAGGTAGTTTCCCTTTTTGTATGATACTCTAATATTTTAAACATTGTTTAATAAGATATGCTAATCAATTTAATTGTTTTATTGTTTAATTATCTTGTGTATTTAAGGCTTTGATTTTTTACTTTGAAATTATTCTGAGGAAGTCGTTTGATGAAAGCGGACAATAAACCTGTGGTACGCTATTGTTTGGAGCCTGTTGATTTTATTTCTTTGCTGACCTCCCCTTGGAGTTTTTGTTTTATTTGGTTTGTTTTGGCATTGGAAGTGGTTGAAAATAACCGGTTCATTGTTAATCCATCTGTTAAAACAATATAACCTAGATGGCTCTTGCGACTTAGCTTCCCCTGTTAACTGTCCACATGGGATATTGGTTTGCATTAAAGAAACAACCGTTTGTTCCAAACCTGGAATTTGGTCCTAATTTGATTAAACATTGAGAGGGCTTTTGATTCTGTAAATTAGAACAACTTATTTAAAACTTTAGAAGCATTTCCATTTCCAGAACAAATTATTGGAATATTAAAAAACTGTAATGTGACTCCTAAGAATACAATGAATAAAAAAGTTTACACACCCCTGTTAAAATGCCAAGTTTTTGTGATATAAAAAATGAGACCACAATAAATAATTTCAAAACTTTTCCCACCTTTAATGTGACCTATAAACTGTACAATTCAATTGAAAAACAAACAAATCTGTTAGGGGAAAATGTATAATAAATAAAAAATGTACAATAAGCTGGTTGCATAAGTGTGCACACCCTTAAACTAATACTTTATAGAAGCACTTTTGATTTAATTACAGCATTCAGTCTTCTTGGGTACACACCTGCCATCAATTAAAGAGACTCTGATTAACCCCAAATAAAGTTCAGCCATCTTAGTAGATTTTCCTGACATTTACTCAGTTGCCTGCTACAGGAAAAGCCATGGTTCGCAGTGAGCTTACAAAACATCAAAGGGATCTCATTGTTGAAAGGTATCAGTCAGGAGAAGGATGCAAAAACATTTCCACATCATTGGATATACCATGGAAAACAGTGAAGACAGTCATCAAAAAGTGCAGAAAATATGGGACAACAGTGATGTTGCAAAGAACTGGACGTCCCTCCAAAATTGATGAAAAGACAAGACAAAAACTGGTCAGAGAGACTGCCAAGAGACCTACAGCAACACTGAAGGAGCTACAGGAATTTCAGGAAAGTACTAGTTGTGTACTTCATGCGACAACAATCTCCCGTATTCTCCATATGTCTGGACTACGGGTTAGGGTTGCAAGACGGAAACCTTTTCTTACACAGAAATAACATCCAGGCCCAACTAAAATTTGCAAAACAGTACATCAAGTCTCCCAAAAGCATGTGGGAAAATGTGTTATGGTCTGATGAGAACTAGGGTGAACTTTTTGGCCACAATTCCAAAAGGTATGTTTGGCGCAAAAACACTTCGCATCATCAGAAGAACACCATCCCCATGGTAAAGCATGGTGGTGGCAGTATCATGCTTTGGGGTTGCTTTTCTTCAGCTGGAACAGGGGCTTTAGTCAAGGTGGAGGGAATTATGAATAGTTCCAAATTCCAGTCACTTTTGGCCCAAAACCTTCAGGCGTCTGCTAGAAAGCTGAAGATGAAGAGGAATTGCACCTTTCAACACGACAATGACCCCAAGCATACATCTAAATCAACAAAAGAATGGCTTCACCAGAAAAAAATTAAAGTTTTGGAATGGCCCAGCCAGAGCCAAGACCTAAATCCAATAGGAAATCTGTAGGGTGACCTGAAGAGGGCTGTGCACAAGAGATGTCCTCACAGTCTGACAGATTTGGAGCGCTTTTGCAAGGAAGAATGGGCAAATATTGCCAAGTCAAGATGTGCTATGCTGATAGACGCCTGTTCAAGAAGACTGAATGTTGTAATTAAATTATAAGGTGATTCAAGAAAGTATTAGTTTAAGGGTATGCACACTTATGTAACCAGCTTATTGTACATTTTTTATTTTTTATATTTTTTCCTCTAACAGATTAGTTTGTTTTTCAATTGAATTGTTCATGTTATAGGTCACATTAAAGGTGGGAAAATTTTTGAAATGATTTATTGTGGTCTTATTTTTTTACATCAGAAAAACCTGGCATTTTAACAGAGGTGTGTACACTTTTCATATTCACTGTATGTTAAAATTGGATCTTACATTTCTCAAGGATTCACTTTAAACAAAGGCACAAAGCAAGGATGTCCCTTGTTCCCTCTGCTATTTGAATTACTTAGCAAAACCTTATCTAATAGTATAAGAATCAATGAAAAAAAATGATGGATTCTCAATTAACAAGGCTTGCCAGTCTAAAATACAGCTTTTTGGAGATGACATTTTACTAGCTACAGGAGATTTAAATTACTCAATCAAAGAAATGGATGAGTAACTTGAAAAGTTTTAAGCTGTATCTCAGATGAAATATAATAATAGTAGTAGAACTGAAACTTTAGTGTTAAATCAGTTACTAGATATTAAATTTAAACATAAATATGACTATAATTGGGAAGAAGAAGAAATAAAATATTTAGTAATAAAATCTATCAAGATGTAAGATTATTAATACTTTTGAAAAAACAACTGAAGTATTATTTCTTATTAAAAATAGATTATTTTTTTACTTTGAGGATAGGTTAGTACTTATAAAAATTATTATATTACCCAAGATTTTACATATATATATATATATATATATATATATATATATATATATATATATATATATATACATTCTCAACCCTTTTTTCCAATTTGCACATGGAGTCATATGGTTAGCACTGCCGCCTCACAGCAAGAGCCAAAGACATGCTGTAGGTGGATTTGACACTCAGAATTGGCCCTAGGTGTGAGTGTGTGCATGTGTGTGTGCCTTCTGTGGAAGGTTGGGCACCAGGCTGGCAACTTGACACCATAAAAACTCCACTGCCAATCATGAGTGGACAGATGATCCGCAGTGGCAATCCCTAACTGGGAAAAGCCGAAAGAAGAAGAAGAAGAAATAGAAGAATACCTGACAAAAAACTTAAAGAAAGAAAGAAAATGAAAAAAAGGTTAACTTCATTTTTATGGTACACTAAAAAGCTGAGAATGTATTATAGAAATCATATAAGATTATAGGAATATAGTGGTACTAGTTTCCCAGATGTAGAATCTTATTCTGTTGCTGCAGATTTTAATTCTTATTTTATTTTGGATAGCCTCAGCTTACACTAGTCAATGGAAAACTATTCAGGAGCAAATTATACTAAATTCCGATATGTTTATCAAATATGATCAATTGAAATATGTAACCATTCTTTCAACTGATTTATAAAATTTACCTTAGAAGGAAATTCATTTAAATCTGTAGACTGCATATATGAAATCAAGTCTTAAAACAGTTAAGAATATATTTTTAAAACTCCATTAATATCAAAATGGAAATGTTTGTGTTCTTCCAATGCACACACCTCTAGACTTAAGGAAAATGAGAGCATGGTTAAAATGAATTAAATAAAAATGAATGGATTAGTATTATGGTCTGACTGCTTTGAAAATGTTAAAGCTAAGCCTCCAGAATATTTAATGAAATATTATAAGTTGTATGAATCTGTTAACCAGTGAATATAAATATCTAATCTAAATTAATTTGTAGATAATATGAGTTTAGGGGAAGAGAATGCTATTCCCTCATTATACGACGATAAATGCTATCATTGAAGGTAAATTGACCTACAAAGGAAGCTTGTCTGAGTTGAAAAATTCTGGAACTGTTTTGATAGTAATGGAATGAGTGACTGAATAGTAAGAATAAAACTTTGTTACTTAAATCAGTTAGTCAAAATTCTTCAAGTTTATATCAGAATGTTTTTTTGTGGAA